>NC_135895.1:48906411-49336861 GCF_964194155.1 Cetorhinus maximus | reverse complement strand
ACTCAGCCTGAGTGAAGAACAGTGTGCAAGTGGTCTCTGTTTCACTAAGGGCATGCTGACTGAAATCTGCCACCTGCTGCAGGCTGAACTGCAGCCCCAGAGCAGGGCAAGGATGGTAATGCTAATGGCTGTAAGGATGCCTGTGGCCAAGATGTCCTTCGTGTTGGGCTCCTTCCAGGCTGACATCTCCAACACCTCGTCTCATAGAGTCATAGAGTCATAGGGCCATAGAGGTCTACAGCACAAAAAAGGCCCTTCATCCCATCTCTCCAACATCTTGCCATCAACTGCAATACAAGGGAGAGGTCACTGACTGTGTGTAAAAAGAGGTGAATATATAGTATTGTCTGTTTCCAGAGAGAAACAGGCAGAGCGGGCACATGGCTTTGCAGGATAGACGATTCCCCATGGTTCAGGGTACTATTGACCGCACACACTTCACTATGTGGGCATCAAATATAAATTCAGAAATCATAAACAGCTTCTCTCCCTCAATGTCCACTGGTGTGATACACTCCGCATCATGTAGGTTATTTTTAAAAATTCATTCATGGGATGTGGGCGGCACTGGCTAAGCCAGCAATTATTGCCCATCCCTAATTGCCCTTGATCAGAGGGCATTTAAAGTCAACCACATTGCTGTGGGTCTGGAGTCACATGCAGGTCAGACCAGGTAAGGACAGCAGATTTCCTTCCCTAAAGGATATTAGTGAACCAGATGGGTTTTTACAATAATGGTTTTGTGGTTATCATGGGCAGAATTTTCTGGGTGCGGGCCCCACACGCCAGCGCATAAAATGACGCATGCTGATGTCAGGCAAGCGTACTGATGTCACTGCGCGCCATCGTGATATTTCGTTGGGTGGGCGCGCGATGAACTGCAACATGCACCCGCCATTAATTAATGGGCTAGTTAAGGTCCTTAACTTGGCAATCTACAGCGATTTTCAGGCGCCTGTGCAATCTACGGCTCAGCGCACGGGTGCAATGGGCAGGCAGGTAAGCAACTTTTTAATTAAACTCATCCATGGGCAGAGTAAGAGGGCTAAATGGGGTTGTCAATCTGGTCTGTGAGTATTTATTGCAGAAAGTGTTTTAAACTTGCCTGTGTGATCTGTAGCAGTTCAGAACTAATTCCAGCAGCTTTCTGCGTACTTTAAATCTTCAGCTCAGCACTCTGCAGTCAGGAACCTTTATCGGGCCTGCAGCTTTCCGGAGGCCTCCCTTTAGCCTGGGTATGGGTTCTGACATGTCCACTGGAGGCAGCTCCTCTGAGGAGGAAGGGAGGGATAGAATAAGGAGGAGGCCAGGAGTGGACAATCAGCCTCCAGGGGAGACACCTTTGGGAGGCCAGGCGCAGGCACAAGGGGCACAGGGCCAAGAGTTAGTCCAAGGTGGAAGGGGCCGCAGAAGGTGCCACTATCCTGCTGCCAGGGTATACAGGCAGAGAAGCAGCTACCTCAAAATGACTGAGGTGCAGTGCCGAAGGGGGCTCCGACTGTCAAGGGAGACAGTCAACCACATCTGTCAGATGATTGGCCCTGAGATCTCTTCTAACTGTGTGGGCAGACAGCCCATGCCAGCATCTCTGAAAGCCACAGTTGCCCTCAACTTCTATGCCTCTGGCTCCTTCCAGGGCTCGGTGGATGATCTTTGCAGTGTCTCCCAATCAGCTGTCCACACTTGTGTCAAGCAGGTTACAGATGCTCTGTTCAGGCGTGCATTGACCTTCATCCACTTCCATTGCAACCAGACAAGCCAGACACAGCGAGCCAGAGGCTTTGCGGCCATTGCTGGCTTCCCCCATGTCCAGGGTGCTATAGACTGTACACATGTGGCCTTCAAGGTGCCAGCAGGTGAGCCCGGTGCCTTCGTCAACAGGAAGGGCTTCCATTCCATGAACGTGCGGATAGTGTGTGATCACAGGATGCTGATTCTACAAGTCTGTGCAAGGTACCCAGGCAGCTCCCACGATGCCTACATCCTCACATTCCCAGGTGCCAGGGCATTTCAGTGCTCCAGCCCAGCTTGATGGATGGCTGCTGGGTGACAAGGGCTATCCCCTCAGAAGATGGCTCATGATGCCACCCCACCATCCAAGAACGGAAGCTGAGCAGCGGTACAATAGGAGCCATGTCTCCACAAGGGCTGTGGTGGAGAGAACCATCGGTCTTCTCAAGATGCGCTTCCGATGTCTGGACCGCTCGGGGCACACTCCAGTACCCCCCAGATCGTGTGTCGGTGATAGTGGTTGCATGCTGCGCTCTGCACAATCTTGCGCTGGAAAGGGGGGACGCAGTGGACGATGAAGACATTGACGCAGTGGATGTGGCTGCACACGACGAGTCCAGCAGTGATTCGGAGGATGAAGAAACACAGGGGAATGATGAGGGGCTGAACGCTGACCCGGGACTACACCAAGGAGGCAGGGACACCCAAGAGACTTTAATCCAATGAACCTTCAGCTAGCTCCACACAAATGGATCAGGAGGACCAGCCTTGTCTGGCACTTCCATACTCAGCACTTAAGTGCTACATCTGCCACTTCATCAGCTACAACTAAGAGCTTTGGGCATAAACTTTAATGTCCACTCAAACAGTCATGACATGTCTGTAAAACATACAAATGCAGAACAAAGGAGCCACCCTCAGCGATGGTAACACATCTGGATTTAATTTGATCCATGATATGGTGCAACAAAATGAAAGCAAAACATTTTTACAGCCGCAATAAATATTAATTTCCTAATCTCGGGCCAACACAAAAGCACCAGTGAGAAACCCATGGTGTGCCTAAGGTGCCTTATGCTTACATTTACGGGTGCTACATCTTGGTGCCACCCCATCGCTCGGAGTGGCATCTGAGACAGCCTGCTGACTCTGCTGTCCTGTTGGCCTCGATGACCTTGGCGGACGTCCTCTGGCCCATGGAACCTGTACTGGCCCCGCCTGGGAGGGATCTGCCAGTTCCACAGCTGGCATCTCCCCAGTCGTCGCAGCCTCAATGGATGCAATGGTCACTGGCAGAGGGGCGGAGGAGCTGCTGCCCTCATCCGGAGCGCCCTGAGAGGAGCCCGCAGAGACGACAGGCAGCGGCTGCGCCGACGTGATGTCGCTTCGGACCTCCCTGCTCACCATAGTTGGATGGGCACCGAGCTGGTAAACTTGGTGCCCAGACTATCTCCCACATTGCCAATGACCAGCTGTGGCTATTGGCGCTGTGAGGGCTTGCAGGTCCAATCATAACCCCAGGAGAACCTGCTTGTTCTCCTGGAAGCCCCTCTCCAGGAGAGTTGCCATTCTCTCCACTGGGGAAGCATGACGCTCTGACATGAGGCTCATTGCATCACTGATGTTCCATGTGGACTCCTCCACCACGGACACCAAGCGAAGCATACTCTCATGCAAAACTCCCAGATGCTCCCGCACAGCCGACCGCATTTCCTGCAGCTGCTGTGTCGCGGACCACTCCAGAGGCACATCATTACACCCCGACTCAGCATGTGCCTGGTCCTCTGCAGTCCTCCGACTGCTGGCGCCATCGGCACTCTGTGTCTGCCATCTCCTTCAGCGATTGTGAAGTGCCCTCTCCACTGTTCCCTGGGACACT
This sequence comes from Cetorhinus maximus, assembly GCF_964194155.1. Classification (NCBI taxonomy): domain Eukaryota; kingdom Metazoa; phylum Chordata; class Chondrichthyes; order Lamniformes; family Cetorhinidae; genus Cetorhinus; species Cetorhinus maximus. The sequence goes on along the minus strand of NC_135895.1, from coordinate 49,333,251 downwards.
AGATGCTGTTGCAATTTCCACCGTTGTGCTAGTATCTGCGCTGGTACCTGCCTGGCAGAAATGGTGTGATGCAGGTGACAGTTCATGGTCCTCAGGTGCGAGAAGGGGCACCTGGAGTGGAGCCTGGTGGCCAGGCTCTGATGATGCTGAAATTAACAACAAGGACAGTGGATCAGTTAGCGTCCACACAGTGACTTCATCCCTTTCCCCCTGGCTCATTATGTGCTCAACCTTCCAAAACCTAAGGGGATGAACATTGGTTGGGGTGGCAAATAGTCAGGAGGAGGCCCAAACATTACTGGCAGATACAGACGGGCTGGTCAGATGGCCTAAGGAATGCCAAATGGAATGTTATATGGATAAGTGTGAGGTGATGCACTTGGGCAGGACAAACACAGTACGGGAATACACGAGGAATGGTGGGACTGTGGAAAGTAAGGAGGATCAGAGGGACCTTGCTGGGCCTGTTGACAGGCCCGTTAAGGTAGCGGGACAGGTACATAAGGCGTTTAAGAAGGTAAATGCCATACTTGCCTTTATTAGCCGAGGAATAGAATATAGAAACAGGGAGGTCATGTTGCAAGAGCAGAAAACGCTGCCTAGGCCACAGCTATAGTTCTGCGTGCAGTTGTGATATGCGCTTCACGGGAGGGATGTGATTGGACTGGAGAGAGTGCAGAGGTCGCTGACCAGGATGCTGGCCGGGCTGGAGAGTTTGACTTATGAGGACACATAACATCGACTGGGGTTATTTCCCCTGGAGCAGAGGAGATTGAGGGGTGACATTATTGAGCTTCATAACATTATGAGGGGCATAGATAGGGTCAACAGAAAGGAACTTTTCCCCTTGGCGGAGGGATGACTAACCTGGTGGCATTGATTTAAGGTAAGGGACATGAGGTTGACAGGTGATGTGATGAGCAACTTTTGCACACAGTAATGCGGGACACACTGCCTGAAAGGGTGGTGGACACAGAAACCCTCCTAACATGTAATCAGTATTTGGATGTGCAGTTGTGATTCCACGGCATATAAGGCCATGGGGATTGTGGTCAAAAATGGGATAAGGCGACTTTGGAAGGTGCTAGAGATGCGCATCTTCGAAGGGCCGAGGGACCTTTGTCACACCTTTGACCCTATCAGCCTGTGAATGAGCAGTGTTGCTATATTAACAATTCCAACAATCATCAGTGCTTTGGATGGTGGGATGACAGAGTGGATGGGGCTGTGGATCTCAAATACCTGGCCGCTCCGCCCCAGCCTCACCGACACTTGTGGACCTGGGTGGATGGCGCCTTTCAAGCTCCAGGGCCTCCTGCTCAAAACGGCTCAAAATCAGAAACTGGGCCTGGCTGCCTCCAGTCCGCAAATGCTCAGAGGCATTGTGAGCATTTTTCTCCTGAAAAACAGTGAAGACCATTCATTGTGGCTAATCGCACATGGACTCTGCACATGCACGCCGCACCACAACCACAGTGGCCCATATCAGGCCTCCAGTGCCTTCTCTCCGCGCTACTGCTGATCAGTCACACAAAGATAACACGCCTGCTCCCAACTCCCCCCAACGGCCACCTTGGACACATTCAGCGTCCATCATTTTCGGAAACACACGGTCTTAGCTCCCATGGCAAGGAGGCGCAACTACGTGCAGTGTCGAAGGCATCAGATGGCTCTTGGTCACGAGACCTTGAGGCTCCCCTTCCACAATCTCGTCACAGTGAATAGGACATGTGTTGGAGTTCTGAGTATGCGCCTAGCTGCTTCTCCTGCAGGTTGCCCCCAGACTAGTCATGTGCGACTAAGACCAACACATGGTGCAGGGAGAACCCATCTCCTCATGAACCACTCAGGCTGATGTAAGCATGGGCACTATCTGCTTGACCACCCAGCGTGCGACAAATGCCCAACATGATTCAATGCAGTCACGGCAGTAAAACTTGGAGGGGGGAGGGCCCTCAAAGGCTAGGGCTACCTGCTGGGTTAAATGCCCAACACAAACATGGTGCTCACCCTTCCAGAGTGCAACAAATTGTTGAAGCGCTTACGGCATTGGATCCAGGTGCACTGCACCACATCGTGGGAGCTCACCACCTCCGCCACCTCCTCCCACCGTGCTGCCACCTCCTCGAGAAGATAAGCAAGGCAATCATCACAAAAACGAGGGCACATTGGTCCCCCGCTCGCCTACCCTGCAGCCTGCCCTGCTCTTGGGCCAGACACTACAGCCTGTCCTCCTCCTCTGGCCTTCCCTCAACATTGACCTGCTGTGCAGACCCCCTGCTGTACCACTTGCTGCTGGCCATAGTGAACAGCCTAAAGGAGGCTGCCAGGCCTTTTTTTAAACAGACTGCCAGGTTGCCATTGGACACGCCCGCCACAAACTTCAGATTCCCGCTCTCCACGGGAGTCAGGAATGCGCTGGGTGGGCCTTAATTGGCCCGCCCGCGCAAAATGGTGGCGCAGCCGCCTGCGTCAGCACCTGCTCCGCCCACCCAACAAATGGAAAATTTTGGCCCATCAGTCTTTTAATTCCAGATTTTTATTGAATTCATAATCAAATTGAATTTACTCTGGCAGCAGTCATGATGCTTTTATCCTGTGCCAGTCTGCTATATCATCTGCATTTGAGCCACCATGAGAGATCACAGGGTGGCTACTGAGTGGCAAGGGTGACAGTTGATTACCTAGTTCCTGGCACCATTGCACAACCAATGCACACATGGGTAACCCGTATAAAAAAGCATCAAGATGACCATTGCAATGAACAGTCTCTTGGTAGTAGAGAACTTGAATCTTGCTGAAAAGAGAGAAGCTTTTCATCTTGCACACATCAGGGCAAACGAAAACAATCACAAAAATTTATATTACAAAAGGGTGCTGATTGTTTTTCAAGTCAACTCTGGCTGAGGCATTGCCATGGAGAAAGTAATGAGGAATTATCAGCTCCCCAGTCTCCCAGGTAATTCAAAAAAGGCACAAGGCTTAAACATATTCCTTTTGTTGGCATGAGGACAGGTCCCTGAATATGAATGTATGTCGCTTCTAGCAAGCGTAAATGAGCCCAACTAGTTATCTTAAATTGGTTGTCAGTGTAGCTATTAGTGCACTCAGGATTGTTCAGCAAGTGCTGCCCAATCACAGGGTGACACCTAATAGTTGATGGGTTCTCTTGGATTTTGCAAGCATGGGCTGCTTGAGTAGTTTCTATTCTGCCCATTACAAACAACTGAAGGAACGTGCTGTTTGATTCAATCAGCTAATTGTTGGGACATATGGCCTACATACCTGACATTGCACTGGCATTGAAATTCATACACAACATTGCTGAATTGTGGTGTAGGCAGAATATCTTTTTGGACAGATGGCAGCATTCTGTTAGTGGACATTCTAACCTGAAAGATGCCTGCAAATTACCTGCAAATGCAAAGTATCTCAAAAATTTGAAAACAGCTTAAGAAAGCCATTTCCCACTGCTACTCTGCAGTGGTGACACGAGTGGTACTTCCCACTAACCATTGGGATGCATAAGCAATGCTTCTGTTGCCCAGGCCTTTCTCGAGGAGCCCTGGAGTACTCACCAGATTGTGTGAGGTGATTCATCATGGTCTGCTGCATTCTGCACAATCTCATCATGAGATGCTTACCACAGAGCCTGTGACAAGAGCTTGTCTGTAGAGCCTTTTCACACACATTCTGGCTGACCAGGAAGCTCTCCTGCTCTTACCGCCTGCCATAGGCGCATCAAAAAGATTGACCATCAACCTGCTGAAATAAAAGCCATCATAAAACAGACATCCCAACCCAATCTTATCAATAAACCATCCAATATTCCATACAGAATTCAATTAATCACCCTTGCATGTTTCTTTAGTGCCTGTCTCCCAAGTGCCTTTGTCTGTCCTAGGCTCCTACACAGTGCTAGCCCACAACTTTGAGGAAGTGACAAGAAGGGTTGATGAAGGTAGTGCAGTGGATGTTGTGTACATGGATTTTAGCAAGGCAGTTGACAAGGTCCCACATGGCAGATTGGTCAGGAATGTAAAAACCCATGGGATTCAGGGTAATGTGGCAAACTGAATAAAAGGTTGGCTTTGTAACAGGAAACAAAGGGTAATGGTCGATGGATGCCCTTGCGAATGGAAAGTTGTCTCAAGTGGTGTTCCACAGGGCTCGGTGTTGGGATCCTTGCTGTTTATGTTATACATTAATGATTTGGACGTGAACGTGGGGGGCACGATTGGGAAATTTGCAGATGACACAAAGATTGGCCGAGTAGTGGATAGTGTAGAGGATAGCCATAATCTCCAAAACAATATAGATGGGTTGGTGGAGTGGGCGGTAAAGTGGCAGATGGATTTTAACATAGAAGTGTGAGATCATACATTTAGGGATGTCAAACAGTTACAGGGATTACAAAATAAATGGGAATATACTAAGAGGGGTAGATGAAGTAAGAGATCTTGGCGTACAAGTACCAGGTCCCTGAAGGCAGCAGTTCAAGTAGACAAGGTTGTAAAGAAGGCATATGGAATGCTCTCCTTCACTGGCAGAGGTATAGAATATAAAAGTAAGGATATAATGTTGGAATTGTACAAAACACTGGTGAGGCCACAACTGGAGTATTGTGTGCAGTTCTGGTCACCACATTACAGGAAGGACGTAATAGCTCTGGAGAGAGTGCAGAGGAGGTTTACAAGAATGTTGCCAGGGTTAGAAAAGCGTAGCTATGCGGAGAGATTGGATAGGTTGGGATTATTTTCCCTGGAACAAAGAAGGCTGAGAGGTGACTTGATTGAGGTGTACAAAATTATGAGGGGAATAGATAGAGTGGACAGGATAAAATTGTTTCTCTTGATGGAGAATTCTAGAGCCAGGGGACATAGATTCAAGATAAGTGGCAGAAGGTGTAGGGGGGGCATGAGGAAGAACTTTTTTACGCAGAGGGTAGTGGGTGTCTGGAATTTGCTGCCCAAGTTGGTGGTAGAGGCAGAAACTTTAAACTCTTTTAAAAAGTACCTGGATCTGCACCTAAAGTGCTGTAAGCTGCAGGGCTATGGGCCGGGTGCAGGAAGGTGGGATTAGAAAGGACACCTGGGTGTCCTCGGGCTGGCATGGATAAGATGGGCCAAATGGCCTCCTTCTGTGCTGTAACATTTCTATGGTTCTATGGTTCTAACTGCAGCATGGTAAGAATAAGGGGAGGTGGTGGCATAGTGGTATTGTCACTGGACTAGATTCCAGAGACCCAGAGTAATGCTCTAGTGACCTGGGGTTGAATCCCACCATGGCAGATATTAAAATTCGAATTCTGTAAAAATCTGGAATTAAATGATGATGACCACAAAATCATTGCTGATTAGGCATTGGGAAATAATTGCACATCCACATCCCACGAATGGCCTAAAGAAAGGCTGCTGATCCCCAGTGGGGAAGACTGCAGATAATCCTGCAGGTGTAGAAGACTCAGCTTTAGACTGCCCCATCTAGAATTGACTGACAGACGACAACAACAAAGGCACTGGTGGCGTGCCAGTGTTGGGAGATTGATGCTGTCACCCTGAGAAAGAGCAGCATTACGTGCTCCACGGTGCCACGACCACTACCACCCCAATGGGAGTGGCAATGGGACAGTTGGAGGACAGGTTGCAGGACTGCTGTGTGACTCTGCAACTTGCTTTGAACACTGGTATCTGCAGCCATGATGACAGCAGTCTGCGTGTGCATGGCAATAAACTGCATCTGACTTCAGCCTGACCTTCAATTGCAGCACTCAGACATTGAGTGTCTTCTGACTTGTGATGTAATGGAAGCTGAGACATTAGCCATCAGATGCTGCATTATGGTTTCATCCACAAGTATGGTAATTGATTTGGCCTCCACTTCCATGTTGGAAAGAATGGGCTCCAATCTCTCTGCAAATTCTATTGCAATGTCACTGCCAGACTCCTCCATGCTCCTTGACAGTGACCGTTGGCTTTCCGATAGGTCTGCCATTGCACGAAACATTTCTATGTGTATACTCATCAGCCTTTATCTGGCATTGCCCAATCATAATGGCATCTGCTGCCTAACTAACCCTCACCCTGCACATGCCCCATCCCATGCCACCTCATGCTCCCCACCCACCTCCATGCCAACTTATGACTTTCTACCCACTTCCATGGCCCTTTATAGCCTCTAATCCAACCTATGCCCCTCTACCAAACCCATGGCCCTTTGTAGCCACTATACCAACTTAGTGCCAACTCATGCCAAACCATTCCCTCACCTACCACCCTTTGCCCTTACATCCTCTATGCCAACTCACCCAGTACCCATCAGAGGCAGACCTCAGGACCCATGCTGAGATGAAATGAAACAGGGTAGAATTTTGAGGTCGCAGGCGGATGCGTTGGGCGGGCCCAGGCATGGCCCACCGCCCGCAATCAGCCCCTGACCACAATTTCATGCTCGCTGGCCAATTAACAGGGGGAAGGCGAGCGCTGACGTAAGTGCAGGTGTGGGAAGCGCATAATGAAAGCTCCCTGAAGACAGAGAGCTGCCTCAGGAGCTGAAGAATTTAAAACCATCAAATAAAGATTTTAAAATGCAGGAAAAAATGTCCACACATCGGACTCACTCACCTAAACATATAGATTATAAAAATTCTGCCCAAACATTTTTTAAAAATTTAATATCGGAAACCTCATTCTGCCCTTGGATGAGGTTTCCTGAAAAATCCATAGGCCGCCTTGCCGATTCGCCCACTCACCAACCGTAACGTTGGATGGGCAGCGAAAAATCCAGATTAATTAATAGGCCTCTTAATTGTCGATGGGCGCGCACAAGAATCTGCAGCAGCCCGCCGACCGAAATATCGCACGAGTGCACAATGACGTTGAGACGCTTGCCCGACATCATCACACACTATTTCACGCTCAGACATGTCGGGTGCGCGCCTGCATGTTGAGTGAAAAGTCCTGCCCATAAAGTTCTAAGTATTTATTTTATTAAAAAGAACTTACATTCATAATAATCCATTCACTACATTTACATTCCTTCAACTACATAATCTCTTGTAAAAACAAACATTTCATTCAAGTGCTTAACCCCTTATAAAAACAAGCATTTGTGTTCATAGCCCCACATCAAAGACTTTATAACCACTTGGAGCTGTCAATCAAACTGTGATAGACACCCCACTGTAATAGTAAGTTGTGAAATCAATCATGCTGCACAAATCCTACAATGATAACCCTCAGAATTATGTCAACAGAAAGAGTGAAATAGCAAGCACTTTTTTAAGCTGTAACATTTAAAATAATTTAACAGCCAAGAGATTTAAATACCTTGACAGCTTGACAGTTCCCTTGACAGCTTGACAGTTCCAATGAGTTCATCCACATTTTACGCGCATTCATGTTTGTTTTTAATCCTAAATGGCAATTGATCTCTCCCAAAGAGGACCTTAAATCTCCCAAGCGTGCCCCTGGACCTATCCAAAAGGGTTCCTTACATCTCCAAAGAACTCTGGCAGCTTTAGACCTTCTCCTGAAAGGTCTAAAGCCTACAAGTTGTGATTTCAACATCCCAGTTACGAAATTTTTTTTTAATTCATTTGCGAGATTTGGGTATCACTGTCTAGGCCAGCATTTATTTCCCATCCCTAATTGCTCTTGAGAAGGTGGTGTTGAGCAGCCTTCTTGAACCGCTGCAGTCCATATAGTGTAGGTATACACACAGTATTGTTAGGGCGGGAGTTCCAGGATTTTGCCCCAGAGGCTGTGAAGGAACGGTGATATATTTCCAAGTCAGGATGGTGAGTGACTTGGAGGGGAACTTCCAGGTGGTGGTGTTCCCATGTATCTGCTGCCCTTGTCCTTCTAGATGGTAGTGGTTGTGGGTTTGGAAGGTGCTGTCTAAGGAGCTTGGGCGAGTTCCTGCAGTGGATCTTGTAGTTGACACACACCACTGTTACTGTGTGTCAGCGGCGGAGAGAGAAAATGTTTATGGATGGGGTACCAATCAAGTGGGTTACTTTGTCCTGGATGGTGTCAAGCTCCTTGAGTATTGTTGGACTTGCACTCATCCAGACAAATGGAGAGTATTCCATCACAATCCTGACTTGTGCCTTGTTAAATTGGATCCATTTGAAGGCAGCTGCGCTTTTACATGGGCAGCTGCCTCCATGAACCAAGAATGTGCAAACTACAGCCTGCCCCTGTTGCCACCCCCCACCCCCTCACCCCTGTAGCAAAAATGGTGGGTGCCTGGTTTGTGGGCGGTGGGGGGACTTCCAAAATCGGATCTCCAATGCCATTTTGGCTAAGCTGGAGACCCTCTCCATTGTAATGAAAATTCAGGTCTCAGTTTCTGAACTGGTAGCTGCGAGTGTAAAATCAAATGACAGTGTTTCTTCACCTTCAGTCATTTCTTCCTCTTCCACTTCTTGATCCTGTACCACTCCCTGGAAGTCTGCAAATATCTGCAATGAGAAAGGCGTAAAGGTAGGGTTATAGTAAAGGGGCGGATAGAAAAATATGTGCATGCCTAGTCTATCTGCTGCTGGAAAATTAGGAGAGATTGTGGTACAAGGGGAAGTGGGATGTGAGATGGAGGATTAGTTACGAGCAAATTGTCATCTTAGATGATTTCAGCCCTCTCTCTGGCCACAGCCTTAGTCATGGCCATTCCAGTGATGTTCAGCACTGTCTCCTCCATCAGGATGAGGACATTACAACTGTGCCCATCACCCTGCAGTTAGGTGCTGCTGCCTCTGGCTATGTGCCACCTTGTCCTGCAAGAGAGAGGGAAGTGTATAATTGGATGTGGTGCAATGTGTTTGGGTGATGTGGCTGTCATGGTTGAATAGCAGTCCAATGTGTGCAGGCTGCGAGATGTGGGCAGCAGTCCAAAACGTGTTAGGGCGATGTGAAATTTTGAATGTGCTATTTGGCCTATGATTGATGGAGATTGTTGGTAGGTGAGCGAAGGAGGTGTGGTGGATTTAGCAGTGTGTGAGGTTAGCAATTCATTTGCAAGATATGGCACTTGAACTTTGCATTCACTGACTTTGACCATTTGTGTGAGGTCATTGAACTTCTTGTGGCACTGTATCCAGGCTTCAGGGCTAGACTGCTGGACTTGGACTGCAATGGCTATCTGCTCCCACTACCTTTGCTATGTGTGTCCTCCTTGTCCCCTGTGGATATAGGAGCTCTTTCCTCCTGTCCACCTCCTGCACCATGGCCTCCAGTGCTGTGTTGGAGAACCTTGAAGCATGCTCTCTGCTCTATTGCATCATTATTCAGTGTTCTTCCTGCTCAATTCTTCCTGATCAGACTCTCTTACCTAGCCACTTCCAGCACCTGCTGCAGCCAAAATTCGCCTCCCCTTTAAGAGGTTAACTTTAGGTAGTGCAGACTAGCTTCCATTGGTGCCGGCCTTTCACAAACTTCAATCCCCTGGTGAGGCATGCAGCCACATTTAAAGCTGGCAGCATGCTGCAAGCGTGGCAATTTGGAGACCGCGTGGTGCTTACATGCTGCATGCATTGGATGGATGGGGTGAGGGTCAAGTGCGTGTTGTGATCCCTGTGCCAGTTTTCCAATGGGGGTGGGGTGGGGCTATCCAATTTTCCCCCGGCAAGTTTGGATTAGTTGAAAAGGGAATAAAGTTGAAAATCTAAGCAGTGCAATTGACAGTGACTCCTTCATCCCTTCTATCGATAGAGTAAATAAGGAGCAGCTAATTCAAGAATGACAGAACGATTAATAACTGATTTATCAGGATTGACAAAATTCCACGAGGAAACAAGAAGATTTTTCCATGCAACAAGTTATGATCTGAAATGTATTGCCTGAAATGGCAGTGGAATCTGATTAAATTTACAAAAGAGCAATGAATATTTACTTGAACAGGTGAAATTTGCAGGGCTATCGGGAATGACCAGGGGAGTGGAGAAAGTTGGATAGATCTTTCGAAGACTGTCACAGAAATGATAAACTGAATGGCCTCCCCCTGTACAATATGATTCTATGGTCTCAGTAATGGGCAGGAGCAGAAGTGAGTAGAGTCTGCATGCTGAACCACAGGAAGGTAAAGAACATTGGAGGCATTGTCATTCACCTAAGTTGCTAGTCATAGAAGAGTACATGCAGAGCAACTAAATCAAAAATGTTCTTGGGCTTATATGATGAATTCCATCAGTTCAGTGTGTACATCTGTGCTTGCAAATATTCTTACTTTAGCTTTCTGGATATTAGGCCCATTCATGCTGGTCCAGCCCTCTTAGAGCTATAGCTATGGCATAATGGTGTTATCAATGCCATTGCTATTCATAATCGCTGCCACACACACAGATGCAAATTTTTCATAATGCAAAGCAAAGGCCATAATTCAACTTGTATCTTTGAAAAGGGAAGCTTTAAATTATTTCCAGTTTAATATATAGAATATTCTTCTTGGCAGAGGGAAAGATATATTGTCATGTAGCATTGCTTCTAACGTTGCTACACTGACTTACGTTGATTCACCGGAGACCGGTGGCACCATGGACCACTTCCTGCACAACCCGCCCAGCTAGGGTATCAATGAAGAATGGCATGCAAGCTGTTCAGCCTTCAGTGCTCCCTGCAGCCATGGCTCAATCCTTTAGTTTCTATCATTGATTAATTTTAACATTTCAAGTTCAAAATAGAATTGCATTAATATTTGGCAGAAAATACAATTTAGGGATAGGAGAGGTAAAGTGGCTCATTACATTTTTCAAACTTTGAGATTCATCAATGGAGCCACAATGATTTCCTCCTGTCCTAAACATTCCAAATTTCTTATCATATAGGATCAACGCATTGCAGAATGGATATTTCCATTAAAGTGACACAATCATTAGCTGCTATGGTGATATTGGTTGGTAGTGCTTTGTCACCGGATGATGATTAGTCAAATAAGTAAGTTAGATACAAAATACAACTTGCACTTGTAGAAGCACCTTTAAATATAGAAAACAACATCTCAAGACTCTTTTCAGAAGTGTAAGGATAAAATAGGTGCTGAGCCAAACAAGATAAAGGAGAGGCGACCAAAAGCTTGCTGGAAGAGATAGGTTTAAGAAGAGGTTTATTGGAATATAGGGCGGTGCAGAGCCAGGCATGTTTAGGAAGAGAATTACACAAATAAAGCCTAGACCGCTGAAGGCACAGCCACCAATGGTGGCTCAAAGGGAAGGGGCAATGCAAAAGAGGCCAGAATCAGTAGGCATTTCTAAGGTTGTAGGAAGTTACAGAGATAGGGAAGAGCAAGGCCATCAAGGGATTTGAATAAAGGGATGAATATTTAAATTTGAGTCATTAGGGGACCATAGTTAAGTGACAGTGAGTAATAGGACATGGGCAGCAATGCTTTGAATAAGCTTAACTTAATGGTAGGTGCAGAATGGGAAGTTAGTGAGGAAATCATAAGGATTGTCAAGTTTGCAGGTGACAAAGGTGAGAATGAAGATTTAGATGGAGGACATCATGCTCATCCAAGATTAGATATCAGACAAAACAGAGGCAGTAGAAAGTCCAGAGAGGTGGCTGAGGGAAACATAACTCTGGATGTCATTAGCATATATGTGGAAACTGACCCTCGTCTCTGGGCGATGTTGCTAAGGGGCAGAATGTGGATGAGGAAGAGAAAGCGGATCAAGAATCGATACTTGGGGAACTCCAGAGGTAATTATGTGGGTGCATTAAGAGAAACCATAACTGGAGATTCTCTGACTACAACTTGACAGGTAAGAAATAAGCTAAATGTGGGCAGTCCCACTAAACTGTACAACAGAGGAGGGGCATTGACATAGGATAGCTGGTCGACTGTGTCAAACTGCAGAGAGAAAGGATAAGAATGAATTCTCTAGTGACCAACCACAGTGAATGTCTTTTCCATCCATCCCTATCCATTGCAAACAACAAGAATTTACTGCAGGTTGGATTGCCAGAACCCTAAATGTTTCACAGTTGGTCATGAAACTTGAGAAAGCTTAATGGTGCCTCTGACATTTCCAAATTTGCATTGAATTTTATACTTCACCCCACAACTGAAAGTAATGTTAGTGTTTAAAATGCACATTGGAGAGAAATATGAAATTCAGTTTCTATATATAAAGAAATGATTAATACGATTCAAATTCCAAATTAAGACTGGGTGGCCAATGAGTAGTTTCTGAAGTGGAATAATTTAAGTCTGAGGCAAATTAATCAAACCAACAAACAATTGAAATGGGCCTGATTTACAATGTGATCCACAGTTTCTGACTCATGTCCACAATCATATTATGTTTGTCTCTCATCTTCCAGAGCTGAATGAAGTGACCACATTTATCATTTACCACTCATTTTGAAATGGTTCAATGTGCACCACAGTTTCTGGGAAGGCTGAAGCCTAGGAGTTCTTTTGTGGAATGAAAACAGAAAATGCTGGGAAATCTCAGCAGATCTGGCAGCATCTGTGGAGAGAGAAACAGTGTTAACGTTTCGAGTCCAATATGACTTCTTTGGAACATTTTCTGTTTTTATTTAAGATTTTCAGCATCCACAGTATTTTCTTTTTACTTTGGAGTTTTTTTTGTGGGGTTGAGAATCAGGTGTTTGTCTATGACATTAATACTCTCCCAATTCTCCTTTCAGGATGGAATAAGGATCTTTCAAGAGCATTAGCCAGATCCCAAGAGGATTTGAAAGGCTTCAGGTGTACCTTCAGTAGATTCTGGAGGTTCTCGTGAATTTGAAAGTTCAGGCTAATCGTGAGTTGATTGTACTCACAAGCTCTACGTGCGTTTCTGTAATTGCATGAGCTGGGAGACCAAGTGAGAAGGTTAATAGCTTATAATATAAACCATACACACAATTCTTAAATAATTCAGTGAAGGCCAATCATACTGATGCACAAATGACTTCACAATCTAAAATTATTTGTGTAAATCTACAGGCTGATTCATGCTGCTTCGAATGATGTTCGGTATCTAAAGCATGAAACCTATGAATCAATCTTCCAAGAAATGGGACACCAATAATAGGGATGCACTACAATCAACTTCAATGTCTACTAATGGGGAAAAGATCAGAGTTCCTTCTCTCAATTACTTTCTAGTGACTCTGCTGGAAAGTTTCTGTATGCCTGGAGAGAACAGGATCAGGCTCAACTGTGATGCTCACACAATTGGATAACCTGTTGACATTAATTGCATAAAAGCATACACAGACTATGGTCACTTAGATGAGGTACCGTGACTACCAGTAAGTTGTTTGCTCAGTGTTATACCCAGCACCAATTGCTGCCTTCAGGAAAAATAGGAAGATGTTTTTCTGGGTAAAAGAAAATCTCATAAGTGATGATTTATGTAAACATTTTAAGAAACATTTGCATTGGAAATTTGTATGCCAGCACTGAAAATTGAAAAATATGGTATAAGAAGGTAGATTTCAAAATGAACAAGTCAGTTTCAGTCCCAGTGATATTTTAAGGGATACTTTGTCCTTATGCAAATCGGTAGGTTTATTTTTAACAAACAAAACAGCATGTGTTTCAATCAGTGTTGTACAGAGGCTTTGAATTAATGGAGGATCCTACGCATTAAAAATGATATGAGTGTTTACACAGTGCATAGTGAAGACAACTGGGCAAAGCTCCAAAGAGTGCTGTGCTCCATGACTAAAATGCTGTACTTCAAAATTCAGTCTGCATAAATCATTCCAATGTCATGGAGAATGGGAACATATCTTTTTCAACAAAAAAACATTCTACATTTCCTTTTCAACAGGAATAGAAAAAAAGTGAAAATGGGAGAGTGAAGGAAGCAAAGCCATCAATGATGAATCTGTTTTGAATATACAGTCAGTTCATATGGAACTTCAGCACTAGTTAGAGAAATACTAACATCAGTTATAGCAGAATGATTACTAGAATTATTTACAGCTGGGCTTGATTCTAGCTCTGTAAAATAACCACCACACTTTAATTGAGAGAAGTATGGTAAGCCTTGAAATAACTTTTGTGGCTGGACAACTGCTTCAAGGCTTCACAATTTTAAACATTCCATTCTACGTTTACATCTCTTCCTGCACTTCCTGGGATTCCATTTATGTATAATATATGTTAATAGCTTTATTATATGAATTACTTCCTGATCAACAAAATACTTTGCTTTTAATTTTAAATGTTTTATAGACTGACATTTCCATTACACAGGTCAAAAAAACTCTGAATTTGTTTTTTTTTACAATAGCATAACACTAGATACAAATTAAATTAGAGAAAGGTTTTATCATACTACTGTGACTGTCTCAGACATAAATACATTGCACGCTTCCCCTGTGGTTCATTAGGCAAATACACTAGTGCTGATTTTATCTCAGTCTACTGGTCAGCTGCTCTCCTATTTCCGACATGGAATCCTGATGGTATTTTAATTCACTTCTGGACAGAGTGGCGGAGAGGGGAAGAATGGGAGTGTCCTACAGCCACCACACCAGGTAAAGCGGTTAAGCTTTATGGATGGGCAATAAATGCTGGCCTTGCCCGCATTGCTCATATTCCAAGAACAATTTTTTAAAAAGCTGTGAGTGAGGCCTTCTGAGAAAAGCTGAAAAACTTCCCTTAATGTGGCCTAGCTGGAAAGAGCAGGATTGCCCCTCCATGCCCCTCAAGCAAAGACCATGCCTCTGCTGCCCAGGTTCTCCCCCTCATTCCCAGCCATGAGACCCTCAAACACCCCGAGACTTCACTGACTGCCCTGACTGCAGCAGCTTTCCCTTACTACCGGTAGGTGGCCTCTCGATCTTCGTTCCCCGCACCATATCATATGGAAAGCAGAAACTGACTGGTTGCATTCTAATGAGACTCGGCAGTTAAAAGTTTCTGAGTTTCAGATGCAGGCTCCCATGTGGGACTGTCATCCATTCCTAGTGGCTTTCTGCAGGAATTTTAAATCGTCCCTACGTTGCCTGGCATGTCCTCTTGGGAAAGGTCAGAGAGCGCACCCGGTGCTTGTGGAATTGCATTACACTACTGTGAAATCGGTGTTTCTGGAAATGAATAGTCTGGTTGTGGGGAGGGGGAGTGGAGAAGGGGGTGGGGGTGGGGGATTGGTGGTGTGGAAACAAAGGTGTTGCAAAATATTGGTATATATTGGTCCTGATTTTAACTCCAGGGCAGTTTTTGGTATGTGTGCAGCTGCCTAGGTTAAAAATTGACCCAGAAATAAAGCTTGGGGCATTTGAATTCCTGAGCTTCACTTAGATCCTGCCTGCTGACATCTCACCCATGGGAAGCAGCAGTAAATTGTGTGGCCTGGAGTCCACCCTCCAAGGTCTGAGCCAGCTGCTAGCCAATCCTTAGTCAGTCTGTGCAGGGAGCTCTTCACTTTCACTTTGGGTCCCAGAGGGACACTCATTTTTCTCCTTTTTACGCAACGGAAGTAAAAATAAATTAAAAATGATCCTTTTGGGGCCTCTTCATTGGGCTGTCTTGGCTGGAAACTCAGCACAGCTTTGCCTTGGTCAGGCTTTGGAATTAAAATTGTAATCATGTCCCAATGACATCATCAGGATCGAAAATGAATATATAAAAAAGGACTTTGCTATCTTAAGATAGGTATCCTTGCTGCCTGTTCAGCTACATAGGTTAAAATCAGTCAGCTCACAACTAGCCCAAGGGTAAGCATAACTGGAGTGATTTTGGCTGCCCACCTGTCTGGTTTCCACTTCACGGCCTTCATGGGGCGGGTGGGGGGGGTGGTGGTGGGGCGGGGATGCCTGTCAGCTGTTGGGTCCAATGGTCACCCAGCGGCCAGTTTAAAAATGGCACAGGCAGCTCCTTGAAGGCTGCCAGGGAAGAACGTATTGTCTGCATTGTGAACACTGATGTTGTGGCATGCCAGGCGGAGGGGCAGGTTGGTTGAGCATTTGGCCCCCGTGGTTTTCGGATGAGTGCCTCGCGGTCCTCCTGGAGGAGGTGGCTGCCAGGAGGAACACCCTTGTCCCCAGAGATGGAAGGAAGAGGCCACTGCACCCTACAAAAAGAGCTTGGGGGGAGGTGGCAGCACTGGTCAGCAGCCACGATGTTGTGTGGCGCACATGAATGCAATGCCACAAAAGGTTTAATGAGCCGCTGCGCTTGGGAAGGGTGAGTACCGTGTTGGCATGGATCAGCGTGGAGAAGTGTTAAGGTGTGGCTGTCATCCCATGGAGCTCAGGGGCGTTAGAGTCTGAGTGCCAACTGTCAATGATGCTGAAACTGGCCAAGGGGGTGAGCCCTGGCTGCTTGGACTGAGTGCCTTGTGGCTCGAGGGCCACGACTCGGATGTGCCCTGCATGGTGCTCCTCAGGTGGGGTTGGCCAGGCTGCAGTGGCGCTGCAGGTAGAGAGTGGACTAATCAGTGCTCCTCTGTCCTTTCAGGAGAAGATGACCCATAACAGCAGTGAAAGGTCAAGAACAGGCAGAGGCCTCCCTAACCTCCTAATCCTATCCAGATTCGAGTAAGGCACCGTGGAGCTAGAGAGGCACTACACACCTTGGCCAACCGGCCGTGGAGAGACTGGGGTATCAGACGAAGATAAGAGTGCAGTGCACAGAGGTTAGAATTTGGGATGGTGCAAACATTCTTATGTAGTCTCGTAATTGATGGGAGCCTCAAAACTGGATTCCTCATTGATCATTGAAAGATGATGGCACCATGATGCAGATCTCCATTGTCTCACCAGGGTGCCTGGCATGCACAGTGAAAGTGTGATGACTTAAACTAATGACATGCTGTTGTTCTTCCTTAGATTCACTAGCACACACTCATTCTCAGGACCCCAGAGAGCCACCCCTGACACCAGAAGACCGCCAGGCTTCACATGCACCCGTGCCACACCCACTCTCTGAACCAGGCACCAGCGCAGATACCAGCACCTCAGTGGGCATTAGATCCTTGGCTAGAATGTCGGAGCACTGTGGTGAGGGCACTTCACACTCGCTTGAGGAGCAGGTGTAGGCAAAGAGTGCCCAGGGTGCTGGCAGTCGGAGGACTGCCGGAGACCAGGACGATGCTCAGTCGAAGGCAGATGATGAGCCCCTGAAGTGGTCCATTAGGCGGCAGATGCTGGTTGTCCAGCGAGATGTGTGGGAGAATCTGATGGAGATCCACGAGGGTATGTGTGCCATGGTCTCTGTTGCTGAGGAGTTCAAGCGGAGTATAAGCACTCTGTTGAACCTCATGGCCAAGCGCACTGCCTCCTCCATTGAGAAAGTGGTGACTCTCATGGAGAGGCAGCTCCAGGGATAGAATGAGGGATTCCTGGGGTTGCGCTCGGACCTCCAAGCCCTCATGCAGGCAATGACCTCAGGTAGTCAGTGCCCGAGTGGGAGATAGTGAGGCACCCAGTATCCTAACTAGGTGCCCGTCCATCAGTGGTAAGCAGGGATGTCCAGAGCGACCTCACGTTGGCGCACGAGCTGCTTGTCGTCTCTGTGGGCTCCTCTCAGGGCGCTCTGGATGACGTCAGCAGCTCCTCCGCCCCTCTGCCATTGACTGTGGCATCTGATGAGGCTGTGATGACTGGGGAGATGCCAGCCATGGCACTGGCCGCTCCCTCCCAGGCGGGGCCAGCACGGGCTCCACAGTCCAGAGGACAACCACCAAAGTCATCAAGGCCAACAAGACAGCAGGCAGCCTCCAATGCCACTGCCAGCGAGAGTCGGGGGGGTGGGGGGGAGAGGGGTGGGGAGGGGGAGGTGAGGAGGCGGTGGGGTGCAGGGTTGGAGGGGGGGGCTACCAAACGTAAGTTTAAGGCACCATGAGCACAAGAGGGACTGGTCACAGATGATCTTCTGTTGTGTAATGTTTTATTTATGTTTACTGTCTGGGAGTTAAGACCAGAGAAGGTGATGTTAATTCTTTTGGATTGTCAAAATGAGATAAATTTTGTTTTTGTCCTAATGGCCCGAGTATGCTTCACCTCTGTATTTTCTTTTGGTGCAGGGTACGCCAGTATGTAAAGCTGGACTTGAGTGATCTAAACTTTATTGCACAAGCACTGAGTGGACTTTGGGTTCAAATGAAAGAGTAATTTCAGACATCCAGGATGGAGGCCGTGTCCCTGGCATGAGGTGGAAGCAGATCTTTGGTAGTCTAGCTGAAGGAACATTGGATCAAGGCGTCCCTGGTGTCTCTACCTCCATCCCCTCAGCATTCTCCTCACCGTGCTCCTCTTCTGACTCACTACTGGA
This sequence comes from Cetorhinus maximus, assembly GCF_964194155.1. NCBI lineage: Eukaryota > Metazoa > Chordata > Chondrichthyes > Lamniformes > Cetorhinidae > Cetorhinus > Cetorhinus maximus. The sequence continues at coordinate 49,315,017 of NC_135895.1, read as the reverse complement.
TTCATCCTGTGTGGCCTATGGAGCTGTGTCAAGATCCTCTTCCTCCAGTGGGTCCCCCCTTGCCAGTGCCAGATTGTGGATAGCACAGCATGCAACCACTATCAGTGACACCCACTCTGGGGGTATTGTAGTACTACCCCTGAATGGTCCAGGCATTGGAAGCACATCTTCAGAAGATTTATGGTCCTCCCTATCACCGCCCTTGTGGATGCATGGCTCCTATTATAATGCTGCTCTACCTCTGTTCTTGGATGGTGGAGAGGCATCATGAGCCACCTCTTCAACGGATTGCCCTGGTCGCCCAGCAGCCATCCATCCAGCCGAGCCAGAGCACTGAAGTGCCTCGGCACCTAGGAGTGTCTGAGGATGTAAGCATCATGGGAGCTTCCAGGGTACCTTGCACAGACTTGCAGAATCTGCATCCTGTGGTCACAACCTATCTGCACGTCCATTGAGTGGAATCCCTTCCTGTTGATGAAGGCACCCGACTGACCCACTGGTGCCTTGATGGCCACATGAGTGCAGTTGATGGCACCCTGGATGCAGGGGAACCCAGCAATCACTGCAAAGCCTCTGGCTCGCTCAGCCTGGTAGGCCTCGTCTGTACGGAAATGAATAAATGCCATGACCAGCCTGAACAGAGCTTCTGTCACCAGCTTGAAGCAACTGATTGGGAGACTCCACATAGATCCCCCCACTGACCCCTAGAAAGAGCTGGAGGCATAGAAGTTGAGGGCCACTGTGACCTTCAGAGCCACTGGCATGGGGTTTCCACCCATGCAGTCAGAGCTGATCTGAGGTCCAATCATCTGACAAATGGAGGTCACAGTCTCCCTAGAGAGATGGAGCCTCCTTCAGCATTGCACCTCAGACATATTGAGGTAGCTGCATCACTGTCTGTAAACCCTGGCAGCAGGCTAGTGGCATCTTCTGCAGTCCCTTCCACCTTGGGTTTCCTGCTGGCTCTGCACCTCTTGTGCCTGTGCCTCTCTTCCCGCAGGTCCCTCCCCTGGAAGCTCCATTTAGACACCTGACCTCCTCTCCCTTCTGCCCCTCTCTTCCTCCTCAGAGGAGTTGCCTCCAGCGGAGAGCACAATCCCCATTACCAGGGTAACAGAAGGCTGTCTCCTACCTGGAAGGGTGAACACGGTCAATATCCTCTGGGGGCATAGAATCATGAGACATGAATGGGTCCTCAAATAAAGCCTAGAAATGCCAAGAATGAAGTTCAGAATGGAGATGAAGTGGTCAAGTTCAAATAAGCAACCAGCAGCAAACTATCTCCTAAACTCCTCACTACTCACAATGGCAATGTTACTGAACCTTCTTATCCCGCCCTTGGATGAGGTTTTGCAAAATGTGGGCTGCCTGCCTGCCCATCTTGCCCGTGTGATGAGCGCGAAATCACACGGACAACGTAAAACCTGTATCAATTGGGTTTTTAATGGCCTTAAGTGGCCTCTTAATTGATGGCGGGTGCGGCTCCGACTCCCACGCGCGCCCGCTGACCTGAGGATTGCGCAGGTGCGGGATGACATCGAGCTTCTCGTGCTATTTTGCACCCAATCGGGGTTAAAATGGCCTCTATTGTGTTAGAAGCATTGAATGCCTCTTCAGTTTTAACATTGCATTATGCTTCTTAGTGCAACAGTTATTTGAACATAAAGCTTGATTGTATTGTTTTCATGCTGAGATAATAGCTTTTCGGTGGCATCCAGTTTGTTTATTGCCAAAATCAAAGTGCATCACATGTTTTTCTTAGCAATCAAGCCTAAACAATCATTGCTGATGATTCCTACATGCTCTCATATTCCTTCCTGTTGAGGAAAATTAGTGCCAAAATATACCAGAAGTTATTTTTATGTGTTTGAATAGGAGAGGTTAAATATTTTATTCGAATGAAACCTATTTAATCAGTTCTTGTAAGATGTAAGAACTTTGTTGTGTTATATAGCCTTAAATAATATTTAATGTTTTCATGTTTCTGTTATATAAAATATCCAACCTCGGCACATTTGAATATTGATGGGGCACTAATTAATTCAAAAGTTATTAATGGATCAAGCAACCTTTATTCAGACAGGCTAATCACCATTTAAAATGTTATGCTGATGTATCAGAACATTAATTGAAGACACTGGGAAGTGCCTGAAGTGCCAAAAGCTCAGGTATCTGTTGCACAGCAACTTATTGTCAGGCCTATAAAACAGCACAGTACTCCAGCTAGCAACACAACTGAAAACAGGCAGCTAATTCTGATTGTGGTAAGGGACTGAAGCAACAGGCAATCCTGGGACCTGAAAACAATGGCTATTTGGCTCTGGAGCCAGCAACTTATTATCATGCAATTTTTTTTTTTAATATTCTTATGCCCCCTTTCATTTGAATTTCTCCTATTTTGTTAATTCCCCTGAACCAATGTTCTCTAATGGAAAGCACCAGGTAACCAAATCACTTTCCCAGTTTTTTTTCACTAATGACTGATTATGAAGCCTGTATGAGAATGGCCTGAGAATGGCCTAAAGTTCCTCTCTTCTCTGTGTGTGTCTCTGCAGATAAAATATGAATTTGTAAAATGCCATGTGGAGAATTGTGGACCTGAAATCCAATTATCTGGTGCATTGATACACAAAATTGTTGTGCCACCAGACTGTTTGTAAATATGTATTTTGAATTTGCATTAATATTGGCATCCTTGTCTGTGACTTGCACACAGTGCACTTTCATATGATATTCTGTGGGTGATGTTTGCTTACACTGGATGAGGTAGATGATAGTGAGCTCTTGAGATGAACTGAGGCTTCCTTGCTGATAATATTACAAAGATATCAAAAAACAGTGAAAACAGTGAACACATTTGTATTTAGTGAACAAAATAAACAGCAAGGTCAGTAGACATGACTCTCAGGCTGGGATATTCTGTGCCTGCCGGTGTTGGGTATGTTTGGTGGCATGAGCGGACAATATGGCAAGAAGGCCAAAAATCGGTTTCACGACGTCGTAAAACCAGTTTGCGATCATCTGCTCTGCCTGCTGATGGATGTCAGGAACCTCATTGTAATACATCAGCGTTTCATTATAAGGCCAGCCCGTTGGACTCATCCCCCCCTGCTGGATCGTCCGCCCACGTTGTTGGGAAAACACGCCACACTTGGGCTTGCATTTGACAGGCTGCAACTCACTCAGGGTTTCAAAGTTTGTTTGCCTACCTTGCTTTGCAGTCACAGTCATCAGCGCCAGGCTTCACAGACAGCACCACATCACTTTTTGGGGGTTCACAGGTGGGCCTCTACCTACCAGATCAGCCATATGTGGGTGGCTTTTCAACAGCTGCAGGGCAAGACCTTTCTTGGGGAAGGGAGAGAAGTGGCCTCAGGCAAGGGAAGAGGCTGCAGGATGAGAGCTGTTTTGGGGAAGAAGGGTATCCCAGGGTGCGTGTGGGGGCACATGTTGATCTGTACAAGTGGCCTCAAGATGGTGAGGGCTGAGGAGGCAGTCTCCAGAGGAGATGAGACCAGATGGACATTGAGGGTATGTGTGTGAGAATGGGTGGTGATGTCTCTCAAGCTGGCAGTGAGTGAGATGCCAGGGAATGTGTGATGGGCTTGAGTGTGAGTTTAGAGTGATGAGATGGTTGCCATACCCTGGCTGCACGGATGAGATCATTCACCCTCTATCTGCATTGGATGATCAACCTCTTCTGTGCAGCATTGGCACTGATCACCAATGCCATCGCCTACCAAGCCGGAGTGGTAATGTAGCTGCCTGTCCTGCAACCAGAGCAGGGGTAGAGGACATCACAGCGGGCATCCATGGTGTCTAAAAGGTGGTCGAGGGCTGCAGTCTTCTTGCCTTTCGGGGCCATGTCTTCTTTGCTGCAGTCCTGGGCTGGAAACACCGAACTTTAAATGTGGTGCCTGACTTGATGACGCGGTGAGGTGACGGCACGGCAGGCGAATTGGAGCCCGCCCACCATCGAAACGGCATGTATCCCGGGAATGCATAATCAATGCAGCAGGTTTGGGACAATACGGTGTGAAAAGCCACCATTGTGGACAGTAGGTAATACATCATTTTACCCGCCCGCTACCACAATTAGTGCAAATCTGGGACGATTTCGCCTTCAGTCTTCTTCAGATGTCTGGGCTGTCCTCATTATGATGAGACCTTTTGCATCTTATATTGGTTGATTAATCTGGTGGTAAATGGGAGGAAGTCTTTGCTTGGTATATTCAGAGACAATGTGGTCAGCAGCAAACAAACAGTGCTAGATGTTCACTTATACACTTATACACGTTCACAAGCATTCTGTGTGCTTTTGCACTGGGGCTAGCAGTAAGTAGACTTTCAAAACATCACAGCACCCGCTACAGAGCATCTGGAACTGTGTAAACAAGGTAGGCAACTGCATATTTCCTGAACCAATCAGAATGAAGAATCCTTACTGAGACACAAAGGCATGAAATTTAACCTCAAAAATGGTTGGATTAGGTGCGGGTGCAATGTTAAAATTTTTAAAATCTCCAACCTGCCCGATTCTGGATTTAAAAGAGGCAGGAGGGGGTGGGCAGCCAATCTGCTACCAGGCGAGGGGTTGGTATTTTAATAAAGCTGGCAATTAACAAGCTTTGCAGGTTTAACCTTAGCCAGTTAGGTTTTCTAAGCCCAGGGAAACCTGACAGCTGAAGTGAGGCAAGGCCAACTTTGGCAAGAATGTAAGTTCCCCTACAGTACTGCTTGTGGGCCAGGAGGAGCAGGAGTGTTTCCTCTTGGCCCCCCTCAAGCTACTACCCCCATCAGACCACCCACTATGTAAATACTCCCATGGTCAGTGATCAGACACCCACCCCACTGGGGTCAGAGGTCAGACAACCACCAGAGTTGATGATCGGACCCCCCTTGAGATCAGGAATTAGTCACCTACCCAACCCCCACTCCCCCACCCAGAAATCTGGGATTAGACCACCCACATGTCCCCTGCCTCCCCCAGCAATGCTTCCACTAGCAGATACATGTTTCCTATCTACTCCTGCAGCCTGCTACAGACTGTTGTTCACTCAACTGGAAACCAAGCCTGTCAATCAAGCTGACATCTGAGTGAGGCACCCGTCAAGGAAATAAATCGCATGTTGTTGGGTTTCGTAGGTATCTATCACGTGAATGCTACAAATTCATGCTATTCAGTGTGTTTTCATGTTGAGGCTGTTGATGAGGTAGCTGTATAATAGAGTTTGTGAAAGAGCAGGGCAACTCTGACAGCAAGATCCAAATTTCCATATTCAACTGAGTATGTGCAAGCTTTATTTTTATTCTTTCAAGGGTCAGCATTTGTTGCTCATCCCTAACTGCCCTTGAACTGAGTGACTTGATAGGCCATTTCAGAGGGCAATTAAGAGTAAGCCACATTGCTCTGGATCTGGAGTCCACATGTAGGCCAGACCAGGTAAGGACAGCAGATTTCCTTCCCTAAAGAGCATTAGTCATCATTACTATAGTACAGTTAGTTTAACATCTGTCGTTGGGAAATTGTTGGAATCCATTATTAAGGATGTAGTAATGGGGCATTTGGAAAGTCAAAATGCAATCCATCAGAGTCAGCATGGTTTTATGAAGAGTAAATCGTGTTTGACTAATTTGCTAGAGTCTTTGAAGATGTGACAAGCAAAGTGGATAATGGGGATCCTGTAGATGTAGTATTTCTAGACTTCCAGAAGGCCTTTGATAAGGTGCCGCACAAAAGATTAATACACAAGATAAGATCACACGGAGTTAGGGGTAATAAATTAGCTTGGATAGAGGATTGGCTAACCAACAGGAAGCAGAGAGTCGAGATAAATGGGTCTTTTTCTGGATGGCAAGCTGTAACTAGTGGGGTGCCACAGGGTTCGGTCCTTGGGCCCCAACTATTTACAATCTATATTAATGACTTGGATTCAGGGATAGAAGGTACCATAGCTAAATTTGCAGATGACACCAAAATAGGTGAGAAAGTAAGTTGTAATGAAGAAAAAAGAAATTTACAAATGGATATGGACAGGTTAGGTGAATGGGCCAAAATTTGGCAGATGGAGTTTAACATGGATAAGTGTGAGGTTATCCATTTTGGTCGGAAGAATAACAAGGCGACTTATTATTTAAATGGAGAGAAACTTCAGTGCAGAGGGATCTGGGTGTCCTTGTGCATGAATTGCTGAAAGCTAGTATGCAGGAACAGCAGGTAATAAGGAAAGCAAATGGAATTTTGGCATTTATTGCTAAAGGAATAGAGTATAAAAATAGGGAAATGTTGTTGCAACTGTATAAGGCATTGGTGAGACCGCACCTGGAGTGCTGTGCACAGTTTTGGTCCCATTACTTGAGGAAGGATGTGGTTGCATTGGAGACAGTTCAGAGGAGGGTCACTAGATTGATTCCAGAGATGTGGGGCTTGTCTTATGAGGAGAAATTGCGCAGTTTAGGCCTATACTCGCTAGAGTTTAGAAGGATGAGAGGAGATCTAAGTGAGGTATATAAGGTGCTAAAGGGGATAGACAAAGTAGACGTGGAGTGGATGTTTCCCCTTGTGGGGCATTCTAGAACGAGAGGCCATAGTTTTAGGCTAAGGGATGGTAGATTTAAATCAGAGATAAGGAGGAATTACTTTTCTCAAAGGGTCGTGAATCTGTGGAATTTACTGCCTCAGAGTGCAGTGGATGCCGGGACACTGAATAAATTTAAGGAGGAGATAGACAGATTTTTAAAAATAACAGGTTGAAAGGTTATGGGAATAGGGCAGGAAATTGGAGTTGAGGCCAAAATGAGATCAGCTGTGATTGTATTGAATGGCAGGGCAGATTTGAGGGGCTGAATTGCCTACTCCTAGTTCTTATTATTAAGACAAGCTTTTAATTCCAGATTTATTAAGTGAATTCTAACTCCACTAGTTGCCATGGTGGGATTTGACCCATGTTCCCAAAGCATTAGCCTAGTTGTCACTGACATTGTCAATTAGACATTGTCACATGAGGGGTATATGTTAATAATTTTAAAATTCTCTATATTTTGACTCTACTTACCCTTCACTAAACTCCCTGAGACAGGGAGCAGTGCACTCTTTTGCGCACATGTGAGAAAGAGCACGCTTTGACAGTTGAGGATTCCCTCCCCCCGCCAGAACAGGAAGCGCATAGCGGCCCCGTTTCGACGGCAGGGATCGGCTGCCCGCCCGCCGCCGAGCCGGTGGGACCCGCACGCCATCCAGGGGCTAAATTCTGCCCCACTGGAAGCTGCTGTCTGATTTATTGTTTTTAATAATGGTACCTGATAGTTTCACTGTTGTTTGTACCACAAATATGAGGCAATATTAATGGATGTAATTCAAGCCTAAATCTCTTGTCAGAAAAGTAATGGGATTGGGTACAATGTTGGTTTTACACCCCTCCCAATTTTACCCTCCATTGAAGTCAATCCCATGGGTTCCTTACCACCATCCCCACCACTGCCCCACACCCTCCCCCAGCCAGTGAGGTTAAAATTACTCCGAGTGCCTTTATTATTGAAGCACAATGTATTCAATAAATGGCAGTGCACATTTAGATTCTTTAATCCTATACTTCCCCAACCTTTATATTGCAATAAACAGTGTTTACACATATTGGCCAGGATTTTATGGCCCCGCCATGGTGTGTCTCCCCCCGGCAGATGCGACGAGCCATTTAAACCTCCATGCAGTTCGGTGGGACCATAATATCCCGCCGGGCGGGAGAGGCCATAAAATCCTGGCCATTAAAATGTCTTTCGTAAGTAGGTATAATCACTTGCTTCAGCTTTAGCTTGCTGAAATTCACAGATGGTGCCAGAAGCTTGGAATAATAATTACTAAGAATTTCTCATTTGACTGTCCTACCACCGTCAGGGAATTGCCTCAGAAGGAGGAAATTTCCTTTCGTAGACTTACACTGAAACGAAACACAAGTAGACATCCTGATCCCAAATAACCTGCATTATGCTCCATTATTATGCCCTGATGCTGGTAAACCTCTGCAACAGCCTGCAGTCAGAACAAAACATTACTGCTAAATACACGCTCAGAAAAAAATCAACTTGAATTGGGACTTAACAGGCCTGTCCAACGGCAAACAGTTTTCATTGGAATACTAGAAATTATACAACAAGGTAACAGGCCATTTGGCCCAACTTGTCCATGCTGGCACACACAGTCCACGTAAGCAAATGGTTCCAATCCAATTTACTTACCTAGTTCCCATAGATTTTCAGCCCATTTTTCTTTATATATCTATCGAACCTAACATTGCCTGTTGGCATAGATTCTGCCTTCATCACTAACGTTGGAAATTAATTCCACAACCGTATAGCTCTGCAATAAAAACAGAAAATGCTGGAAATAGTCAGCAGGTCAGGCAGCATCTGAGGAGAGAAAACCACTTTCTGTTTGAAGAAGTTTCTCCTGCCCTCTGTTCTAAATCTTTTACATTTAATCTTGTATCCATATAATTTTGTACCTCATATTCTTGACTTCTCGAATACTTGAAATAGTCTGCTCTACCTTTCCTTTCATAATTTAATTCTACTATATTGCTATGTAATCTGTGCTGTTTTAACAAGAGAATCCCCAACTTGTAAGATTTTTCTTCATATTTCCCTTTCCTCACACCAGACAGCATCCCTGTAAATCTGTATTGTACCCTGTCTAAAGCTTCAGTACCTGTCTTATATGTGATCTTATTAAAGTTTATATGGGCTCATCATTACCTCTAGGCTTTTATATTTTATACTTTTTGGGATAAAAGCTAGAATTCTTTTATGCTGTCTTATCCACCTGAGATGCTGCCTTGATTGGTCAATGAGCCTGTTCCCCAGCCCTTCTGTTCGTCCACAATACCAAGTGCAGAATTCTTCCCTCATCAGGCGGGCACGTGCCTGACCCAGAGGAGAGTAAAATATTGCGCGATGACGTCGTGCGCGTGTCCCGGCATCATTGCGCACTCTCATGATCTTTCGTTCGGCGGGCGCACACAGTGACGGACTGGCACTTGCCATTAATTACCAAGCCACTTAAGGCCCTTAACAATGCAATTATCTGAGATTTTCGTAGCCCGTGCAATTTTCTGCTCGTCGCATGGGCAAAATGAGCAGGTGGTCAACCGGCATTTCCTCAAACCTCATCTAAGGGCGGGATAAAAAGGGTCAGCAGCATTGCCAGTGTGAGTAGTGAGGAGTGAAGCTGGTTGCTTATTGGTACTTGGCAGCTTCATCTCTGTTCAGGGCTTCATTCTGAGCATTTCCAGGCTTCATTTCAGGACTCATTACTGTCTGCCAGGCCCCCGGAGGATTCAGACCATGTGGACCCTTTCAGGTATCAGACAGCCTTCCTTTACCCTGGTAATAAGGATTGTGGTCTCCGCTGGTGGCACCTCCTCTGAGGAGGAAGGGAGGGGAAGAAGGAAGAGGAGGCCAGGTGTCCCAATGCAGCCTCGAGGGAGTGAGCTGTGGGAGGAGAGACGCAGGCACAAGGGGTGCAGGGCCAACAGATAGTCCAAGGTGGAAGGGGTCGCAGAACACACCACTATCCTGCTGCCAGGATTTACAGACAGTGATGCAGCTACCTCAATATGTCCAAGGTGCAATGCCAAAGTAGACTACACCTCTCAAGGGAGACCATCACCTCCATTTGTCATTTAACTCGGCCTGAAATCAGCTCCGACTGTGTGGGTGGACACCCCATCCAAGTGGCTCTGAAGGTCACAGTGCCCCTCAACTTCTATGCCTCCAGCTCTTTCCAGGGGTCAGTGGGGGATCTGTGTGAGTCTCCCAATCAGCTGTCCATAGCTATGTCAAGCTGGTGACAGAAGCTCTGTTCAGGCGGGTCCTGACCTTTATTCTTTATAGTACAGATAAGGCCAGCCAGGCTGAGCAAGCCAGCTATTGCTGGGTTCCCCCGCATCCAGGGTGCAATCGACTGCACACATGTGGCCAACAAGGTGCCAGCAGGTCAGCCTGGTGCCTTTTTCAACAGGAAGGGATTTCACTCCATGAACGTGCAGATAATGTGTGACCACAGGATGCAAATTCTGCAAGTCTGTGCAAGGTACCTCCTGAGACATTCTCAGGTGCTGAGGCTCTTCACTGCTCTAGACCCACTGGATGGATGGCTGCTGGGTGACAAGGGCTATCTGTTGAAGAGATGGCTCACGATGCCTCTCCGCCATCCAAGAACAGAGGCAGAGAATTATTACAATACGAGACATGGCTCCAAAAGGGCGGTGTTAGAGAGGACCATTGGTCTCCTCTAGATGCGCTTCTGATGCCTGGACCGTTTAGGGGGTGCATTACAATACCCCCTAAAGTGGGTGTCACTGATAGTGGTTGCATGCTGCTCTCCACAATCTGACACTGGTAAGGGGGAACCCACTGGAGGAAGAGGATCTTGACACAGCTCCACAGGCCACAGCCAATATGTTCAGTGGTGAGTTAGAAGATGAGCACGGTAAAGAGAACGCTGAGGGTGAGGAGCCAGACCTTGGTAACCTCCATGGAGGCAAGGACACCAGGAACACCTTGATCCAACGCTCCTTCACTTAGGCTACCTTCAACCACATGCGAGGGCTGCCTCCTCCATCCCGGATGCCTGAAAGGACTCTTTCATTTGAACAAAAAGAACATTCAGTATCTGTGCAATAAAGTTCAGAGCCACATACATCCAGCATTACTTACTGGCATTCCCCACACCAATAAAGTAAAAAGGTGAAGCATATTCAGGCCATGATGGCAAAACCATATTTATGTCATTTTGACAATTATATACTATTTATAACAATCTCTCTGGTCTTCATTCCCAGACCAGGACACATTAACTAAACATAAATAAACATAAAATCACCGGTGACCTGTCCCTCTTGTGCTCATGGTGCTCTTAACTTAGGTTTGCAAATGTCATTTTTAGGTGCTCCCCCCTTGCTGGCACCAGCATTGGAGACAGCCTGCTGACTCTACTGCCTTGTTGGCCTTGATGGCCTTGGCAGTCGTCCTCTGGCAAATGGAGCCTGTACTGGCCCTGCCTGGGAAGTAGCGGCCAGTGCCACGGCTGGCATCTCGCCAGTCGCTGAGCCTCATCAGTTGCCACGGTCACTGGCGGAGAGGTGGAAGAGCTGCTGCCTTCATCCGGAGTGCTCTGAGAGCAGCCCTCAGAGATGACAGGCAGCTTGTGTGCCAAAGTAAGGTCATTGTAGACCTCTCTGCCCACTATTGATGGACAGTCACCTAGTTGGGATACTGGGTGCTTCATCCATCTGCCACACTGGCACTGACCACCTGAGGTCAGTGCATGTGGGAGGGCTTGCATGTCTGAACGCAACCCCAGGAACCCCGCATTCTGTCCCTAGAGCTGCCTCTCCATGAGAGTCGCTACCATCTCAATGGAAGAGGCAGTGCGTTCATCCATGACGGTCAACGCCATGCTCACGCTCCGCATGGACCCCTCCATTATGAAGACCATGGCACGCATACCATCATGGATCTCCGCCAGATCCTCCCGCACATCTCGCTGGACATCCAGCATCTGCCGCCTAATGGACAACTCCAGGGGCTCATCATCAGCCTTCGACGGATCATCATCCGGTCCCAGCAGTCCTCCGACTGCCGGCACCCTGGGCATTCTCTGTCTCCGTCTGCACCTCAAGCGATTGTGAAGTGCCCTCACCAATGTGCACCTAGATACTAGCCACTGAACTAATGCCCACTGAGGTGCTTGTATCTGCATTGGTGCCTGCTTCAGAGAGCAGGTGTTACACAGGTGACAGTGAAGCCTGGTGGTCCTCTGGCATCAGGGGTGGCCCTTCAGGGTCCAGAGAGCGAACGCCTGCTGGCGAACCTAAAAGGGAGAAGAAGGACATCTCATTAGTTTAAGTCATCACCTTGTTGCTGTGCATGCCAAGCAAAGTGAGACAATGGAGATCTGCATCATGGTGCCATCATCTTCCAACGATCAATGGGGACTCCAGGTTTGAAGCTCACATCAATGAGGAGACTGCATTAGAATGGGTGCACAATCCGAGAGACTCACCTCTGTGCACTGCTCTCTTACATTCGTCTGGCACCCCCACATCTCCACACCCAGTTGCACAGCGAGCGTGCCAGCTCTCCAGCTCAGGGGCATCCTGCTCAAACCAGGAGAGCAGAGGTAGGTTGAGCAGACCTCCGCCTGCACGTGTCCACTCTGTACCTGCAGCACATTGCAGCCTGGCCAACCCCACCTGAGGAACATCTCACAGGGCACATCCGAGTCGTGGCCCTCGAGCCGCAAGGCCCTCAGTCCAAGCAGCCAGGGCTCACCCCCTTGGCCAGCTCCGGCATGTCTGACAATTGGCACTCAGACTTTAACACCCCTGAGGTCCACTGGGGGCGGCCACACCTTAACACTTCTGCACACTGACCCATGCCAACATGGTACTCACCCTTCCTGAGTGCAGCAGGTCATTGAAGTGCTTCTGGAACTGCACCCATGTGCGTCGTACCACATCATGGCTGCTCACCCGGGCTGCCACCTCCTCCCATGCCCTCCTGGTGAGGTGCGGTGGCCTCCTCCTCCACTCTCTGCGGACAAGGGTGTCCCTCCTGGCAGCCACCTCCTCCAGCAGGACAGTGAGACACTCATCGGAAAAGCGTGGGGCTGAGTGCCCACCCGACCTGCCCTCCCGCCTGGCGTTTGCTGCCGCACTTGAATGCATTGTCTGAAGGGCAGCCAGGCGCCCTTCCCTGGCAGCCTTTCTGGGCCTGCCCGGGCCTTCTTTATACCGGCCGCCAGCCGCCACTGGACCCGGCAGCTAACAGGCCCCTGCTCCCACTTGGCCCTTCATGGCCAGTGATAAGTGGCGTTTCACGCTGGGCAGGCCTTAATTGCAGGCGGCGGTCGGTTTCATGGTCACTCCCAGGCCCACCCACCATGCCCTCCCGACAAGGCAAAATTCAGCCCCAAGTCTAGTTCCATTCCAAATATAACTACTGGTATTACTTCATTTTAACCAAAATGTATTATCTAACAATTACTGACATTGAATTTCATTTGTCACTTTTTAAGCCGTTCCCCCATCTTATCAACATCCCTTTCCAGTTTCCTTCGGTCTCATAAAGAATTAACTATAGTTCCTATCTTAGTATCATCTCAAAAAAATGTAATCACCACTCACTCTTGGCCATATTTAAATCATTGATTTACACAATGAGCAGAATTTGATCTGAGGACCACTACCCACTTCAATTTACACTGGAAAAAGCGCCTTTAGTTCCTCTGCTTCCTCCAAACCAATTGTTAATCTGGTTTGCTACCTTGCCCTAATTACATATCCTTTCATTTTCTCTAATAATCTCACTTGTGGTACCTTGTCAAAGGCTTTTCTTAAAGTATATGTGCACTCATCCACTATGTCAATTATCTCCTTAAAGAATCTATTAGTTTTGGCAAGTATGATCACCCCTTTTGAAATGCCTGCTGGCTACTTCAAACTGTTTACCCTTCAGCTAGACGTGGCAATTTCATCCTTAATTAAAGACTCTAAAATTTTCCATGCTGCAGATGTTAAGCCAACTGGCCTGTAATTAGCCGGAATAGCTGTCTTGCTTTTTAAAATGGATACTACATTGACCACTCCAGTTCTCCAGCACCCATCCGCACTCGTTTTTAACCACCCACACCCCAACTCCCCAGTGACAGGCAAGAACGTGTCTGGCAATGGGTTAAAATTTTCACAATGGAGACGATTTCTCCAACCCGCCATGTTCCCTACTGCCATTATATTTACTGCAATAATTTAAGCCGTCCACAAGGTTCCTGCGAAAGGCAGGCAGCGTCCAATTTAGAATGGTCTGATGATGTCATCTGTGCTGCGATGTAACATGAACGCCAAGCTGGGGGAATCCTGCACTATCTGTGAAATCATGCCGAGAGGAGCTGACTGGCTAGAAAATGCCAAGGTAACTGATAGACTGGTCCTTGGGTTTACTTTTACCACAGGCTTGAGGGCAAAAAGTGAGTCCCAAATCTGCACTTGCCCACAGCGGAGCCAGCACAATGATTTTACCTCAGAAGGAATCTGAATTGGTTACCTGTGGCCTGCTGCCCAATTAAGGACTGGAGGCAGGCTCCCAATGTTGCAGGCCAAATCAGAAAGCTGTCAGCTCTGAAGTATCAGCAGTGCTACTTGGAGAGGTGGTTGCTGCTGAGGTAGGCAGAGCACCTCAGGATGCCTTCCGCTAAGTAAACAAAAGATAAAAAAAACAGGGTGCCAAAGGTCAGAGGGGAAACTCCTCCAGGTGGTTGTTGGGGTCACGGGGGCTGCTTTCCCTTCCTGTGTCCCCCTCTTTGGGCCATGGATCCTTTGGCTTCAATGGCCTCGCAGGCTGCTACAGGGAGGCTGCCACCATTCAGCTGGCAGCCTTCCCATGCAGCAGGGAATCACCCCTTTGCAAAAGGGTCTCTAAGTATGTAAGTCGACTGCCAACCTCCTTGGAGAGGGTAGCTGATCGCCTCACAGCCCACTGCAGAGAAACTTCCCCAGTGGCGGGACTGCAGCAGGGAATATGGTCTCAATGCAACTTCCCACTATTTTACCGTCACCCCTGTTTCCATTTCCACTACCCAGGGACCAGTAAAGCTCTGCCAATAGGGCCATTACAGCACAAAAAGAGGCCATTTGGCCCATTGATCCATGCTGTCTCTCTGTAGAGCAATCCAGTCAGCTGCATTCCGCAGCTCCATCACCATAGGCCTACAAGTTTATTTCTCTCAAGTTGAATTCATTGATCCTCTTCACTTGCACTACCCTTGTGGGCACCGAGTTCCAGGTCATTACCACTCACTGCATAAAAAAATGTTCTTCCTCACATCTGCCCTGTATCTCTTGCCTAAAATCTTAAATCTTTGTCCCCTCCTGAAACTCAGCCAAACGTCCATCATAGCTTCAGCCAGCAAAACAAATTCTGGGAAATGTCAACAGTGGAGTTCATTGAAACTGAAACACAAGGTGGCCTTTTTTAAAAGCTGCAGCTGCTGTTTCATTTCATTTCAAATCAGATTGCCTGTCAATCAATGGAATGTAACAGTGCTTATTTTTTTTAAATGTTCAACAGCAGGACCATTTCTTTTCAAAGTTAAAGATTGCTGGATATTTGAGTTTCAGTACAAAACATGACAGCAGAGTTTCCCAGTGCATTCTTTTTATAATTTTGAATGCATTATGACATTTTCTCCTTTGGGAAAAGTACTTTAATGCATGTCAACACTTACACAATGGTGGTCAATGTAATGGTCAACTTACCTTCGCAATACAGAGTATCATAATCAATCACTGCAGTGAAAATGCACCTAACTTATAATAAAGCATCTAATTTTTTTTTTGTGTATTTCAAAGCCTGACAACCAAAGAATTCCAGGAGCTGGTGGCTGTATTTTTTTTATAGTTCCCCACTTGGGACTAGAGTTCCCCCATGGTTCATGACCCCTCTGAGGTGCAATGAACCACATCCCCTGCCAAAACAGGTCAGACTCCATGTAAACAGTGGTTGATTTCAAATGCCCACCCCCGCAATGGAGTAGGCAAGGATGGGATTGCTGAGTGCGGGCTCTCTATTGCACCTATATCCCAGTATTACACAAATCTCACACGATGGGAATAAGAGTGGGAATTCTGGAATCGGCTCCTGTTTGCTGTTTTTAAATCACCCCACCCCCCATTTCAACACACTCATGACAGAAAAGGAAAGAGAGCTCATTTGGAAATGTCAGGCAGCTAAAGAAGTAGATTTCCAGAAACTTAAAGCGCTCCAAGATGAAACGTCAAAAATAGAGAATAAAGTTGCTGACCTGGAAAGATTGAAGACTGAGCAGGACATAATGTGACAAGTTGAAAAGCAGCATATGGAACAGAAACTGCAAGCTGTACAGTTAGCAGAGGAGGCATCCAAGAGGGACATCCTGGACCCCAGATCAAAACTTCAGCAGCACGTGTTACAAATAGAAGAACTTGAAAAAGAAGAGAATGACAGTGCTGAATTCAGACAGCAACTTAGTGACTTGAAGGTGCTCTTAACAATGTATCACAGTCGGAGAATGATTCACTGGAGACCAATAACAAACTGCAAGAAATGCTGGGGTATTTAAAAGAGGAAATACAAAATGCAAGAAGCTAAGCAGAGCAGGCACAGCAGGAAGCTGAAAAACTGGTGGAAGAAAGGTGCGTAGAGTGGTTGTAAGAGAAACATAAGCTGCTGAATCGTAACGCAGAGTTTGAGGAGAAGTACTGCCAGGACAAAGACTGACTGCAGCATGCAGCTTTAGCTCAGAAGAAGAGGCACAACATTTCATCACCTAAGCAATATAGTGAATAATGTTTTTGAGAAAAGAAAATGAGCTATAAAAGACTGTTAAGGTGTTCAATTTAATTGTAAGTTGATAGCTAACTTCCTTTAATTTTTCGATAGTTAATTTTCTTTATTTTTTTATATTATGTGTAAACTAATGACAGGAACAGTTATATTCATCTGTAGAGTTTTTTTTTAAAGACAGAGGGATGTTATATTGTTATGTTATTCCAATTTGATTTCGGAACTAGATGTTCATGTGTATATACACGTAAGTATCTAGAGTGCCACATAACTCATTGCTTCACTACTCTGTGCATCACACCAACAATGTATCAGTCCACAGCAAATGGTCTGATCTGAGAAATACATTTGATGAAGCTCCAGCATTTGAGTTGAAAAGGGTGATTATTTTGAACTTCTGGGAGCACAAAACATAACAATCTGTCCAAAACTTGCTGGTCTTCCAGTGCAAAGAGCTATTGACAACCGAGCATTGCAAACTGGCACGTTCCAAGCTCCAGGACTACGTGCTGAGGGGATGCAGTAAAGCTTGGGGCAGATGCCACAAAGGTGCAATGGGGAAAGGCCACTGTCTAAGGCCCTCCTGCAATAGGATACTGAGGGACTGGAAACCGTGTAAAACCCCTTTGGGCTGTTTGCACAGGAGCATGTTTGACATTAAATATAAACTTTCACGGTAAGTATAACCTGTAATGGCAATTATTGTCAGGTATCTAAAATAAAAACAGAAAATGCTGGAAAAACTCAGCAGGTTTGGCAGCATCTGTGGAGAGAGAAACAGAATTAACATTTGGAGTCCGTATAACTCTTTTTAAGAGCTGACATTATGTTAATAATTAATTATATTATTATAGCCAGGTATCTCTTGTACAGTATTGAAAAAAACTGATCAGTATTGCACTTCATGTAATGTTAATTTTGAACAGTTTTGTAATGTACCTGTACAAATTTTATGAATAAAGTATGTATTTTGAAAAAAAGATATGGGAAGAACTCTGCCTTGCCATTTTCTACTGGAAACATTTAGATCTCCTTCAGCTGTAATGGAGCCTCGACCTTCCACTGTGCAACTGCTCCCTGTCGCTTGTTGGGCTGAAGACAGAGGGGGGTGGTGTGCGATACTGGCTAAATTGCTGTGCTGCTGCAATAATCTCCATTAAATGACTCTTAAATTAACTTGGGGCAGTATCTCCTGGTTGGCATGAGGGGGCGGGCCTGACACGCCGACGGGTAAAATGAGGCGTGATGATGTCCGGCATGCGTCCCAACGTCATCACACGCCATTCCAATATTTCGTTCGGTGGGCGCGTGCCGGAGTCAGCTGCACACCCGCCAAAATGTCAACAGCCTATTAAGGCCATTAAGAAAGTCATTAAAGTAGTTTTGAACGCTGCTCATCCAACCTTAAGGTTGGTGGGCTGGCGAAAAGCCCAAATGGCCTTTGCATTTTTCAGGAAACCTTGTCCACGGGCAGGATGAGGTTTCCTGAAGCTTTTACTAAATAAATAAACGAAGTTTCCCACATTTACAAACATGTTTCAACTTATGTGACACTGTCACATGAGGGTACACGTTTGAATAAATTTTAAAATCCATTCGTACTAATTTTCATAACCATTCAATCCCCCTGAGGCAGCTCCGTGTCTCAGGAATACTGCAACGCCCTTTTGTGCG
The DNA here is from genome assembly GCF_964194155.1 of Cetorhinus maximus. Taxonomy (NCBI): domain Eukaryota; kingdom Metazoa; phylum Chordata; class Chondrichthyes; order Lamniformes; family Cetorhinidae; genus Cetorhinus; species Cetorhinus maximus. The sequence continues at coordinate 49,296,966 of NC_135895.1, read as the reverse complement.
CATGCGTGAAAAAGCGCTGGGCCTGACTCTCCCTCCTCCCCCCGCCCGTACAACAGGTAGCGCTGAGCGCTACCGGCAGTGCATTACACTGGGTGGACCTTAATTGGCCCGCCCGTGTAAAATGGCGGTGCACAGCCAATCGTGGGCGATGATCGGCTCCGTGCCCGCCCCCGCCCGCTCCCACCCAGCCCACCTGCCATAGGAAAAATCCAGGCCTTGATTGCATTCCCGCTACGGCTGCACAGATTGCGTCACTACTATGCCACTGCCTCCGAGAAAGCAGGTGCACATTGGGGAACTGGTCCAATGCTTATTAGTGCAATTTTCCCAGCTCTCCTAACTCCAAAGCCATGACCACAAAGCTGGGAAAATTCTGACACTGTTGAGCACTTAGCACTCGGAAGAATGTTATACTCTGGGAAGAGATGGAGAGCCTGGATTTCTGTTGGCTATCATTTTAATGAAGAGCCTGGAATCTGGCCAATGTTGGAGAAGCTCCATTAAGTGCAGGCAGTGGACAGGAAGGGCAGGAATAATTCAGCAGCACTGCTCAACGAGAAGGTATAGTAAATATCCCATTAGAGGCCCAGAAGATTTTCAATTATAAAGGCAGTAGGACAAGATGTTTTTTTCATATTTGGTGACAGCTTCTGATGGTGTATTTTAATTGTTTAATGTTTGGGTGTTAGAAACTGTGATTTATAGGTCATTTTAGTTTTAAGGATGTGTCTTCTGTGAGGAAAGTTGTGCTGCCGGTGGGAATGGCAGTCTGCCTTGGGAGGTGGAAAGAAATCAACATTATCATGGCAAGCAGTAAGTAGAGGTAGAGAAGGAACAAGTGTGAGCATGAAGAACGATGGTGCAGCAATAGGAAGAAGGTAGTGGTTTGAGAGCAAGGCTTTTCATTTTATTCCAGAAGGTAGTAAGCATGTGTAAGGTCAGTGGGAGGGGAGATTACTATTCTGTAGGAAAACAGCTGTTACTGGCTCCAGGGAAGGCCAGGCAAATGACTTCAGCAGCTGTGAAGGTGATTTGTGGTTGTTACATCTCCTTAGACTGCAACTCAATAAATTGAGCTTGGTACAATGCTGAGCTCTTCTTCTATCATCTTCACCTCTGTACTCACTTCTTTGGTCAGGAATCTCCCCTCCACACAGCAGCTCTTTTTACCTGTCTTCAGAATTCTGTTTCCAGTTAGACCTCTGCCTCTGGCTTCTTACCCTCTCTAGATCTGTTCATTGAGACTTGCTGGCATGATGTCGGCATCCTTGATTTCTCTGCTCCCCACACTGACTCTAACCTATTTCCTTCTGAACTTGCAGTGCTCCATTCTCCCAATTCCTACCTTAACATTGTCATCAAACCTGTTGACAAGGGTGATGTTGTTGACTGGCATACCAACCTCTACCAAGTGAGGGAGGTTTTGTAGCTCTGTTGGTGGTGCCCCTGCCTCTGAGCTAGAAGCTCTGGGTTTAGGTCCCACCTCAAGATTTGTTGGCCATGGAAGGCATGTTCATGATGTGGTTCAACCGGTTGATAATCAGGCTGCTAATTATTCCAACACTTTCCCAAAAAGGAAAAAAAGTGTGTGAAGATACAAAACAAACAAATAAACCTTTACCTAGCAGAGGTTGAATGCCAACACACTGACACTTCCTCCTACCTTGCCCTGGACCATGACCCACATGTGACAGCCACATGTGATCACACTGAACATCAAGCATTGTTTCCCCAGCTGTCATTGATCTTACCTCCTTAGGTGACCTTTCCTCCATGACTTCTAACCTCATAGTCCCCCAACACCAGACTGCCCACTACCACCTCTTTCCCAAAATTCACAAAGAGGACTGCCCTGGTCAACCTATTGTTTCAGCCTGTCCCTACCCCATAGAACTGATTTCTTCCAATCTCCAATTTTTTTCTTCCTTTGTGCAGACCCTTTCCACCTACATCCCTGACTCTTCCGATGCCCTGAGTTACTTAAACAGTTTCCAATTTCCTGGCCCTAACCTTCTCCTTTTTACCATGAATGTCAAAGCTCAATACATTTCCATCCCCACCAAGACCATCTGAGGGACCTACACTCCTTCCTTGAACGAAGGCCTAACCAGCCTCCAACCACCTCTGCCTGGCTGAACGTGTTCTCACATTGAGCATCTTCTGTTTAACTCCACCCATTTCCTCCGACTGAAAGGTGGTATCTATGGGAACCCCCATGTGTCCTAGCTATGCCTGCCTTTTGTGGGATATGTGGAACATGCTTCTTTCCAGTCCCACTCAGGGCCCCTGCCTCACCTCTTTTCCCAGTACATTGATGCTATATCAGTGCTGTTTCCTGGTCTCGCACTCAGCTGTAAAATTTCATCAAATTTGTTTCCTAATTCCAACTTTCTCTTGCCTTCACATGGTCTATCTCTGACTCTTCCCTTCCCTTTCTTGACTTCTCTGTCTCTATTTCCAGGAATAGGCTATTAAAAATATTCACTCTTAACCCACTCACAGCTACCTTGACTACATTCCTCACACGCTGCTTCCTGTAAGGATTCTATTCCATTCTCCCAGTTTCTCTGTCTCCATCACAACTGTTCCAATGATGCAACCTTTCTACTCATGCTGAATGATATGTCTTCCTTCTTGCTCAACAGCGGATTTCTCCCACCCGTGTTCATGGGGCCCTGGACCATGGAATTCAATTTCATGCACATCTGATCTCACCCCTTCCCTCCCTTCCAGAACCATGATGAGGTTCCCTTTATCTTCACCTTCCACCCCACCAGCCTCCATTTTTAACAGATTATCGTCTGCCATTTCTGCCACCTCCAGCATGATGCCATCATCAAATACATCGTCCCCTCCACTTTCAGCAATCCAATCCTTCTGTGACATCCTGGTCCACTCCTCAATCACTCTCAATAATCCCTCCATTTCCAATGGCACCTTTCCATGCAAGCATAGGAGATGCAACACTTGCCCTTTTACCTCTTCCTTTTTACTGTCCAAGGCCACAAACACACCTTCCAGGTGAAACAGCAGTTTATTTGTACTTCTTTCAATTTAACATATTTTGTATTCATTGTCCACAATGCGGCCTCAACTACACTGGGGAGACCAAATGCAGATTGGGTGGACACTTTATGGAACACCTCCGTTCAGTCCAAAAGCATGACCCCCAAGCTCCTGGTTGCCAGTGATTCTAATTCTCCACCTTGCTCCCACTCTGACCTCCCTGTTCTCGACCTCCTGCAGTGTTCCAATGAAACTCAATGTAAACTTGAGGAACAGATCCTCATTTTCAATTAGGCACATTCAGCCTCCTGGATTCAACATTGAGTTCTGTGATTTCAGATCATAATCTCTGGCCCCATTTTGTTTCCTATTTCTTTATTGATTTTGGTTTTTCTCTTTTAATTTTGCTTTCGGATGGCAGCTGATCATGATGCTACCATCCAGACCTCCTTTGGTACACTAAGATAAAAGCAAAATACTGCGGATGCTGGAAATCTGAAACAAACATCTTTTAACACATCTTCCCTTCACCCCCCACCCCCCCCCCCCCCGTTGGCATTCCATAGGGGATGTTCCCTCCGGGACACCCTGGTCCACTCCTCTATCACCCCCAACACCTCAGCTCCCTCCTACATCACCTCCCCATGCAATTGCAGAAGGTGCAACACCTGCCCTTTTACCTCCTCCCTCCTCACCTTCCAAGGGCCCAAACACTCCTTTCAGGTCAAGCAGCACTTCACTTGTACCTCCTTCAATTTAGTCTACTGAATTTGCTGCTCCCAATGCGGTCTCCTCTACATTGGAGAGACCAAACGCAGACTGGGTGACCGCTTTGCGGAACACCTTCGGTCTGTTCGCAAGCATGACCCAGACCTTCCTGTCGCTTGCCATTTCAGCACCACATTCTGCTCTCATGCCCACATATCCATCCTTGGCCTGCTGCAATGTTCCAGTGAAGCCCAATGCAAACTGGAGGGACAGCACCTCATCTTCCGATTAGGCACTTTACAGCCTTCCGGACTTAACATTGAGTTCAACAACTTCAGACCATGAACTCTCTCCTCCATCGTCACCCCCCATTTTTTATCCCCTTTCTCAATATTCATTTTCATTTTTTATTTTAATTTTTCATTTTTTAATTCTCATTTTTTATCCACTTATTTTTATTTTTATTTATTTTCATTTTTATTCATTGTTTTATCCCCACCTTTTATCCTATTTTCAATCTTTTTTCCCACCACCGTCCCCTCTCCCCACCCCACCCTCACAAGGGACATCTGTCACTTGTTCATGTTGTTCCTTCCAGAGTGCTTACCCTTGTCCTGCTATTATCACATTCTGCTTTCTGACCTTAATGCCACCATCACCACCTCCTTTAGCCAGTACCACTATCATTAACACCCCTTTGTCCTTTTGTCCATGACATCTCTGGCAATCTCTCCTTTGCTTCCACCTATCGCTGGCCTTCTATCCAGCTTCACCTGCTCCACCCCCCTTAAACAGTATAAATTTCATCACATTTGACTTCTCTTTAGCTCTGAAGAAGAGTCATATGGACTTGAAATGTTAACTCTGCTTTTTTCTCCACAGATCCTGTTAGACCTGCTGAGCCTTTCCAGCATTTTCTGTTTTTGGTCCTCTAGACACACCTTCTATTTCATTATTTGTCCCATTACCACTCCCATTAGCCCTGCGCCATCATCTCTTTTGTCATTTAATCTCTCCTGCATTCCACCCTATCACAGGCCCTCTCTTTTTTTTCTTTTTCCACTCTGCCCCTTATCACTTACATAAAACCTATTACATCTATATCTTTTCCCAGTTCTGATGAAAGATCAGCCTGAAGTGTTAACTCTGTCTCTCTCTTCACAGATACTGGAAGACATGCTGTGTATTTCCAGCATTTTCTATTTTCATTTCAGGTTTCAGGTTTCCAGCATTTGCTTTTCTATGGTTAGTCTCCAAATAAGCCACATTATAAAAGGGAATATGGAGTGAGGAGGAACAGGGAGGAGTGGGGGATAGTTGTTGGGAATGATTGCACAGTACTAAACATGGCTCCCCATTACTAAGCGTAATGATTAACAGCACTCCATAACAAGCACACAAGCCATAAATTGATTTTTTATTTCACATGTCAAAAGTAAAGAAGTTTCTTGACAATACCAGCCTTTCCCTTTAAGGCAGATAAAGGAAAAAAAAGAAAAACATGCATTTATATAACACCTTCCATAACCTCAGGACCAATGAAGTATTTTTGAAGTCCAGTCACTCTTGGAATGCAGAAAACATGGCAGCCAATTTCCCGACAGCAAGTTCCCACAAACAACAATGTGATACTGACCACATAACCTGTTTTAGTGACTCTAGTTCATGGATAAATATTGGCCAGGGCACAGAGGAAAACTCCCTTCCTCTTCTATAAATAGTGTCATGGGATCATGCACTCCCTCATTTTGGCACTGAATTCTCAGCCTGGATTATGTGCTCACATCCTTGGAGTGGGACATGAACATTCTAATTTAAAAGTGGGGGGGCTACCATGGAGCCATGGCTGAAATGGTAGCTCTGAAAGGTGTTGAAGAAGCTTTTTTTGGGGGTAGTTTGCCCTGAACTGTAGCCAATACTAGAGCAGGATATCTGAGTGTACAGATCCCCTACACTCATTTGCAAGCATTAATGGCTTTGATGATGATAGGACAAGTGGGGTTTAAAGCTCAGCTCAGAGTCAAACAAGGCATCCAAGCTGTGAACAGTATGGTACAGCCTCAGAATGTGGGGAACTGAGTCAGGAAAAGGAAGTAGATTTAGGTGAATGTCAAAGATAAACCGAAGGAATGGTTGCTAAATTTGTTGACACAAAGATAGGTAGGAAAGTAAATGGTGAAGAGGACATAAGGAGGCTACAAAGTGACATAGATAGGTTAAGTGAGTGGGCAAAGATCTGGCAAATGGGGTATAATGAGGGAAAATGTGAAATTGTTCATTTTAGCAGAAAGATTAAAGAAGAAGCTTATTATCTAAATGGTGAGAGATTGCAGAGCTCTGAGATTCAGCGGGATCTGGGTGTCCTAGTGCATGAATCAGAAAAGGTTAGCATGCAGGTAAAGCAGGTAATTAGGAAATCTAATAGAATGTTATCATTTATTGTGAGGGGAATTGATTACAAAAGTAGGGAGGTTATGCTTTAGTTGTACAGAGCATTGGTGAGACCACATCTGGAGTACTGTGTACTGTACTGGTCTCCTTATTTAAAGAAAGATGTAAATGTGTTAGAAGCAGTTCAGAGAAGGTTTACTAGACTAATACTAGGAATGGGCAGGTTGTCCTATGAGGAAAGGCTGGACAGGTTAGACTTGTATCCACTGAAGTTTAGAAGAGTAAGAGGCAACTTAATTGAAACCGTTAAGATCCTGAGGGATCTTGACAGCGTGGATGTGGAGAGGATGTTTCCTCTTGCGGGAGAATCTAGAGCTGGGGGTCACTGTTTAAAAATAAGGGGTCGCCCATTTAAGACAGAGATGGGGAGAAATTTTTTCTCTCAGAGGGTTGTGAGTCTTTGGAACTCTCTTCCTCAAAAGGCAGTGGAAGCAGAGTCTCTGAATATTTTTAAGGCTGAACTGGATGGATTCTTGATTTAACAAGGGGGTGAAAGGTTATCAGGGGCAGGCAGGAATGTGAGGTTGAGGTTGCATTCAGATCAGCCATGATCTTATTGAATGGCGGGGCAGGCTCGAGGGGCCGAGAGGCCTATTCCTGCTCCTAATTCATTTGTTCATATGTTGTTATGATTATGGCTTCAATTTTCCCCACTGTCGAACTCAACGAAGTTGTGAGTCTCTCAGGTTTGATACCAGGCACACAATCTAGCAGCACAGGGGCAGTAGAGTGTTTGAGGATATTGGTGGAGAGGTGATCATTGAAATTTGTTAATGGTTAATCTAAATCATACACTTCATTGTTTGGTGAATGTAAGCTTTGATAAATTTAGCATATGCTCTGTACTGAAATTTTAGTTTCCACTGATTCAGGCCTATACGTCTTGTGCTGAGACACATGTCTGTGAGTCAACTGCATGTAAGAGTTAAAAGGAGGGAAGATGAGATGTCACTGACGCATACAGTTCTCTAAAGAAGGCTGCATCAAATTTCAGAATATGATATGGACATAAATGTTAAATAGCTCACATCCCAACAGGAGGAAAGGCTACTTATTGAAGTAACTAATGACCTGAAATGTTCAGGGTAAGGAGCTCAAAAGCATAAGAATAAATAACTTAGCGCAGCTACCAAAGGCCCAAAAATTTAGAATCCCCAAAATGTGGAGTAAATTTATTGAGCAAACAAGTATGCTGTCTGGGATGATCTACGAGCATTAAGGAATTTCCTAAAGCAGAGGAGGTAATCTGAGAAAAACTGAGAAAATATTCTAGGGCAGACACCAAGGCCTTCGCTGAATTCTTTTAATTGTCTCCTATTTCATATTTAATTAGCCCCCCTTTTTTTCAAACATCATTATAATAATGAGAACAGATACTGGGCCTCATTGTAAACTCTCACTTGAAAACAGTGTTTCTGACAATGCAGGATTCGATCAGTGCTGCAATGAAATGTCAGACTAGATCACGGTGCTCAAATTTTAGGGCTTGAGCTCACAACTTTCTGATGTAGGGCAAAGATTGTTACCAATTCAGTCAACCTGACACGACTACAAATCAAGTAACTTGAAGAAACAGGCATACTGAGGGTGACAATGCAAGAAATCAAGGAGATTAAGTTAATAAGGGGAGAACAACAAGCTGATTTTAGAAAATTCAAGTAAGTTTTGGTGGCATTTTTGAAGCAGATGAGAAAGGGATAGAGCATCAATATGTTTATGATATACAGGGTGGAATTTTCTGAGCCCGCTGGTGGCGGGCATGATAGGTGGCGTGTGCAGAAAATATGGTGTGACCTGCTTCACGATGGCGTGAAGATAGGTCGCGATTCTCTGCTCAGCCCACTGACAGCGGGCTGCGTTTCCCGCCATCAGTCGGCAGGGAGCTAATTGTAATACATTAGCATATAATTAAAAGGCCATCCTGCCAGGCTCTCAGAACCCTGCCGCATCGTCTGTCCACCTCGGCGGGAAAGCGTTTCCCAACAGCACACATGGTACATGCACTTGGCAGCCTTCACTTTGGGGGAACTGAGGTGAGTGAGCAGCAGCGTTTGCCACAACTCACCCATTGTTTACAGGCCTCAGGGGCACCGGGCGATGGGACAACTGATGCCTGGCCCTGGAGGCAGCTGCTGGGGTTGAGGTGGGGGGGCGGGGGGAGGTGGTGCAATGGTGTCCAGGGTCAAGTGCTGGCCAGCCTCAGACGCAGCTGCTGAGGTGGAGGGTGGCCGGGGCAAGTGCTGACCAGCATTGGAGGGGACTGCTGAGGGGGGGATGTCAAGTGCTGCTCTGGCGCTGCATCCCACAAGGCAATCGAGGTGGGGGAGCAGGGTAAGCGAGGGGAATGGCCACGCATTAGCGGCACCCGTATAAACTGACCATACCTCTGCAACTAAGGCAGGTCAGGTGCAGCCACAGTGATATGATTGGGGTCGGGCTCCTAGCCTGCCCACCCATGCAAGCAATGCAGAGGCACCAAAGGGCCACCAAGCACTCCACACCTTACCCCCCCACCCGCCCCCCCACCCCTCTGGCACAGACTCTGAGTTCGCCACCACTTTATTGGACCGTGGAGCAGTTGGACTGCACACGTTGTACAATCTCCTCGCCAATGCTGGCCATGTAGCAGTCACTGCTGGAGGTGCTCACAGTCCCTTGCAATCTCAGCATCCTGGTTTGGACCAGTATCCCCCATGTCGCAGGTTGACAGGGCAGCCATGCAGCGCACTCATCTCTGGCCACCTGAGGGGTGATCAGCACTCTCCGGGAAGCATTAAGGGGTGGTCACACAGGGCCAGGAAAGGTGCTAAGTACAGCCATGGTAACCACGTCTCTCTCTCTCTTTCATGCTGCAGGAGGACCACGTCAGGATCATGGATCCTGGTGACCTAGCAGTTTGCCTGATGGCCTACAGAGAGCGTAGAAGACTGAGGAGAGAGCAACTGAGGCACCTGGCTGTGCAAAGGCAGGAGCAGCAACCTCATGAAGAAGGGGCAGCAGGGGCTCCTGCACACTCTGTCCAGGAGCGACAGTGAGCCATGGCTGGTCAGCGCCTAGCGACACCCAGGGTCTATAGACACCGCCTGCCATTCCTGCAGATGACTGAGAACCAGTGTTGCCGATGACAGCGCATGTTTAGGGACCTGGTGTCTCACGTCTGCCACTTCCTGCAGGACTTGGCGCCAAGGGGACATGGAGGGCATCCACTGCCAGTGGCTGTGAAAGTGACCACAGCACTCAGTTTCTATGCTAGTGGCTCCTTTCAGGGCTCTACAGGCGACCTCTGTGGGATTTCACAACCCGCCACCCACAAATGCATTCATGAGGTCACGGATGCCATCTTCTCCATGGCACACAACTTTGTGCATTTCGCTCAGGAGCAGGACAGCCAGGATGCAAGGGCCATTGGATTCTCCCAGATCTCGGGATTCCCACAGGTGCAAGGTGCGATCGACTGCGCCCATGTGGCGCTCAGGGCTCTGTCGCTGCACACAGTGAACTTCATCAACCACAAGAGCTTCCATTCACTGAACATGCAGCTGGTATGCAACCACCAGAAACACATCCTGCAGGTATGCTCACAGTTTCCAGGGAGTGTGCGCGACGCCTAAATCCTGAGTCACTCGCAGATCCCTGCAGTCTTCCAGGGTCCACAGAGGCTGCAGGGATGGCTCCTTGGGAACAAGGGCTACCCACTGAGGCTGTGGCTGATGACACCCGTGCGGCATCACAGGAGGATGACGACAAAATGCAGTGAGGACACTCCATAGATCTTCACATAGCCTATGATAATGTCTGACTCTTGTCTGGCCGAGGGCAGCTCACTTGTGCTCCATGATCAGGGCCATCTCAGAGACGCAGCCATGAAACTTTAAACGCATCTAATGCTGTGTCCACCTTCAGCACCTCAGCCCTTCAGGAACTAGCGCACAGCATCACTGGTCACAGATGCTGGTGTGATGGGGGCCAGCCCCACCATAACAGCGCAAAGAGCACACAGAGAATGAGAGAACTCTGTGGCGCCTGCCCACTACATTCTGGCAGCAATAACCAGCACCGCCGAGGTGCAGGCATCAGTAATGTTTCCAGGGAGTGTGAGGCTGGACCATCACTATGGTCTGAAGGCTGCACAGAGCACAGGGAAGAGGCCCTGGATTGAGACACCTGCCCTTTATCTTGTGCAGAAAAGTTTCACATCTGAGTGACAAGAACACTGCTCATCAGAACAAGGAGCCACAGGCAGAGAGACATTCTTAGGAGTTTATTGACAAAAGTGAACATTATGTACAAGTGATCACCACCCATGGCCAGGCGGTGCAATTACTTATACCTAACTGTCCTAACACTGCCGTTATGTCTTGGTGCTCCCCGGACATCTACAGCAGAGTTGGAGGCAGCCTGCTGACTGTGACACCCTGTCTGGGATGACTTTGGCGGATGTCCTCTGGAGGGCCCAGACATGGAGGACCCCAGCTTACTTTTGGGGTCCTGCTGTGTGGCAGGGGCACTCTCCTCAGCCTGTGAAGCTGGATCTGCAGAGGTCACAGAAAGAGGGGTGTCAAATGGGCCGGACACTCCCAGAGTCACCTGGGTAGATGGCCCTGGAGTGTGCACCTGCTGATCCCCCTCCCTATGGATGCCCAAGGGACCCTGGCTGACTCTGTGAGCGGGAGGGGTAGCTGGAGTGAGATCGAGCTGCCCAGCACCCCTCTCGCATACACACCGTTGGAGGCCAACTATGACATCAGCAATGGAGTTAAGCCCAGGCAGCAGTGCAGGAGTGACGTCCTGGACCAAGGTCTCCACGGCAGCCACCATCCTGCCAGTGTTGACCTTGGTGCATTGCAAGGCTGGCACTATCACCTCAGCCTAAAGATGGACAGACTCTTCTATTGTGCCTTGCAATCTGAGGAGTGCAGTGGACATTCCTTCCTGATGTTCCTGATCTTGCTTTTGCAGCTCCAGCAACTGAGACATGACCCGAGTCCAGAGGCTGGTCATCTGACTCGGACTCAGCAACAGCCTGGCCTCCAGCAGTCCTCCGAATGCTGGGGACCTGGGAAGTGCCTGCCTCTGCCTGCTGTGGCGGGGTGTACTCACCAGATCGTGATCCTGAGGCTACTGTAAAGCTAGGTCCCACCGATGTGTGTGTCTCTGTGCTGGTGGAGGGTGTGGATGAGCGCTGTGATGGGACTTCAGGGAGGGAGCCTTCAGATTCCTCTTCAGAGGTTTCTTCGGATCTTGATTGGAGGCTCGGGTCATGGACTCTATCGGCTGTTTGGCAGATGTGCCTGCGAAAACAAGGAGAGATAATTAGTACATGGCAGTGGCCTGTGAAAGAGGACACATTACTCACAGCATGGTTGTCTGATGGATGTTGCACTGCTGGATCCTCACTTGGTGGAGCAGCGCCGACCTCACCGTCAGCACAGGACCGGTCCCAGTCATCGCCGGCCAGCTGGATGGCTCTGTTTTTGAATTCTGTCAGAACTTTGATTTCCGGCATCCCTCCACCTGTCTGCGACCTTTCCCTCCTGTTTTGAGCCAGTTTGTCCTGCATGGATAGAGTTGGTTAGAGTGCATCAGGACTCCTGCTGGGCCAGATGATAAGAATGCCTGGCCTGTATGGGTGGTGAACGGTCCATTGGATGGGATGAGGACAATGACAGTGTGTGTGAAAGAGTAAATGGTGATGTCCCTTGCACTGACAGTGAATCAGGGCTACTCCTCAACCCCCACTTATGGCCGTTCCCTCCGGGACACCCTGGTCCACTCCTCCATCACCCCCTACTCCTCAACCCCCACTTATGGCCGTTCCCTCCGGGACACCCTGGTCCACTCCTCCATCACCCCCTACTCCTCAACCCCCACTTATGGCACCTCCCCATGCCCACGCAGAAGATGCAACACCTGCCCCTTCACTTCCTCTCTCCTCACCGTCCAAGGGCCCAAACACTCCTTTCAAGTGAAGCAGCATTTCACTTGCATTTCCCCTAACTTAGTCTACTGCATTCGTTGCTCCCAATGCGGTCTCCTCTACATTGGAGAGACCAAACGCAAACTGGGCGACCGTTTTGCGGAACACCTGCGGTCTGTCCGCAAAAAAGACCCAAACCTCCCTGTCGCTTGCCATTTTAACACTCCACCCTGTTCTCTTGCCCACATGTCTGTCCTTGGCTTGCTGCATTGTTCCAGTGAAGCCCAACGCAAACTGGAGGAACAGCACCTCATCTTCCGACTAGGCACTTTACAGCCTTCTGGGCTGAATATTGAATTCAACAACTTTAGATCTTAAACCCCCCTCCCCCCATCCCCACCCCGTTTCTTTTCCCCCCCCACCCGCCTTTTTTTTCAATAATTTATATAGATTCTTCTTTCCCCACCTATTTCCATTATTTTTAAATCTAAAACTAAAACCTTTAGTCTTTCCACCCCACCCCCACTAGAGCTGTACTTTGAATATCCTGTCTTGCATTCTTAATTAGCACTTTTCTCAGACAAAGACCACCACCTTCAACACCTCTTTGACCCTTTTGTCTCTGACATCTTTTGATTATCTGCTCACACCACACCCTCAATGTGTCTCTTCCCCCCCACCCACCTTAAACCAATTTATATTTCTCCCTTGTTGAAACTATGCTTCAGTTCTGCTGAAGGGCCATGAGGGCTCGAAACGTTGACTGATTTCTTCTCCGCCGATGCTGCCAGACTTGCTGAGTTTTTCCAGGTAATTCTGTTTTTATTTTGTCCCTGTGGGTGTGTGATGGGTTTGTGAGTGGGTGAGTTGGGAGTGATGAAAAGAGTGGCTTATTCTGGTGGAATGGAGGAGATCATTCATCTTTTTGTAGCACTGGGTGGCTGTCCTCTTCTGCAGGGTGTTGGCACTGACCACCACTGCCACCGCCTCCCACGCTGCTACCCATCCTGCAACCAGATCGGGGATAGAGAAAATCCCGTCGGGCCTCCACGGCATCCAGCAGTCACTCGAGGGACCCGTCGTTGAAGCTAGGGCTGCAGTCTTTTTGCCTTTGCTGGCCATGTCTCCCGGGCAGCGGTGGTGAGCTGGTGGCAATGAGCGCTTTGCTGGCGGCTGCCTTTTAAAGATGGCGGCTGGTGTGATGCATCAGCGAGATGATGGCGAGTAGGCGAATGAGAACCCACCCTCTATTGAAACAGCGTGTTTCTGGGGAATGCATAAATAATGAGACGTGCTCGGGAAGATCCAGCGTGAAAACCCACCATTTTCGTCGGTGGCTAGAGTTCCATTTGACCTGCTCACTAGCGCACTTCGTGCAATCCTGGGAAAATTCCGCCCACTAGTTGATCTCCTGATGAGTTGGAGAACATTTTATAAATTACAGCGGCATTAGTTGGGGGGACCAACAGCAGTTTGAGCACTTGGGAGGTCTTCAGCACAAAAGTTCTGGTATCATTCTGGCTGCATTGCAGATGATGGTGGTGGGGAAGAAGACGCTGAAGAACAATAGCAAAAAGACCAGCTACTTCAGAATAAGATGGTAAAACTGATGTCAGTATTTTTTGGCTTATCTCTTATTGAAAATACATTTTTTTCCAAATTGAGATAGATAGCCTTTATAAAATTAATACATAAAATTGACAGTATAGTCACCAAGCCAGGAACAATTTTGATCAAGCTAGGATGTGCAATGGGAGCATGCAGAGTTGAGAAACAAGTGTGAACAGAATACACGGCTCTTGATCATAAGCCAGCTTGATTTCAATTGGGTGGATTTGCAAATCTGTCAAAAAGAGAATGCAGGAGATAAGGCCAGTGAAATATTCTGTGCATTGTTGTTGCAAACTTGAAGCATAAATTATATACAAAATACCACATTAAGGCTACCTGGAAGCCCTGAAAGGGGGTGAGGAGCAGCATGTTATGCATGCACTGAAATTATTTATGCAACATTTGAGGAGCAGAGAATTAGCACAGGCGATAGGGCTAAGGAATACAATGGAGCTTTGTGAACTGTGAGGAGACGCAAGTGGAGATGAAATTTCCTGAAGTTATAGCAACATACATGGATAACTATATAAATTTACAAATTCTTGAATCATGTATTGGTTTGGAATGTATGACATTATTTGTAGATCTAAATAAATCAAAAAGTTCGTGGCTAATTGTATTTTTTGGGGGGCTGAGAAATTGCAGTTAATCAGGACGCTTTGTGAACTTTGGAAACATTAGACCTGCTGCATGCAGGTACCACATATATCTGAGAGACTCTGAGAGCCTTGTAAGTCTACAGAGCCATTACTGAAGCAGCAGATGAGGTTAGCCTTCAGGAGGATCTAAATAATCTCGCCAAATGGGCCAATATATGGGGAATGAAATTCAACATAGAGAAATATAACATGCGAATCAGCAATACTCGATGTTCATCAGTGCCCAATGATACAATACATGATTGCCCCTTGAAATTACTGAAGAATGTCATTGCTTAGGAGTCCACATCCAAAATAATTTGAAATGTGTTGCAAAAAGTCAATATGCAGCCTCCAAGGCACCCAAAATACTTGGGTTTGTGAAATGGAACTTCCATCGCTCTCCAGCTACAGTAAAGGAAATGCTGCACCAGACATTGGTTAGACCACACTCAGAGTTAAGTGTAGCCCTTTGGGACCCATATACTGTTAAAAACATTACCCTCCTTGAGAAGTAGCTTGCCAGGTAGCTTGTTTTGTTACAGTTACTCGAGATTCTAGTATCTCCCAGTTGGTCACATCGCTAAGCCGGCAAATTCTCCAGAACCCAAAAAACGCCCATAGGTTGACATGCCTCCATAGATTTTTGAATGAACAATTAAATTTTTCTAAGCTGTACATTAAGCCCAAAAATGACCATGCTTGAAGAGTTCACAACCAACAACTCCAGCTGTACACATCCCAACGTGCTTCCTTTGCCAACTGCTTTTAACCATGAACAATTAAGGACTGGACCAATCTTCCACAAACCTTAATCTCCATGTCCCCTAAGGGTTCATGTAAGGAAAATCTGTTGCACTTTTTACCTACCAAGATCATTTTCGATCACTTTGTACCCTGCTTCTGTGTTACCAACTGTTGCTTCTGCCAATGCAACTGGTGGTGCATTCAATTTTATTGGTGTGTGCTAACAATTACACTGAAGAAATTAACAATTGTACCATCCATGCTGCAAACTTGGTAAGAAATAAGAATCACTCAATGACGGAGAGACTTCAGTAGTTAATAACTATGCCTTAATCCCCATAATAGTTATTCTGTTTCTAAGCTATAATTTTTACTGAAGCATAAAGTGGTGGCTTCCAGAAACATTCTGAATTTATATCAATCATCCTTGGTGTACGGTAATCTTCCTATTATTACACATCAGTGTTCATGTGCCAGGGTTAATGTAAAACAGCATGTGCTGTAGTTTAGTTAATTCCTGACAAATAACCGTTCATCAGGCATCATAAATGGGCCACCAAACTTACATTTGAAAACAGATTGAACAAAGGCAATATAAAATTAGACCCATAGGGAAAGTCAGCTTGCAGTGGTTGGAGGCTTTGAAGTGAATGTCTATCATGCGTCGGGGCTTTCATTTGCTTAAATGCCATTGACTTATTCATTAATCATACTGAAACGGATGGCTGCACGGTTAAATAACAGATCATCTGTGGGACGGTTTAATGCATTATCTCCAAAGACTCATGACGAAGTCACGATGTTCGGATCCTGATAGCCCAGACTCCCAGGACGATCTCCAACTTGTTTGTACTCCACTTGACCTCTGTCGCTGCGCAAAATGCAGGTGAACCCTACAGAACAGTCACGACTATTTAAATAAGAATGTCCCCTTAGGTTTTTTTTTGCGTTATATAAGCAGAGATTTAAAGATGCACATCAGTGAACCGTCGAAACTATTTTCCGTACAATAGAACTAAAATAACATTTTTTAAAAAGTCCTCGCCCTCACCTCTCTGCATCTCTTTGTCTATTTGCCTGATTTATTTACTCAGGCAGCTGATTTCAGTATTAAATGTTCCGTGGAAAGGCGAATAACAAACGTTGTAATTAAATTGGGATTGCAAGATACTCAAAAATCCCTTCTGAAACTTGCCGGTGGCTGTGGATGGGCAGAGATGTGTGTTGGGGCTTTCAAATCAGGATGTTTCGATAAACGTGCTGCAGTGTGCTTTCTATCTGAAGAAAGACGTGAAGACTTGAAAAGAGGTCACAATAGGTAAAGGTCGCGTTTAACGAAGCTTTTAACATCGAAGTATGTGTATGTTTATATTCAGGTGAGACGGAACATATTTATTAATGCTGAGACTTGCCATAGTGACGGTGTGCACCTTGTAATCTGTAAGCGACAATAGTTTGAGATTCCTATTCAAACAGCCAGGCTTTTGCCCCCTTATATAGTACATTCGAACGAAATCCATATCTTTATTCTCGAAACAAATGAAACTGCGCTTGCAGACTATGTAGAGTATGCGCTCTTTATTCCAATGCAGTACCCAGTTACAGGGATTTGAAAATTCAATGACAGTACAACAAGCACATGCGTCTGTGTAACAAAAACAGGAAATGCTGGAAAAGCTCAGCAGGTCTAACAGCATCTGTGGAGAGAAAAACAGAGTTAATGTTTGGAGTCCGTCACACGAGTCCGTCTCAATAGTATGGTAAAGCAAAATTAGGACAGATGGTCAAAAGCTTGGTCAAAGGGTTAGGTCTAAGGAGCCGCTTAAAGGAGGAAGGAGAGGTCGAGATGCAGAGAGACTTAGGGAGACAATTCGAGAACTTAGTAATGGTAGCTGAAGGCTTGGCCAACAATGGTAAAACCATTAAAATCGCCAATGTTCAAGAGACCAGCATTGGGGGAGCACAGATATCTCGGGGTTGTAGGGCTGGAGATAGGGAGGGGTGAGAGCATGGAGATATTTGAAAACAAGATGAGAATTTTAAAATTGAGGTATTGTTTAACTGGGAACCCATGTAGGGCACTGAGTACGGGAGTGGTTCCACTATTCCACCAATTCCAATGGTCAAGCATCTTTGGATGTAGCCACCCTTGATTAAAATCCAACTACCAATTTAATCACATTTTTTGATCAAAACCTAGAGATGTATAATGAACAACTACTTGCATTTCTTCATGATATCAGTCGCCGTTTGTATAAATCAGGCTGTACATCATTTGGACGATCACCTATTTCCCTAACAGAACTCCCCCAATTTAAATGGGGAAAAGGGCTGCTATTATTTGTATAATGAGCTAATATTTTTTCAGTTGGCCATTTGTAATAACTTTGTTCTGCATGTGATGATGGGAGTGATTAAATGTGAGGGGGAGTGAATAGACACTGAGTTGATAGTTTGACTGTGACTTGACACTTTCTATACAATATTTCACAACAGTCCAAACCTTCTGAACTGTACATTCTTTCTTCATGCTCTACAAACATTCCGTTCTTAATAGTGTTTTACTAACTTGTCATTTAGGAATTACATTGATACATGTGTTGATGTATAAAAGTCATGTCCATGGTCCACAATTTTTCACTTTCTAAGTACTTTTAAAAAACTTGTTAAGCAAATCTTTACTTTAAAATACCTGATTCTAATTAACACTGCATAGAGATTGCATTGGGCTTATTTAAAAAATCGAAGTCTTTATGATGCTGGATTATTTCTACAGAAATATTGATTCCCACAGACTAAGGTTACAAGTACAACAAAGTGGAATCCCCACATTATGTGTCATTATTTATGGTACAATGTGAAAAGTTTAAGATCCCAACCCTAAATTATTTAAGAATATGATGCTATTGATTGCAGAAGCAAACCCAGTCTTCATGTGCAACTGCTCATCCTGCATTTTAATAGTTAAAATAAAAATATAGAACATTAGCATGACATTGTTTTAGAATTGACTAATTCTTCTCTAATAGTAAATTATTATCTACCTATTTGTAGGTAACAATATCAAGGGATATGGAGCTAAAGCAGACAAATGGAGTGGATGTGCAGATCAGCCTTGAGCTAATTGAATGGCAGAGAATGTTTGAAATACCTACTCTTGTTTCTAGGTTCCTATTATCACCGATTCAGAATTGCAGTTTGCTTGGAAGATTTTTGTTTGACTAGTAACATTATATGTTCTAACCAACAGCTGCTTAACAAGGACACATAATTGTATACGTTTCTTTACTCAGTATGTGCAATTTCTAAAGCTGCAGTTCATAGAGTCAACAAAAGCACAGATACAGTACAGGTGGAGCACATTCAGCCCATTGTGCCTGTGTCGGATTTTTGGTAGAGCTAGTCAGTTAGCTATGTCGTCCAACTAAAATTGACAGTTGCAGATGGCAAGACCCAACGGCTGGCCATACCTCTCACTAGAAAAGAAACACAGAAAAGAAAGCGCTTAGAACCGTAAAAGTTTACAGCACAGAAGGCCACTCTACCCATCATGCCGACATCAGCTCTTTGCCAGAGCAATCCAAAATGAATCCCCTGCCCTCTGCTCTCCTCATAGCCTTGCATCATTGTCTCCATCAAACATTTAAAAGATGCAATAATCTCTGCATCAGCCAGGCCCTATGATGAAGCACTACACCCTCCAACAACTCTCCATGTTAAGGAATTTCTCCTAAGATCTCTGCTAATTTTGTTAGTGACAATATTGAATTGACCCTTGGCAGCGACTCCTCAAAACCAGGCAACAGGTTTTCCCTATTCACTATCTAAAACCTTCCCTAATTAAAAAAATTATCTATTAAATCTTCTTTGGTCTTCTCAGTGCTAATGCAACTTAGATTTATATGGTACTTTTTGCGTCTTCACAAAGTCCTAAAGCACTTCACTGCCAATGAAATACTTCTTGAAGTGTAGTTGGTCAAATTTGGCAACCAATTTGAGGTAAGTAACCAGTTAATCTACTTTGGTTGTGTAAATCGAGGATAAGTATTAACCAGGACATCAGGATAGCTCTTCGAAGAGCAGCTGAAGATTTTTTACATCTGCCTGAACAGGCAGCTGAGAAACTCATCAAAAAAGCCCCTCTGACAATATAGATCTCTCTTGGTACAGCATTTAAAAAATATTCGATAAGTTTATAACATGCCCAGGGAGTGGATGGACCCTGAATGTATTTTAAATCCAGCTTCATAGTGGACAGAGACTATGTTGGTGGAAAATGGCTTTCTTGAGGGATTAGCTTTAGCATATCTGGCAATCCAATCAGGACCTGACTCCATATTTATACTACAGCAAAGCAGAAACCACATTTTTCTGAATCAAAAGTGGCTGTAAAGCTGCAGCCTTCAAACAAACAAAGCAGTAATAGAATATTAAATTCAAAGTGAAAATGATAAATGATGACTAGTTACTGCATCAGTTTTTTAAAAAAATTAAATGCATTCAAAACATGATTTTGCAAATTGTAAATTCTTCTATTAGTTTAAAGTTATTAAAATGATATAGTTATGCTGGTAATTCTAATATTGTTAAATTAGCATTCTACAGTGCTGTGCTTTCTTCTATATGTAACATGGATCGCCTCAATTAAAAATTTAAAACCTGAATCTTTCAAATCCCATTATTTTCTTCTAATTTAAATTAATTTCCTTGTCTCTCAGATTGTGGTGATCCACTTAGTTACCTCTTCAGTTGCATCACTGCCTACATCAGTATGCCACCCACTCTCAATACAACCCCTTATCAAGATGTAAGTTCTCTCCTATCTTTCTACTCCAAGTTCATTTCTTCTAAAAGAGCAACCTCTTGTTCTTCAGTGTGCTTCCAACTGAGTTCCTGACTACTAAATTACCACTCTTGATCCTCACGCTAGAGGTATTGTTAATTATGTCTGGGCATAGGGAGCCCAAACATGCCTCTTTCAAAACCGCCAATCAAAAACTCTTCAAAAAACCCTCAACTATTTATCTTCACTAACCTCCCTTTCCTTGCTAAGGTTGAAGTTTTGCCTCCCAACTCCATGTCACCTCTTCCAAAACTCAGAGTTTGAAGTGCTTCCGTTCAGCTTTCCTCGTCACGGTACCAAGGCTGCCCTGGTCAAATTCACGAATTATATCATCTCTGACTGGTGAGTTATTGCTCCTTTTGCTTCTCTACTCCTCTTCAATGTTTAATATTGTCAAACACATCAACATCTTTTATCAGCTGTCCTTTGTTGTCCAGCCACTTGCCTGGATGAGTGCAGCACCAAGAACACTCAAGAAGCTTGGCACCATCCAGGACAAAGCAGCCCGATTGATTGGCACCCCTTCTACCACCTTCAACATTAATTCCTCCACCATCGACACACAGTGGTAGCAGTTTGTACCATCTACAAGATGCACTGCAACAACTTACAAAGGCTCTTTTGACAGCTCATTCCAAACCTGCAACCTCTACCACCTGGAAGCACAAGGGCAGTAGATGCATGGGAACAACACTACCTGCAAGTTCCTCTCCAAGCCACTCACCATCCTGACTTGGAACTATATCGCCGTTCCTTCACTGTCACCTGGTCAAAATCTTGAAACTCCCTTCCTAACAGCACCGTGGGTGCACCTACAGCACGTGAATTGCTGCAGTTCAAGAAGGCGCCTCATCAACACCTTATCAAAGCCAGTTAGGGAAAAGGCATTAAATGCTGGCTTAGCCAGCGATGCCCACATCCCATGATCACTTAAATTTTTTAAAAGCCTCATGAGACTAACCTCACTTGGCTCCATTCCTGCCTGCCGAAAGACAGCCAGCATACCTTTCTTTTCTTTCTGCTCTTGCACAGTCAGCTCAGGAGTTCCACAGGGACCCATCTGCATAATGTCCTCAGTGACATCACCTTAAAGCACAATTCAGGACCAAGTTCCATCTGCTGCAATACCAAGTTCCAACTTTTTATTTTCCTCAACCACATGACTACCCCTGTGCAGTTGGACTGTCTTCCCAAGTCAGGCAATGGATAAGCGAAAAGTTTCCCTAATTCCACATATTGGCCAAGAATTTCTGCTAAACCAGTATAATCTGTCAGAACTTGGCCAAACTAGTGCAAAAGATCAGGGAACGTTAAGCACAAGTTATATTGAGGGTAAATAGTTTCTGCGATCTATTGCTGGTTTGAAAAACATCGCACTTGAAGGCAGCCCCACCAAAAACCAGTCATGCCCACAGATCAAATTAATCAGAATGATGAGCTTCCACTGATTTCACCCATTTGAGATGGCTCTTGAAATTTAGCTTCTTTTTGGCACAATGACTCTGGTAGACATGTTTAAAACTTTTTAATATTAAAAATATTTAATTTACTTATAAGCTGGCTAGTGTATACCAATAAATATTTAAAATATTTAATGTACTAAGAAATGGGCTAGAGTGACTACTAAATCATTCAGTACAGTAAGTCTCAACACAGCTTCCCACAGCTACCTCGACTACAGCTCCTCACACCCCGCTTCCAGTACAGTAAGTCCTTGCTTTAAGTCACCCCAGTTAAGTTGTTTCATTTTTAGGTTGTTTATTCTTTAGGGCCTGTTTTTCTGATTTGCGTTGTCATTTTTGTTTTTACGTCATTTGCATGCATCGTTGGCGTCGAAGTTGCGCATTGTCATCATATGCATTATGTGGTGTCATCGCCATTAGCAGAACAACCGAACATTGCTGTCAGGAGGTTGGTCTATAACCTTGGAAGTTGGCTTGGGAGATTCCCAGATCAGCCCCACTCCCAACCTGCTTGCTGCCTTGCTCCCACCCAGCTTGCTGCACCACTCCCGCACTACTCTTTTTTTTCAGGAGAAAGCACGAATGCAGTCCCCCACTACCACAAATTTTGTAGCTAAGTATACCTCATTTAGGGGCATCGCAGGCATCAGCACACCCAGAGTACAATGGATAGCTCCATCCCGGGAGCACAACCCTCCTGATCATTGTCCCTCCCCTGCCAGGTAAGTGCACCACTGGCTGGCTTGCTCACCGCCTCACTCCAAATAGCCAAAAGTACTACAGTATTGATCCACTGTTTCCACATCCGGGAAGCAGGGACTGGGAGAAACTCACTGGGGCTCAAGAAGAGACTCACTGCGGATCAGGGGAGAGACTTGCTGGGGACCAAGGGAAAAACAAGTTTATATATAATCTAACTCCAGTTTATACATAAATTCTTAAGGAAAAATCTGATTCACTTAATGTTGTTTCGCTTAAAGTTGCACTTCTAAACAACGCAACTTTGATGTTAAGTGAAGAATTACTGTGTAGCTTTTTTAAAGTGATTTCAGTGATTTAAAATTAGGTCTTTCACAGGTAGTGAACTAAACATGTTAAACATGCTTATAATTTGTGATCAATTCATTTTTAAGTATGAATAAAACTATACTAGGTTTTCAATTTTAAATACAGCAATTTTTTTTACATGTAAGAGCATTCTATTATAATGCCCAATTGCATTGGATCATGGAAGATTTTATGTTTGTGGTATACAAATACGTTTGGTTGAAAGTCTAAGCTAAAACTGCACTTCAGAAAACCAGCCTAATTTATGGTGCAATTTGCACCCAGATTGCCAATTGTGCCCATAGTGGAAACTCCATCCCGTTGTTTTTAGCAATAACAAACTTGTATCGGTAGTAAGGAGGGAAAGGTCGTTTAAGTCATAATTTTGCCATCACAAACTCCTCTGCTTTGCCACAGACTATTTCCTTTCCCGGCTATTCACTCAGGCTGAACAGGCTGTGCAAAACTTTTACATCTTGTTCATCCAGAGCTAAAATTAAACCACACATTATTATCTATCGTAAGAACATAAGATATAGGAGTAGGAGTAGGTCATATGTCACATGAACTTGCTCCATCATTCAAAACAATCATGCTAAATTTTCTATCTCAGCTTTCCTTTTCCACCTGCTCCTCATTGGTGCAAAAATCTATTGATTTAAGCTTTGCATATACTCAATAACTGAACATCCACAGCCCTCTGAGGCAGAGAGTTCCAAAGTCTCACAATATGCTGAGTCAAGAAACTTTCTCTTCATCTCAGTCCTGAATGGGCAACACCTTATCATAAGACTATGTTCCCTGGTTCTTGAATCTCAAGTCCAGGAGCAACAGCCTTTTAGCAACTGTCAAGAGCTCTAAAAATTTTATATGTTTCAATAAGATCCCCTCTTCATCTTAACTCCCAAGAATTTAGGCCCATTCTACTCAATGCCCTTAAAGGTCCTTTCATCCCAATAAGGCATTTATTTCCACCTCCTCGACTTTGTCCATTTCTGCATCTATACCAGATCTAAGAAATGCTTGTTTAAACTTTTATCACTGCTAGACTCAATTTGTCCAATGCTTTTCTCTTGGAGACGATCCCCATAAATCCTAACTTGTTGAAATTCAGCCACCACATCTAGTCCTGCTCAAAGTCTCTCTCGCCTATTATTCCTGTCCTTGCTGATTTATATTCGCTCCCTGTTCCGCAGGCACTGAATTTAAAATCATCATTCCTATCTTCAAATCTTCTCATGGCCTTGCCATGTTTCTGAACTTTCTCCCAGCTTTATGCCCCTTTCTACAACCTTTAGTCCCCTGACTTTTGCTCATTCAGCTTTGTCTTCACTCTTGGTGGCAGTGTCTTCAGTAACCTTCCCTACCCTTTGGAAATCCATCTCTGAACCCCTCTCTACTTCTCTCTCACCCTTTAGAAATCTTCCCTCCCTATTTATAAATCTTTCAACCAAGTTTTAATTCACCTTTCTAACCCTCCCTCCATAGTTTAGCAACCATTGCTTTATTTATTTTCATTTTATTTTATGCTTATTCCCCCAACCCCACACAACCCCAGTAAAGAGCCATAAGATTGTTTCTGCAATAAAGGTGTGATATAAATGCAAGGTTTTTCTGCAGAGTGAAACAGATTAGATTTTTATATTGCCTGGAGCCAGTCTGTATTAAACACTTAGACTGTTGCATGAAATGCAAGCGAAAAGAACAACTTTTCAGACGAGAACGAAAAATTCAATTATGTATGGAATTTGGTTTTGTAGGCTAAACTCTGAACATCCAGCCCCAATTCTAAAGGTTAGTGTATGCTTCAATATCCTTCACTTTACTACAAGAATAAACATAACAGTTGACTATTCATGTCTACTCTTCCAGGGATCTGAGGCAGGCACTCCCGATTACTTGGTGCATCAAGTGGGCACCAAAGAAGTGGGATGTATGATTAGAACATTGAACTAGCTAATGGCTAACACAATTACAAATATATTGGCCAACTGCATCATTTAGCCCTTAAAGGGATGTAAGAGTCTAGCGGTGTGTTTGCTTCAGAAATTTGCAGATGTTTCCCCAATTCTGGGAGTACGTGTTTGCCATAATGCTAATTGTTTTTTGTTATAAGGAATGGAACATGTGAATTGGATGACAATAATGTAAAGGAGCAAATGCAAAACAAGCTGAACACTTGTGAACCTCAGAAAATTGGGTTTATTTGTTATTATCCCCTGCAGAGTTTAACAATATAATTGGACGATGGTGGTGAGTGATACAAGTTGGAGGGTGTGGTCATGGAAATGGTTAGGAGTGCAGTTTCTTCTCTTCTAATTAGTTTTGTTTTGTCCTGTTAGCTTCTTTCCTCCTTCTTTAAGTTCTTAAATTGCATAAAAAACCCAACTTGATTGTAGGATATTGTTCAGGATAAAATTGAGAAACAGAAGAAGCAAAAGGTAGCCACGATAGTCACTAAACAGGGTGTTTCTGGTCATTCCCAGTTGGTTCTTGCCAGCCAGTTCCTGGGTATGGTTAGTCCTTGGAACAGATGATCCCAAATGTCATACATGATGTGGGCAAGACATGTCTGGTCCCAAAGGAGCTAATGGACAAAGAGGGCTGAGGGCCCTTCTGATAGGGACCAATTCTTACACCCAGAGAGGAGTTCCTGTGCAAATCGATCAGTACTCGGATGCCTTTTTTGGGTCGCTTGTTTTTTGCAGGTGTTACCCAGGTTCAATGTACCATCAGATGTAAATATTCATCTGCCTCACAGGAAGAGGTTGCAAGCACCTTGAAAGCCAAAGCAACCGGTGAAAGCACCTGTAAGTGTCCCTGGTCTAGTAACTGAATTCTGAGGATTGGACACCCTGAACAATAAGAAGAGAATATACAGCTCCCCACACACGGTCTGCTGTTGAGTAAGATCATGACTGATTTTCTTCCTCAACTGCACTTTCCTGCCTGCTCCCCCTATCCCTTAATTCCCTGAGAGATCAAAAATCTGTCTCAGTCTTAAATACACTCAAAAATGGAGCATTCATAACCCCATAGGGTAGACAGTTCCTAAGATTCACAACCCTTTGAATAAAGATGTTTCTCTGCAACTCTGTCCTAAATGATGGATCCATTGGCCTGAGACTGTGCCTGTGTTCTAAATTCCCCATCCAGGTGTGAGAAAAAACTTTTTCACACAACCAGTGGTTCCAGTCTGGAGTGCACTACCTGGAAGTCTGGTGGAGGCAGGTTCAATCGAGGCATTCAAGAGGGCATTAGATGATTATTTGAATAGAAACAATGTGCAGGGGTACGGGGAAAAGGCAAGGCAATAGCACTAGGTCATAATGCTCATTTGGAGAGTTGGTACAGACACGATGGGCTGAATGGCCCCCTTCTGTGCCATTAAAATTCTGCGATTCTGATCCTTTAATCATCGCAAGTTAGGATACCAACCCTGATTGAATGCAGAGTGTGGAAGGGCATGCTAGGAGCAGCACCAGGCACATATGATAAAATAAATGTATTTTGGGGTAGACACATAAACTAATATTTCTCTCATTTTAAAATATTTATGATAAATAGTTGAGACTTCTTCAGTACTTCCATAGCCTCTGATATCTTTGGTTCTCTCCAATGAATTTCCTTTCAGTTAAGATGAAAACTAGAATGCAATTTTTTTCATAGAAAAATGTTGTGCTTTGGTGGAACACTTTCCAACAGGTTCCATTGCTTTTCGAATAATAATGGAATGAGTAATTTTAGTGATCGTTATACTTTTCAACCAGTTTTCCTATGGAAAATAAGGCCAGTTGATCTCAATAAGCCTTTGCATCTCACTGAGCATTCAGAATTGGGAGAGAAGTGGCTTACACTTATGTTTCTCGCCTTTTATGGCCGCAAAACGCAATAGGTTTGAAACACAGGGATATTTTTTCCACTGTGGATCCGGTGTAATTTTCCAATCAATGAGCTCTCATGTGAAGAAATCGGTCAGGAGATGGGTGGTTGCAATAAAAGCGCGATTGCCTGCTCCTCGACTTAAACAGAGTCCCAGCATTCTGCTTGGCAAGGGCACAATGAATCTGCATTGACTACAACGATGTTTTTATTTAGACGTTCCTCAGTCTGGTGGAAAGCATACGACGAGGTTTGGCGTGAGAGGAGAGGAGCATACATAAGGGTGTGGCTGTTAGTCGAACTGTCGTCCTTTGGTCAAGGTCAAGAGCTGAAATTTAAAAGCGCATATGACATATGCGTGTGCTTTAAAGCGGACAGAAAGGTAAGCTTGATACACATTGGCAACACCCCATAAAGATGCAGTATCCAGCACGTAAATAAACAGGGTATGGCAATTATTCTGTACGCTTCACCATTGACAGCGATCTGTGTCTATTCTGAGAGCAGACCAGCAACTTGTTGACGGTGAGGTTGTTGCTCATTTTGTCGTTTGAAGACACCTGATGCCTTGTCTGCAACATTTAAAGTGTTATCCTGCGATTTGATTGAAGACTGTCAGGATGGTGGGAGCGGTGGCTAAATCACCGGGTCAAGTCCAGGATCAACACACCACGTTTGTGAAATTTGTACAAAATCTGGAGACTTTCTTCCGGATTAATGCGGTTTGGCAGCAGGAAACATTTAGGAACACTTGATGATCACATCTTGAATTATTCTGAAAACTTATGCCGCACAAGGAAGCGGTTCCCCGATGTTGTTTTACGAGAAACAGTCGCATTTTAATGAAGAAGTAATGGAGCTTTACAGATGTGATTTTCGCCTTCACCTCAGCTGTAGTTTACCTTGTGTGGAAAAGCCTCGTTAAAGTCGCCGTGGAGTAGTAATAGGCCTCAGCTGTCAATAGGAGTCCGTTTGAAACAAAGCCTTTCACATATCTGGAGGTTTACTTGTCTGTTTTACTAAAACACTAAAAAGGCAGGTAACAAATACCTGGTGGCATGTTGAACTCGGGTAGAGGGTTTGCGGCTGCAGAGAGGTGCTTAAGAAATACCAAGAGACCATATTAGAGCTATTTAAGGTAAAGAAAACGAGGAGCCTAATGGTGGTGTCAGTGTTGGCCACACGTGGGTCCGTCTCTGGTGTTGGCTGGCAGAGTCCTTACAGAGTGTGGGTTCCACCTACATTTCAATGATCCCTGCTGACAGTGATCTCGGACTCTCAATGCCAATTTATACTGACTCTCAGGAGTTTTTTTTCACTCTTTTCCTAGCCACCGCGGCTAGGCTGACCGGCCAGGAATTGGACTGCTGGAAAAACTCAGCAGGTCAGGCAGCATCTGTGGAGAGAGAAACAGTCAAAATTTCAGGTCAATCATCTTTTATTAGAACTGACGAGAGATAGAAATGTAAGAGTTTTTAAGGTAGTGGAAGAGGGGAGGGGGCTGGAAGAACAAAAGAGAAGGATGGTAGGCAGAGGAGATTAAATATCATAAGATTTCATAATTCAACAACCAAAGACAGTGCTAATGGATGTAGTAAAAAAACAAAGGTTGTATCCAAATAAGGCATGAGTTGCTATACAAAAACCATCTGAATGCAACATGAAGGGATAAAGAAACAAAACGACCCAGCAAAACAAAAAGAAAAATAAACACATAGAACAAGATGGAGACAGATTATGATCTAAAGTTGTTGAGCTCAATGTTGAGTTCAGAAGGCTTGCAGAGTGGAAGATCAGGTGCTGTTCCTTGAGTTTGCATTGAGCTTCACTAAATAACTTCACTACAATTTTTGTTCTAATTTCAGATTTCTGGCATCTGCAGTATTTTACTTTTGTATTACTAGCCAGTAATTAGTTGGGCTATACTTTCCTCCATTTGTTAAACAACAGTACAAACTTAGTGCAACCTTAATCCTCCAGCATCATGCTGTAGATACTTGCAGCTTCTTCCTTTAGCAGCTTGGCATACATTTCATCTTGGCCTGGTGATTTATCCACTTTCAAGGATAATAAATGTCTTATTCCCTCCCTCGCTATGTTTATCCCATCCAATATTTCACACACCTCCTCCCTAGCTACAATGTCTGCTGCGTTCTCTTTTGTGAAAACAGACACAAAATGCTCAGAATGATGCCCACTTTTTCTGCCATCACACATAAGTTTGTGATGGAATCCATAGTTTTAAAGATTATATTTTTTGAGCCAGATTCTAATTGAAAAGGGAAGCAAGAAAGGGAAACTGAGAAAGGGAACTAACTCCCCCAGTTCCTAAGGAAACTAAAACTGAAACTGAGGCCAGAATTTTCCCATAGGTGTGCAGGGCCCACCCCCGAACGCTGGCACATAAAATGACACGTGGTGACATCAGGCGAGCGTCCCGACGTCATCGTGCGCCATCGCGATATTAATGTGGGCGGGCACGCGGTGTTTTGGATGTGCGCCCACCATTAATTAAACATGTACTTAAGGCCCTTGAGGCAGCAATTGTCTGCAATTTTTCGGGGCCCGTGTGATCTTCAGGATGTTGCACGGGTGCAATGGGCAGACGGGTAGGAGACATTTGTATAAACCTCATCCACGGGTGGGTTAAGAGGGTTGAGTGGAGTCGCGAATGGTATCTTGTTAGATATTTAATTGTGAAAGTTACTGCCACTTGGCTGTGTGAGCAGGAATACTTCAAAACTCATACCAGCTACTTGGACAGGAGTAACAGCTTTCAGGTCAGGATTCTACAGTAAAGATCATTTTTGGGGCCTGCAGGTTTCAGGATGCCTTCCCTTAGCCTGGGAATGGGAGTTGAACTGTCCGCTGGTGGCACCTCCTCTGAGGAGGAAGGGAGGGCTAGAAGGGGGAGGAGGACAGGAGTGCATATTCAGCCTCCAAGGGAGCCAACTTTGGGAGGAGAGGCACAGGCACAAGGGGCACAGGGCCAACAGGAAGTCCAAGGTGGAAGGGGCCGCAGAAGATGCCACTATCCTGCTGCCAGGGTATACAGGCGGCGAAGCAGCTACCTCAATATGTCTGAGGTGCTGTGCGGAAGGAGGTTCAGTCTCTCAAGGAAGACAGTTATCTATAACTGTCAGATGATAGGCCCTGAGATCTGCGCCAACTGTATGAGTGGGCACCCAATGCCAGTGGCACTAAAGGTCACAGCTGCCCTCAACTTCTATGCCTCTGGCTCTTTCCGGGGGTTGGTGGGTGATCTTTGCAGAGTCTCCCAGTCAGTTGTCCACACTTGTGTCAAGCAGGTGACAGACGCTCTTTTCAGGAGTGCATTGACTTTCATCCACTTCCATTGGGATCAGGCAAGCCAGACACAATGAGCCAGCGGCTTTGCAGCGATTGCTGGCTTCCCCCATGTCCAGGGTGCAATAGACTGCATACATGTGGCCATCAAGGCACCAGCAGGTGAGCCCGGTGCCTTCGTAAACAGGAAGGGCTTCCACTCCATGAACGTGCAGATAGTGTGTGATCACAGGATACTGATTTTACAAGTCTGTGTAAGGTACCCAGGCAGCTCCCACAACGCCTACATCCTCAGACACTCTCAAGTGCCAGGGCTCTTCAGTGCCCCAGCCCGGATGGATGGATGGCTGCTGGGTGACAAGGGCTATCCCCTCAGAAGGTGGCTCATGACACCTCTCCACCATCCAAGAACAGAGGCTGAACAGCGGTACAATTGGAGCCATGCCTCTACAAGGGCTGTAATGGGGAGAACCTTCGGTCTTCTCAAGATACACTTCCGATGCCTGGACCGCTCAGGGGGCGCACTCCAATACCCCTCAGATTGTGTCTCGGCGATAGTGGTTGCATGCTGTGCTTTCCACAATCTAGCGCTGGAAAGGGGCAACGCAGTGAATGAGGAAGAAGTAGACGCAGTGGCTGCAGCTGCACACGATGAGTCCAGCAGTGAGTCCGAGGATGAGCACGCACAGGAGAATGCTGAGGGGGTAGACGCTGACCTGGGCATACTCCAGGGAGGCAGGGACACCCAGGAGGCTTTAATCCAAAGAACCTTCAGTTAACTCACCACAGATGGACCTTCAACTCACGCCAGGGCTGCAGGCTCTACACTCGATACCTGAGTGCTAAATCAGCCTGGATAATAACATTAACTAAGGCCCTTGTCAATAAAGCTCAAAGTCAAACAACTCACTCATAACATCATGGGTTCCCGACCACCTACAAAAGTGAGGAATCTACCTGAGACATGGTTACATATCAAAATTTAATGTGATTACAAAATTAACTTCAGAAACCGAAAAAAAAAGGTGTTGCACATCACACCAAGTCTTAAATGAACTAATATGGGGCAACATAAAAGCATCAGTGAGAAATCCGTGGTGTGCCTAAGGTGCCTTAAATTTACGCTTACGGGTGCTACGTCTTGATGCTGTCCCCTCACTGGCACTGGCATCTGAGACAGCCTGCTCACTGTGCTGTCCTGTTGGCCTCGATGACCTTGGCGGATGTCCTCTGGCCTGTGGAGCCTTTGATGGTCCTGCCTGGGAGGGAGCAGCAAGTTCCACAGCTGGCTTCTCCCCTGTCGCTGCAGCCTCATCAGATGCCACGGTCACTGGCAGAGGGATGGAGGAGCTGCCGCCCTCATCCGGAGGGCCCTGAGAGGAGCCCGCAGAGACGCCAGGCAGCTGCTGCACCGCTGTAAGGTCGCTTTGGACCTCCCTGCTCACTATTGATGGATGGGCACCGAGCTGGGTGCTTGGTGCCCAAACCATCTCCCACACGGGCAATGACCAGCTGAGGTCAATGCCAATGTGAGGGCTTGCTGGTCTGAGTGTAACCCCAGGAAGCCCTGATTGTTTTCCTGGAGGAACCTCTCCACGAGAGTCGCCATTCTCTCCATGGAGGAAGCATGGCACTCGGCCATGAGGTTCATTGCATCGGTGATGCTCCGTGTGGAGTCCTCCAGCATGGGCACCATGCCACGCATTGCCTCATGTGCCTCACGGACGACTCCAGAGGAACATCATCAACCACCAACTGAGCAAGTTCCGGGTCCCCAACAGTCCTCCAACTGCTGGTGCCCTGGGCACTCTCTGTCTCTGCCCGCACCTCAAGCAAGTGTGAAGTGCCCTCACCGCCATGCCCCGAGACGCTAGCCGAAGATCTAATTCCCATCAAGGTGCTAATATCTGTGCTGGTGCCTGCCTGGCAGAGATGGTGTGACACTGAGATAAAAACAAAAAACTACTGCGGATGCTGGAAATCCAAAACAAAAACAGAATTACCTGGAAAAACTCAGCAGGTCTGGCAGCATCGGTGGAGAAGAAAAGAGTCGACGTTTCGAGTCCACATGACCCTTCAACAGAACTGAGTATAGTTAGGAGAGGGGTGAAATATAAGCTGGTTTAAGGTGGGGGGGCGGGGGGAGAGAAGTTGAGGGTGGGGTGGTTGTAGGGACAAGCAAGCAGTGATAGGAGCAGATAATCAAAAGATGTCACAGACAAAAGGATCAAAGAGGTGTGAAAGGTGATGATATTATCTAAGAAAATGTGCTAATTAAGAATGGATGGCAGGACACTCAAGGTACAGCTCTAGTGGGGGTGAGGGGGAAAGACTGACAAGGTATTAGTTGTAGATTTAAAAATAATAGAAATAGATGGGAAAAGAAAAATCTATATAAATTATTGAAAAAAACAAAAGGGAGGGGGAAGAAACGGGGTGGGGATGGGGGGAGGGAGTTTAAGACCTAAAGTTGTTGAATTCAATATTCAGCCCAGAAGGCTGTAAAGTGCCTAGTCGGAAGATGAGGTGCTGTTCCTCCAGTTTGCGTTGGGCTTCACTGGAACAATGCAGCAAGCCAAGGACAGACATGTGGGCAAGAGAACAGGGTGGAGTGTTAAAATGGCAAGCGACAGGGAGGTTTGGGTCTTTCTTGCGGACAGACCGCAGGTGTTCTGCAAAGCGGTCGCCCAGTTTGCGTTTGGTCTCTTCAATGTAGAGGAGACCGCATTGGGAGCAATGAATGCAGTAGACTAAGTTAGGGGAAATGCAAGTGAAATGCTGCTTCACTTGAAAGGAGTGTTTGGGCCCTTGGATGGTGAGGAGAGAGGAAGTGAAGGGGCAGGTGTTGCATCTTCTGCGTGGGCATGGGGAGGTGCCATAGGTGGGGGTTGAGGAGGAGGAGGTGATGGAGGAGTGGACCAGGGTGTCCCAGAGGGAACGATCCCTACGGAATGCCGCCAGGGGGGGTGAAGGAAAGATGTGTTTGGTGGTGGCATCATGCTGGAGTTGGCAGAAATGGCGGAGGATGATCCTTTGAATGTGGAGGCTGGTGGGGTGATAAGTGAGGACAAGGGGGACCCTATCATGTTTCTGGGAGGGAGGAGAAGGCGTGAGGGCGGATGCGTGGGAGATGGGCC
Organism: Cetorhinus maximus; assembly: GCF_964194155.1. Lineage (NCBI taxonomy): Eukaryota > Metazoa > Chordata > Chondrichthyes > Lamniformes > Cetorhinidae > Cetorhinus > Cetorhinus maximus. Next base: position 49,264,210 of record NC_135895.1, on the reverse strand, counting down.
GGACACGGTTGAGGGCCCTGTCAACCACCGTGGGTGGAAAACCTCGGTTAAGGAAGAAATTCGTTGCTCCCAATGAGGTTCTGCAGACATGTGCCATTTTCGGTGAAGACCGTATTTGTGGAATTCCGGTTGTTTGTGTGCTGCAGTAGGCTGAGGACCAGGCTAAATCCTAAAAGAAGAGGCGCTGAAATTCTTTTATGGAAGACAGTGTTGAAGGACCTTGTGACTGTGATTGATGACATATACGCTGAGTGGGCTGCTGAGCCAATTGGTAAGATTGGTCTTAGTTGTATCTGCCATTTAACATATAATTTATAGTTTATAATCAACCACAGTTTGCCTGTTAAATCATGTTTAACTTATATTGATTCTGGGTTGTAGAATATAGGTAGCTAATCAAGATAGTATTTAGTGTTTGTTTGACTCTTGTATAGTAAAAATTAGTTTGTTTTGAAGCATGGAATCTTGTGGCTCCATTCGTTCAGTAAAGAACTGGGATTTTGAATCTTTTTTTTTAAAAGAAAGATGCTGGTCTTGACTGAGATCATAACAAGCAACCTTTTTAGTCTCTAATTGGCCCTACTCTTTCCTTGGTTATCCTCTTTCCTTTTGTATATTTATAAAACATCTTTGTGCTTTCCTTGAATTTTACTTGTCAGTATTTTTTCATGCCCTCTTTGCTTTCTAATTTCCTTTTTAATTTCACCCCTGCACTTTCTATACTCCACTCAGCTTCCTGCAGTATGAAGGATAGCATCTGCCACATGCTTTCTTTTTTTGCTTTATCTCACTCTGTACGCTCTTTGAGGGGGGTGTAGATTTCGGAGTCACACCCCTTTTCTTTGCAGGAGCACATTTGTCCTGAATGCTCTTTAGCTCCTCCCTGAATGCCTCCCACTGCTTTGACACTGATTTATTTTCAAGTAACTGTTTCGTGTCCACTTTTGCCAAATCACACCTCAACTTTGTAAAATTAGCCTTTCCTCAATTTAAAACTTTTTTCTTAGTCTACTTTTACCCTTTTCCATAATTATGCTAAATCTAACTGAATTGTGATCACTGCCACTAAAATGCTCCCTCGCTAATATCCTTACCACTGGCCCAAATTCATTTCCTAAAATTAGGCTTAGAAGTGTGCCTTCTTTTGTTGGGCTTGCACTGGCTAAAAATGTTCTCCTGAATGCATTTTAAGAATTTTTTTTACCTATTACACTGAATTTATCCCAATTAATATTAGGGCCATTGTACTATTACTGTTATTTTGTTTCTGCACTTATCAGCAATTTTCCTACATATTTGCTCTTCTACCTTTCTCAGATTGATTGGGAGTCCAAAGTACACTCATAGCAGTGCAGTTGCCCTTTTTACGTTCCTTGATTTAACCCATATGGCCTCACTTGATGCTCCTTTTAGCATATCAACCTTCCTCACAGCTGTTTGTTTCTTTATTTCTGTTTTATCTTGCCAACATGGTTTTGATGTTCCCATATCAAGTACAGTTTCAGCTGGCATACACTATGCATGCGGAGGTTATGAGGTGGGGCTTCCAGAGATAATGTACTTTCTCCATTTGTGGCGCAATAGCACTCCCCTCAAATCCTAGGTCGCTTCCTGATTGTACTCGCTACAAACTCAAACAACTCCTGCAAACAATAAAAAGCCTATAGGTAGTTTTAAGATTTTTGTTGGACAATGGTATCAAGGAATATGGATTAAAGGCAGTTAAATGGATTTGAGGTACAGGTCAGCTATGTTCTAATTGAATGGCGTATTAGGCATGAAGGGCCGAATGACCTACTCCCATTAAGCCAAAACTTCCGTAAAAATATCAGTTAAGTTAACAGCATTCACTATGATTTATGTGTAAACTGGACAGCAGCTTCAGGTGAGTACAGATGCACAGTTAAACACAAAAATCTAGAAGTTGCTGTCCGAGATTCGGCACTTTTTTAGTTTTTAAAATTAGTTTTTGTCTTCTGGTCTGTACCTCTCTACAGCAAAACATATACTTTTGAAAGTACTTTTGAGCTCTGAGGTCCCCAGTACCATGGATAAATAAATAAATAGCAGCGGATCAGTGCCCCCAAGACCCTAAAATCTATTTTAAAAGTTAGCTGTGCTAACTTCTGTAGCTCTATGGAGTATTCATGTTATTTTGACCTTGCATCCCCAACAAAATTTAAAAGCTGATGGAATGAGACTGCAAACTTGTAAACATTAATATGTTGTATCAGAAAGATTGCTTGGGAGTAGTTAAGATTTATCATGCTATTAAAAAGGTACTTAGACTGAAATGGACATGCCTTAACTTTCTATGCTGAGTTTAGTCCATATCTACAACTTTGATACAGGAGCTTCATGCCACTCAATACAGTGAGATTATGTTATTCCTTTACTTACTGTTGGTGGAGCGATACATCTCAGACAGAAACTTCCAGATTTTTGTGTTTAACTGTGCATCTGCACTCACCTGAAGCTACTGTCCAATTTACACATAAATCATGGTGAATGTTGTTAACTTAACGGATATTTTTACAGTAAATTCTGGCTTAATATCTTTAGTTTGCAGGAAGTGGAAGTACAACTAGCCTGAAATCCACTCTTAACCAATAGCTATATATGATAATCCCAAAAAAGATGCAGGCATAAATAATATTGACTGTTTTACATTTGAAAGGTACTGAAAAGGCCAAGTTAAATCATATTGACTGTTGACTGTTTTCACAATTGAAGATGACAGGTGAAAAGGATAACTAACCTCTGTCCTATTTGTCTTTTGTTTCTAGAGCCATTGTAAAGCAAGCCAATTATTTGCTGAGGGGGAAAATAAATGTTTGGATTGTTCTGTGTGTGGTAATAGAGCTGATTGTGGTATGTTGCTATTGGCAGTAATTCAGAAATTATGGAATTTACCATTACTCTGCATTCTGTTTGTAATATTTCATCAAATAATAGATAAATAAAATGCCAACTGAGGCCATTACTGGAGAGGTATTTTGTCTGAATAACTCCGACTGCTGTTTTCCTTGTCCAGGGGGTGCAAAACATTTGAAGCAGATTTAATACCCCCCGCTGTGTTAGAGAATATTTGTTCATAAGCTTGTTGCATTTTTGCCAAATATGAATATACTGTATGTCAGTCTATCAGGCATTTATATCTGATGCATTTAGCTTTAATCAATCTATGATGTTGAAAAACTAAACCAAGCTTGAATGCATGTTGTCTTTTATCAAATTAATTGGTACCAGGCAAACCATTTTCCACATCTAAAAACATTAAGTAATCTAGTTCTTTACAGAATTTCCCCAAATATGAGAACACTAGAACTGGATACAAAACTATCTCATCATCTTCTATTCAGCTTTTGTTCTCGAATTGTGAAGATAAAATTGCCTATCAATTATTAGATTTATTGCGACAGACGGCTCACTGTGACACCCAGTGGCTGACGTATCCTTACACCTAGGATTACCATTGCCTTTTGTTAAGTTGACTTATGAAAGTTTACAGGATGTAGGTGTTTGAATCACTTCATAGTTCTGCTCTGGTATTTGGATGTTTGGTGTCTGTAACTTTCTAGATTTCATCCTCTCCATCAGAACCATCTTATGCTTCAATTGATTCTTTACCAACAAAGTTGGTCACTATTTGGGATGCAAACAAAGCATCAGTGACTTATTGACAAACTAATTATGAACATGGGATATTTAAATTATTGAATTAGACTGTGAACGTCACTGTGGCTTCAAATCCATGGGATAATTATATTTAAAAAAATGAACTTCACAAATATACAGATATTTTAAAAGCCAAAATTGTTGTCAGGAAAAATAAAAAAGAAGTATATTATCTAAAACGTGAGAGGTTGCAGAGCTCTGAGATGCAGAGGGATCTGGGTGCCCTAGTGCATGAATCACAAAAAGCTAGTATGCAGGTACCACAAGTAATTAGGAAAGTGAATAGAATGTTATTGTGAGGGGAATTGATTACAAAAGTAGGGAGCTATGCTTCAGTTATTCAGGGCACTGTGTACAGTATCGGTCTCCTGATTTAAGAAAAGATCTAAATACATTAGAAGCAGTTCAGAGAAGGTTTACCAGACTAATACCAGGAATAAGCGGTTTGTCTTATGAGGAAAGGTTGGGCAGGTTAGGCTTGTATCTATTGGAATTTAGAAGTGTGAGAGGTGACATGATTGAAAGCTTTAAGATCCTGAGGGATCTTGACAGAGTAGATGTGGTGAGGATGTTTCCTCTTGCAAGAGAATCTAGAACGGTCATGGTTTAAAAATAAGGGGTCGCTCATTTAAGACAGAGGTGAGGAGAATTTTTTTCCCTGAGGGTCATGAGTCTTTGGAACTCTCTCCCTCAAAAGGCAGTTGAGACAGAGTCTTTGAATATTTTTAAGGCAGAGCTAGATAGATTCATTATAAACAAGGGGGTGAAAGGTTATCATGGGTAGGCAGGTATGTGGAGTGGAGGTTACAATCAGATCAGCTGTGATCTTATTGAATGGCAGAGCAGGCTCAAGGGGCTGAGTGGCCTCGTCCTGCTCCTAATTCGTATATGCATGTGTAAATGTGGTCACTATACAATAAACTTAAAATTAATTTACTAGAACCTAGTGGTGTTGTTTGTGTGGCCTCTTTCTCGTCCGAGTGAAGATTTTTGTTACCCTCTCGTTTGATATTATAGGCTTCATGTATAATTGATTGGCTGGGGCTCTGCTCTTTGACCTTTGACACATGTTGAACCTTTTCTTGCATTATTTAACATCTTTTATGATTTGAACTGTATTCAACTTTTAGGCTAATTCATCACTGGTATTTTGATTTGTGCTCACAAATTTAAATAATCAGATTCAATATTTGGCTTTATTTCTGAATGTTTTAGTTTATATACCATTTGCATAATTTATCACCAGCAGAAATTAATTCTGAATCATTGTAAAGTGATTGTTTATAAGTGGTTTTTTTGACATGTGTTCATAACCTGAAACAAATTTTAGTTTTACTAAGGATAATTGGAAGCAAAATTCTCTCAAAAGGATGCACTTAATATATCTTCAGCTGAGGTAGGGAGGAGAGTTTCTAATGGCAGTTGAAAAAGAAGACCAGAGTTAGCATCAATATGCAGATTTTGATATGTTCATAAATATGGCAAACTAAAAGATCTTCCTTAAATTGATCCTGGTGAGTTTTGTGTTTGAAGAATGATTATGGTTATCTGTTGCTAACTTCGTCTGTGACTTTAGGGTCACCGATCCAAATATGCAAATAATCTAGCCTAACTATTGAAAAACTAAGGTTGAGCAGAAAGCAGTTATAATTTTTTTTTATTCATTCACAGATGTGGGCATCATTGGCAAGGCCAGCATTTATTCCACATCCCCAGTTGCCTTCGAGAAGGTGGTGGTGAGCTGCCTTCTTGACCTGCTACACCACATGGTGTAGGTACACTATGGTGCTGTTGGGAAGGGAGTTCCAGGATTTTGACCCAGCAGCAGTGAAGGAATGGCAATATAGTTGCAGGTGGGTGGTGTTACCATGCCTTTGTCCTTCTAGGTAGTGGAGGTCACAGGTTTGGAAGGTGCTGTCAAAGGAGCCTTGATGAATTGCTGCACTGCATCTTGTAGATGCCACCGTACGTTGGTGGAAGAAGTGAATGTTTAAGGTGGTGGATGTCATGCCAATCAAGTGGGCTGCTTTGTCCTGAATGGTGTCCAGCTTCTTGAGTGTTGTTGGATCTGCACTCATCCAGGCAAGTGGAGAGTATTCCATCACACTCCTGACTTGTGCCTTGTAGATGGTGGACAGGCTTTGGGGAGTCAGGAGGTGAGTTACTCTTTGCAGAATTCCCAGCCTCTGACCTTCTGTTGTAGCCACAGTATTTATATGGCTAGTCCAGCTCAGTTTCTGGCCAATGGTAACCCCCAGGATGTTGATAGGGGTGGATTCAGCGATGGTAATGCCACTGGATGTCAGGGGAAATTGTTAGATTCTTTCTTGTTGGAGATGGTCATTGATGGCACTTGTGTGGCATGAATGTTAGTTGCCACTTATCAGCCCAAGCTTGAATGTTGTCCAGGTCTTGCTGCATATAGACACAGACGGCTTGATTATCTGAGGAGTCGCGAATGGTGCTGAACATCGTGCAATTATCCGCAAACATCCCCACTTCTCCCATCACTGATGATTGGGGTATTTGTGGAGCCTCCTCTTCCTGTTAGTTATTTAAGTGACCACCACCATTCGCGGCTGGATGTGACAGGACTGCAAAGCTTAGATCTGATCTATTGGTTGTGCGATCGCTTAGCTCTATCACTTGCTACTTATGGTGTTTGGCATGCAAGTAGTCCTGTGTTGAAGCTTCACCAGGTTGACACCTCATTTTCAGGTATGCCTGGTGCTGCTCCTGGCATGCTCTCCTGCACTCTTCATTGAACCAGGGTTGATCCCCTGTCTTGATGGTAATGGTAGAATGGGGGATATGCCGGGCCATTAGTTTATAGATTGTGGTTGAATGTAATTCTACTACTGCTGATGGCCCACAGCCTTATGGATGCCCAGTTTCAAATTGCTAGATGTGTTTGAAATCTATCCTGTTTAGCATGGCAGTAGTGTCACACAGCATGATGGAGGGTATTCTCAATATGAAGGTGGGACTTCATCTCCACATGGACTGTGTGGTGGTCACTCCTACCAATACTCTCATGGACAGATACATCTGCGACAGGCAAGTTGGTGAGGTTGAGGTCAAGAAGGCTTTTACCTCTTGTTGGTTCCCTCAGCATCTTCTGCAGATCCATTCTATCAGCTATGTCCTTTAGGACTGGGCCAGCTCAGTCAGTGGCGGTGCTACCGAGCCACTTTTGGTGATGGACATTGAAGTCCTCCACCCAGGGTACACTCTGTGTCCTTGCCACCCTCAGTGCTTGGTGTTCAATATGGAGGAGCACTGGTTCATCAGCTGAGCTGGGAGTGTGTGAGTGTGGGGTGGCAGAAGTTGGTAATCATCAGGTTTCCTTGCCCATGTTTGACCTGATTCCATGATACATCATGGGGTCCAGAGTCAATACTGAGGATTCTGAGGGCAACTCCTTCCCAACTATGCACCACTGTGTTGCCACCTCTGGTGGGGCTGCCCTGCCCTGTACAAGACATACCAGGAATGGTGATGATGGTGTCTGGGACATTGGCTGTAAGGTATGATTCCATGAGTATGATTATGTCTGGCTGTTGCTTGACGTCTGTGGGACAGCTCTCCCAATTTTGGTGTTACCCCCCAAGGTGTTGTCATATGCTTATAATTTTGTCCTCTAGGTCAAAGATTTGTTTTCTTCCGTATTTTTATTAAAATATCTTTACATCTGTAAGAAAGTGCGATATCTGGTGTATGTCAGACAGATGTGAGACGCAAGACATTTTGGCCATTCTGCCGCAGGTCATAATAAAGGTCAAAGGATGGAAATTCTGATATTCAGGGTTCCCACCCCTTAAGTCAAAGACTATGTTTGGTATGTGTGGAAGCTCGGCCACCAAAACTTGGGTTTATGCCTGAGCCCCAATGTATCTAGCTCCTGGCCTAATTTCTGACTTTTCCAGTGAGAGTCTGCCAGAATGGCCAAAATATCTTGCATCTCGTATCTATAGGAGCAGAATTGGTCCTTCTGGCTCCACATTGAAAGTGCAGGCAACTGTCAGCCACTGCTTACCCTCTCCCCAACCACATGGTTGTTTCAGTGTAGGCATTCTCGCCAGTCAATTTTTATCTTTTTTGTGACCAGTGCTTCATGGGGTATAACCATTACACCTCAGCACACTGATGATGTATGAGGATCAATTTTACATGATTCTCTTGGCTCATCAGCTTCAGCACAGTGGTTAATGTTTGGTGCTGGGCTCAAGCCCAAAGTCAGTTGTGAACCAATATCTAAGATATTTGGCTGTGACCAGTGGTCCTGAACCTAAGCAAATATCTAATGCAGTCCCAAAAATTGTAGCTGGCATAAAAACAAAACGAAAGACTTGCATTTATATAACACTTATATAACCAGAATGGCTGTAATATGTTTTGAGACAATGAAATACAGTTGCTATTGTAAAGGAGGAAACACAGCAGCCAAATTGTGCACAGCAAGATGCCACAAACAGCAATGTGATAATGGTCAGATAATCTGTTTTCGTGATGTTGATTGAGGGATAAATTGGCCAGGACACCAGGCATAATTCAAATTAAAACAGAAAATGCTGGAAATGCTCATCAGGACCGGCAGCATCTGTGGAGAGAAATATGGAGTTACAACAGATTGATGACCTTTCATCAGAACAGCTTTCATGAAAGGTAATTGACCTGCAATATTGACTATGGCCTAGATTTTCGCTATGACGGAGAGACTCTTATTGTGGCAAAAATCCCGGAAATGCCTGGAAATCTTAAGTGCTGTCCCCGAACACGGCAGTACCTATTCTCACTGGGGTGGGATTGGAGTCGGGCCGGAGTTTGCACAAGCGCAGTTTACAGACACAGCTGGCAATTTAAATCACCAGCTGCCTCCAATAAAGTGGGATTTTTGTAGGCCAAGGGTGTGAATTCTGGATTGTAAAGGTTAGAGAGGTAAGAGGATGTCTGAACATGGTGGTTTCATTTGGATAGCCAGGGTTCCCCTTTGGAGAGGTAAGGTACCCCTTTGGATAATGTCCCGCAACATCTTTGGAAGAGGTAAGGCACCCTTTTGGAGAGGTAAGGTACCCTTGGAAATTGCTAAAAGTAAACATGATTGTGTGTAAAAAGTACATAAACTCATTGGAACAGTTGAAGCTGTCAAGAAACAGTCAAAGAACTTTCAAGCTGTCAAGGAACTGTCAAGCTATAAAAGAACTGTCAAAGGATATCAGATGAGTTGGCATGGAGGGGGAACATGCAAAGGGTGGTGGGTGGCATGGTTTGACATGTGTTGGCATTAAATTGGCATGGGTCTGTAAAGAACCATGGGGATGTGGGACACAGTGAGTATGAGGGACCATGGAAGGTGGGTAGATGGGGCATGGGTTGGTATAGGGGGTATGAGGGGCCATGGGGTGGGCAGGGGGCACGAGGTGGCATAGGTCAGCATGGATGGGCATGGACATTTTCTGGACGTGAGGGCTGGAGGGTTGTTTTTTGTTTTAATCTTTTAAAATAACAAACAAAGTGCTAGAGCACAGAGGCAGGCGTTCTACCCAGCCCCCCTCCCCTCTCATTCCAGGGGCAATGAGCCTAACTTTCAATCTAGCCCGGCCACCTGGAATGAAAATCCCAACTGCGGCAGCCATTTTTAAAGGTCAGGTTCACAGAGCCTGGAATTCTCCCGTCTCTGCGCATCCAATCCAGGAGCAAAAATCTGGGCCCCTGTTTCGCTCTACAGATGCTGCCTGACCTGCTGAATATTTCCAGCATTTTCTGTTTTTATTTCAGATTTTCTATTTCTGCAGTGTTTTGCTCTTGTCCCAGGGATAACTGCCCTGCTGTTCTTCGAAATAGCACCATGGGATTGTTTACATCCAACTGGACAAGCAGATGGGGCCTTGGTTTAACATTTCATCCAAAACCCAGCACTTCTAACAGTGCAGCACTCAGTACTACACTGGTATGCCAGCCTTGGTTTTGTGCTTGAGACCTAAGCCGGGATTTTTCGCTCCCGTTTGTAGCGGGCATTTTTATTTATTTATTTTTATTCATTCAGGAGATGTGGACTTCGCTGGCTGGGCCAGCATTTATTGCCCATCCCTAGTTTCCCTTGAGAAGCTGGTGATGAGCTGCCTTATTGAACTGCTGCAGTCCATGTGGTGTAGGTACACCCACAATGCTGTTAGGGAGGGAGTTCCAGGATTTTGACTCAGTGATAATGAAGGAATGGCAATATATTTCAAGACAGGATAGAGAGTGACTTGAAGGGGAACTTCCAGGTGGTGGTGATCCTAGGTATCTGCTGTCCTTGTCCTTCTAGATGGTAGTGGTTGTGGATTTGGAAGGTGCTGTCTAAGGAGCCTTGATGGATTCCTGCGGTCCATCTTGTAGATGGTACACACTGCTGCTTCTGTGCGTCGGTGGTGGAGGGAGTGAATGTTTATGGAAGAGGTGCCAATCAAACAGGCTGCTTTGTCCTGCACAGTGTCAAGCTTCTTGAGTGTTGTGAGAACTGCACTCATCCAGGCAAGTGGGAAGTATTCCATCACACTCCTGACTTGTGCCTTCTAGATGGTGGAAGTGAGCTACTCGCCGCAGGATCCCTAGCCTCTGACCTGCTCTTGTAGCCACAGTATTTATATGGCTAGTCCAGTTCAGTTTCTGGCCAATGGTAACCCCCCCCTAGGATGTTGATAGTGGGGGATTCAGTGATGGTAATATCATTGAAGGTTAATGGCGATGGTTAGATTCTCTCTTGTTGGAGATGGTCATTACCTGGCACTTGTGTGTTGTAAATGTTACTTGTCAGCCCAAGCCTGGATATCGTCCAGGTCTTGTTGCATTTGAACATGGACTGCTTCAGTATCTGAGGAGTCACGAATGGTGCTGAACATTGTGCAATCATCGGCGAACATCTCCACTTCTTATGTTTTGATAGAGGGAAGGTCATTGATGAAGCAGCTGAAGATGGTTGGTCCGAGGACATGGCCGGCAGGAGGGGGGTAATTCAGTGGGAATAACAGAAATTAGTTTCACACTGACGTGGAATCACAGCAGGATCATCCGATGTTTTCCGCCATGGCGGATCGTGAATCCCGCTGGAGGCTCATGTGAAACCGATTTGCATCCCGCTAATGGGATGCAGAGTAAGGCCCAAGTGGAATTGTCCCCACATGCCAGACTTACCATTATGCCGGTGGGAAAATGTGCCAGTCCAGAACATGTCTGGCTAACTGTGACATGCCAAAGTCGGGACTTAACCTTTATGGTCTTGCTCAGATCACGGACATCCGAGGAGAAGAAGATGCGGGAGGTCTGCAGCGACCAGACCCTGGAGGAACACGTGCACTGTTTGATGGAAGGATCGTCATGCACATGGCTGTGCTGCAAAGCAGCTCTCGGAAGGTGGGAGGTCTCCATGTAGCAGCTTCAACTTCGCTGAGGATTCGGATCTTCATGGACTTGGTTGATACTTCGGACCTGCTTCGGGACCCCAGGGGCTTCACCATGTGCAGGGATGGATGAACAATGAAGTGGTAGGGGGAGGAAGGTCCAGGTCTGCGTGGGAGAGCAAGATGTTCTAGGGTGGTGAGGTTGACGGCAGGCTGACGGTCTGAGGGAGAGGGGGAGAAGATGGGGAGATGAAGATGTTGAGGGGATGAAGTTGGTTGGGGGATGAAGTTGGTGTGTGGAGGGGAGGAAGGTGTGCGGGGGGAGGAAGGTGTGCGGGGGGAGGAAGGTGTGTGGAGGGGAGGAAGGTGTGCGGGGGGAGGAAGGTGTGCGGGGGGAGGAATGTGTGCGGGGGGAGGAAGGTGTGCGGGGGTAGGAAGGTGTAAAGGGGTGGAAGGTGTGAACCGGGAGGAAGGTGTGTGGGGGGAGGAAGGTGTGCGGGGGCAGGAAGGTGTGCGGGGGGTGGAAGGTGTGCGGGGGGTGGAAGGTGTGCGGGGGGAGGAAGGTGTGCGGGGGGAGGAAGGTGTGCGGGGGGTGGAAGGTGTGCGGGGGGAGGAATGTGTGCGGGGGGTGGAAGGTGTGCGGGGGGAGGAATGTGTGCGGGGGGTGGAAGGTGTGCGGGGGGAGGAATGTGTGCGGGGGGAGGAAGGTGTGCGGGGGGAGGAAGGTGTGCGGGGGGTAGGAAGGTGTGGGGGGGGTGGAAGGTGTGGAGGGGGAGGAAGGTGTGGGGGGGGAGGAAGGTGTGCGGGGGGAGGAAGGTGTGCGAGGGGAGGAAGGTGTAAAGGGGTGGAAGGTGTGAACAGGGAGGAAGGTGTGCGGGGGGAGGAAGGTGTCGGGGGGGAGGAAGGTGTGCGGGGGGAGGAAGGTGTGCGGGGGGAGGAAAGTGTCGGGGGGGAGGAAGGTGTGCGGGGGGAGGAAGGTGTCGGGGGGGAGGAAGGTGTGCGGGGGTAGGAAGGTGTGGGGGGGGTGGAAGGTGTGGAGGGGGAGGAAGGTGTGCGGGGGGAGGAAGGTGTCGGGGGGAGGAAGGTGTGCGGGGGGAGGAAGGTGTGCGGGGGGAGGAAGGTGTGCGGGGGGAGGAAGGTGTCGGGGGGGAGGAAGGTGTGCGGGGGGAGGAAGGTGTCGGGGGGGAGGAAGGTGTGCGGGGGGAGGAAGGTGTCGGGGGGAGGAAAGTGTCGGGGGGGAGGAAGGTGTGCGGGGGGAGGAAGGTGTCGGGGGGGAGGAAGGTGTGCGGGGGGAGGAAGGTGTGCGAGGGGAGGAAGGTGTAAAGGGGTGGAAGGTGTGAACAGGGAGGAAGGTGTGCGGGGGGAGGAAGGTGTCGGGGGGGAGGAAGGTGTGCGGGGGAGGAAGGTGTGCGGGGGGAGGAAGGTGTCGGGGGGAGGAAGGTGTGCGGGGGGAGGAAGGTGTCGGGGGGGAGGAAGGTGTGCGGGGGGAGGAAGGTGTGCGGGGGGAGGAAAGTGTCGGGGGGGAGGAAGGTGTGCGGGGGGAGGAAGGTGTCGGGGTGGAGGAAGGTGTGCGGGGGGTAGGAAGGTGTGGGGGGGGTGGAAGGTGTGGAGGGGGAGGAAGGTGTGCGGGGGGAGGAAAGTGTCGGGGGGGAGGAAGGTGTGCGGGGGGAGGAAGGTGTCGGGGGGAGGAAGGTGTGCGGGGGGAGGAAGGTGTCGGGGGGGAGGAAGGTGTGCGGGGGGAGGAAGGTGTGCGAGGGGAGGAAGGTGTAAAGGGGTGGAAGGTGTGAACAGGGAGGAAGGTGTGCGGGGGGAGGAAGGTGTCGGGGGGGAGGAAGGTGTGCGGGGGGAGGAAGGTGTGCGGGGGGAGGAAAGTGTCGGGGGGGAGGAAGGTGTGCGGGGGGAGGAAGGTGTCGGGGGGGAGGAAGGTGTGCGGGGGTAGGAAGGTGTGGGGGGGGTGGAAGGTGTGGAGGGGGAGGAAGGTGTGCGGGGGGGAGGAAGGTGTGCGGGGGGAGGAAGGTGTCGGGGGGGAGGAAGGTGTGCGGGGGGAGGAAGGTGTCGGGGGGAGGAAGGTGTGCGGGGGGAGGAAGGTGTCGGGGGGGAGGAAGGTGTGCGGGGGGTAGGAAGGTGTGGGGGGGGTGGAAGGTGTGGAGGGGGAGGAAGGTGTGCGGGGGAGGAAAGTGTCGGGGGGGAGGAAGGTGTGCGGGGGGAGGAAGGTGTCGGGGGGAGGAAGGTGTGCGGGGGGAGGAAGGTGTCGGGGGGGAGGAAGGTGTGCGGGGGGAGGAAGGTGTCGGGGGGGGAGGAAGGTGTGCGGGGGGAGGAAGGTGTCGGGGGGAGGAAGGTGTGCGGGGGGAGGAAGGTGTCGGGGGGGAGGAAGGTGTGCGGGGGGAGGAAGGTGTGCGGGGGGGAGGAAAGTGTCGGGGGGGAGGAAGGTGTGCGGGGGGAGGAAGGTGTCGGGGGGGAGGAAGGTGTGCGGGGGGAGGAAGGTGTCGGGGGGAGGAAGGTGTGCGGGGGGAGGAAGGTGTCGGGGGGGAGGAAGGTGTGCGGGGGGAGGAAGGTGTGCGGGGGGAGGAAAGTGTCGGGGGGGGAGGAAGGTGTGCGGGGGGAGGAAGGTGTCGGGGTGGAGGAAGGTGTGCGGGGGGTAGGAAGGTGTGGGGGGGGTGGAAGGGTGGAGGGGGAGGAAGGTGTGGAGGGGGAGGAAGGTGTGCGGGGGGAGGAAAGTGTCGGGGGGGAGGAAGGTGTGCGGGGGGAGGAAGGTGTCGGGGGGGAGGAAGGTGTGCGGGGGGAGGAAGGTGTCGGGGGGGGAGGAAGGTGTGCGGGGGGGAGGAAGGTGTCGGGGGGGGAGGAAGGTGTGCGGGGGGAGGGGGGGAGGAAGGTGTGCGGGGGGAGGAAGGTGTCGGGGGGAGGAAGGTGTGCGGGGGAGGAAGGTGTCGGGGGGGAGGAAGGTGTGCGGGGGGAGGAAGGTGTGCGGGGGGAGGAAAGTGTCGGGGGGGAGGAAGGTGTGCGGGGGGAGGAAGGTGTCGGGGTGGAGGAAGGTGTGCGGGGGGAGGAAAGTGTCGGGGGGGAGGAAGGTGTGGGGGGGGTGGGAAGGTGTGGAGGGGGAGGAAGGTGTGCGGGGGGAGGAAGGTGTGCGAGGGGAGGAAGGTGTAAAGGGGTGGAAGGTGTGAACAGGGAGGAAGGTGTGCGGGGGGAGGAAGGTGTGCGGGGGGAGGAAAGTGTCGGGGGGGAGGAAGGTGTGAACAGGGAGGGAAGGAGTGCGGGGGGAGGGAAGGTTGCGGGGGGAGGAAGGTGTGCGGGGGAGGAAGGTGTGCGGGGGGAGGAAGGTGTGCGGGGGGAGGAAGGTGTGCGGGGGGAGGAATGTGTGCGGGGGGAGGAATGTGTAAAGGGTGGAAGGTGTGAGGGCGGGAGGGGGTTGTATTTCCAGATGAATGTGCAGGGCGGGGATATGAGGAGTCAATGTAAAGCTCCTGGGGAGTGAACTCAGAGTGGAATAGTCTGTGTGAGAGGGTACAGATGGAGCCAGTAGGGCAGGAAGGTGAGGGTGTGGTGATACTGGTAGAAGGGGCGGCAAGGGTGGTTGGTAGGGACACGGAGGGAAACACGGACCCTGGGGTGGGAAGGAGGAGTTGGGGGGTGTCAATGTGGATGGGGGTGGAATTTCCACGAAGATAGGGAAGATGCACATTCACCAGACATTTCTGAAGGAGAAGGATTCAGGCAGTAGGGTAATGGTGGGCAGGTGGAAGGCGATGCCAGGGGTGTGGACAGTGATAGGGGAGAGGACATGTGTGACTGGTAGAGGTGAAAGGATGGGGGAGCTAACCTGAAGCTTAACGATTACCATTTCACACAAATCAAAACTGAGCGGAGTCTTGTGTTGGATGGGCATGGGAGTGTGATCAATGTGTGGATGGAGATGCAGGTCAGCTCAGATGGACAACTGAAAGAAAACCCCAGCAGGCAGCATTGAAAATGCTCGGGACAGTGACATAAGTGTGATGGATGAAGGCTCTGCGTACATTGGGAGAGTGCTTGCTCAAGGCTCCAGAAGACCCTGCCATACACACACTTCTCCCTCCAGAATCACTGGTGGGCCGGCTGGTTGCAGCTGAACTGCTAGTTGGGGGGATGCAGGGGCCGGACTAGTGAAACCTGCCAATGAAGCTGAAAGATGTTACACATTATTCAGTGAAGATGAATATATTTTCAGATTATAAAGTGACAAATGTATTCACACATACAACCATTTGTGATCAAAATTTCTTGACTTTCCTAGGCCTACTACTTCTTCAAAGCTGCCCTGACATCTGCAGCAGGGGTGGAGACAGCCTGTGCAATGGTTGGCCCTGTTGCCTCTGATGACCTCGGCGTGTGGCTCTGGAGAGCCGAGGCTTGGAGGGCCCAGCTTGCTTTGGCTGTCCACCAATGGCTATGCTCTCTCTACGGAGACAGAGGACAAGGTTGAGGGGGGTCACAGGCAAAGGGGACTTGGAGGGAGCAGACAGCCTCTGAGATTCCTGAGTGGGTGAACCAGGGGTGTCCAGCAGCCGCTCCTTCTCCCTTCGAGTGCCAGGGGCCCCAACTTGACTCCTTGAGAAGAAGGAGCACCTGGGGGGAGGTTGAGGTGCCGCGTTTCCCTCTTGCATTGCCACTGTAGGAACTCACCCATGGCTACTACGATGGAGTGCAGGTCTGCATGCATCTCTGTGTTCTGCTGGATCAGGGTCTCTATGGTGACCACCATCCTTCCCATTGAGACCTCCATACGTGCACATGTGGGCACCACTTCATCAGAGAGCAGGGGGACCCATTCCTCCGACTCACAAGTCACTCTGTTGAGGGCTTCCAACAGCTCTGCGTGATGTTCCCATGCCTTCTGCTCACTCTCACGATTAGTTGGAAGGCCAAATCCAGACGCTCGTCATCTGACTTGGACCTCATAGATGCCTCTTCTCAGCAGTCCTCTGATTGCCAGGGAGCTCGGCTGAACCTGCCTGCTCCTGCTGCACACACATGTCCATGCAGTGCCCACCAGATGGTGAACTCAAGCCTGTTCTGGATCTGGGTCCCACTGAGGTTATGTGTTTGCACTGGTGGAGGGTGCTGTGATGGGTCTTCAGGCTGCTTATTTCCAGCTCCTCATTGGAGGAGGAGTCCTCTTCACTGGAGTTGAGGACCTGGATGGAGCTGAGGGACTGGCTGGCTGAGGGTGTCGGTCGCTTGGCAGAGCTCCCTGTGAACCAAAGTAGAGATAATTAGTGCATGGCAGCAGAGTCAAAAGCAGGAGAGAGAACACTCAGTTGCGTTGAGAGAGGGATGATGTGGCGCAGGATCTTCACGTGTGTGTTCACCACCAACCTCACCGTCGCCACAGGCACAGTCCATGTCCTCACCAGTCAGTGCGATGGCACACTCCTCAAAATGAGTGAGGGGCCTAATGTGGGCCACTTCACCCCTGGTCTGGGACCTCTCCCTGTTGCTTTGAGCCACCTTCTCCTGCATGAAAACAGATGGAGAGAGTGTGAGCAGGACACATGCCGTTGCAGATGATAAGGATGTGTGGAATGTTTGTGTGGTGAGCGGGGATGTGGACGGGAAGAGGACGCGAGCTCCAGAGGATATGAGCCTGATGGAGATGTGACGGTGTGTGAGAGAGTTAGTGGTATTGTCCCTGTGGATGTGTGATGGGTTTGGGAGTGTGTGCTGAGAGTGATGAGGTGATGACTTACCCTGGCAGAATGGATGAGGTCATTCATCCTCTTCCTGCACTGGATGGCTGACTTCCTCTGTGCTCCTTTGGCAGTGACAGCCGCTGCCACCACCTCCTAGACTGGACTGGTGACTCTGGTGGATCTCCTGCGGCCAGAGCGGTGGTAGAGGACATTACAGTGGGCCTCAAAGGCATCCAAAAGGCGCTCCAGTGAGGCGTCACTACTTTTGGGGGCTGTTGTCTTCCTGGCTTTCGGGGCCATCTGTAACCTGGTGCAACCCTGGTCAGTAGACATGAAGTATGGGATGTTCTGGTGCGCTTTAAATATGGCGCCCGGAGTGCGGAAGCGCTGAGGTGACAGCATGGTGGGCAAATCCAAGCCACCCACCAACGATCCGACGTATTTCCCATGCATGCATTATTAATGAGGCGGGATGGGCTGGGAAGCGGACGGTACAGCGCAAAAACCCATCATTGCAACCGGCGGGTAAACATCGCTTTTTTCACGCCTCCCACCGCACTTAGTGCAATACATGGAAAATTCCAGCCCTAGAGTGGAATTTGAACCCAGACCTTGTGAATCTAAGGCAAGAACCACAGCTAAATCAGAAGGATTATTTTTTAAAATAAATTGTGTTTCATACAATTTCCTTGTTTTAATCTAAATATGCATTTTGTTTCTATTCAAGCACAATGCCTAATTAACAATTTTTACATCACTTTGGAAGAAGGACTGAAAGTTTTGCATGAAAAAGCCAGCTTGCAAGTCAATCACTAAAATTACTTCAGAAATGATTAATTATATCTGACAAAACCTCAAAAGTTATGAATTACATTTTCTGGCTTTTATTGAAAAATCCACTGTGTCACACACATGTGGGTTTTAAACGTAACTGCAAGGGGAACCGATCACTATGCTGGTGTGCAATTGTTCATTTGGCTCCATGAAAGATCTTTGGCTATTTTTGGAGCCAGTGAGAAGGGTTTTCATGATTTACATGGATAGTCACTAATCAGGAGGAACCAAAGCATTTCCAAATAAAACAGTCAGCAAGGCCCAACTGAGGGATTCAAATTCACATGTAGTTGATTGATTCTTGGAAAGGTAAACTGAAATATCGCCTGAGCAAGGATAAAACTCAACTTTTCCGCTGAGGAAAAATAAATATGTTGGCCTAGACATTCTGTGGAACCTTAAGGTGGTGGTGGAAGTTGGGTAGAACAGGGCTAACATCCATAATTGAGCCTCAAAATGATCCCGTGCCATGTCATGCAACATGCTTGTTTGAACAGTTGGAGTGGGCAACATGCCATTTTTGGTAATGCAACAGAGTTGCTCACTCCGTTATGCTGCTGGAATCTCAGTGACAGAGAGCATAATAAAATGCCTTTAATCGGTCAAGGATTGTTGCAAATATTTTTAATAAATTCCTAGCAGGAAATTTGCCCAGCAATTGGAAGGTAATCAATCTCTCTCGACTGGATGCTTTTCTTAAGTTTTATTTTTGGGTCTTTTGGCAGCATACAAAAGAAGCTCCATCTGCTCTTGGGTGGACAAACAAAGTGAGTTAAAGAGGGGATTCCAATTTTAAGGGATGCCAACAATAGGGCAAGGGACGGGAGGCATGCAAGAAGCCAAAATCAGAGCAGTTTAGGAGGATACAGAGGACAGAGGGATTTAAACACAGAGATGAGAATCTTAACCTTGAAGCACTGTAGACCTGGACCTGTAGGGAATAAGTGATTGCACTAAAGAGGTTACAGAGGAGATTTACGAGGATATTGCAAGGAATGGAAAATTTTAGTTATGAGGGTAGATTGGACAGTGTTGATTTCTTTAGATCAGAGGAAACTGAAGGGAGATATAATTGCACTGTATAAAATTGAGGGGTCAAGACAGAGTGGAAAGGAAGGCCCTATTCCCTTGGTTGAGTGGCATGGATTTAGGGTGAAGTGTTATGACATGGCAGTTGGTAAAGCTGAGTTATTTAAAATCCCAGAGGGAAATCTTAAACAACTGTCATAATCTATATTTTAAGTGGTACTGTCATAATCTGTCCTAACTGTCATAATCTATATTTTAAGAGAGCCAGCTCTAAATTCAGGAATCAGACCACCGGTTCTTGAGAGGTTTTATATCAACTTACATGAGACATTTATTAATTTACACAAGTTAAACATATACACATGGCTACAAATTACTTCTATTATAACTTTTAACTAATTCCCAAACTAATCTTCACTAAGGCAACAGCAACCCATAGGCCAGGAATTTTCCTGTAGCAGGCGGGCTAGGCGGGAGTGGGCGGAGGTGGGTGCAGAGCCGATTGCTGCCCGCATTCGGCTCTGCGCTGCCATTTTACACGGGCGGGCCAATTAAGGCCCACCCAGCATAATACGCGGCCAGTAGTGCTCAGCGATAACTATGCGGGCGGACAGGGGAGGGAGAGTCGGGGCCAGCGTTCTTTTGCGCATGCGCGTGAAAGAGCACAGCAATCTCCCTGAGGCACGGAGCTGCCTCAGGGAGGTTGAATGGATATTAAAATAATTAAATAAATGATTTAAAAATGTATGTAAACATGTCCACTCAAGTAACTGTGTCACATGAATTGGGACATGTTTTTATATTTATAAAAAATTATTTATTTAATCAAAGCTTCAGGAAACCTCATCCCGCTCGTGGATGAGGTCCCCTGAAAAACGCGAAGGCTGTTTGGGTTTTTTGCCTGCCTGCAAACCTTAAGGTTGGATGGGCAGCATTACTAATGACAACAATTGCTTTCTTGATGGCCTTAATAGGCTGTTTACATTTCGGCGGGCGCGCAGCCGACTCTGGTGTGCGCCCGCCGAATGAAGTCGGGACACACGCTCGATGTCATCGCGTGTCATTTTACGCGTTGGCGTGTCAGGCGCACCCCTGCATGCCAACGGAAAAATCCTACTCATAGACTTCAAGCAGACACCGGGCAAAGCATTTTCAGCTTACAAATTCAAAATGAGGTTCCTTTCACTTTGGTTCCTTTTCAGACACAGTGGTAGGTTTACAGGCTTTGATGTTAGATGCCTCTGCCCTGCACACACAAAGCTGCTATTGGTTATACCCAGCACATCTCATTCAATGTCAATTCTCATTGTACCACCAGCCCCTTTGAACTCCACCTCTTCTAACAATAAAACCCCTTTCATAGTACCAATTTTATTAGTACTATAAACATTGCTTGGTCTCTGCTAGCTAGGTACCAGATTTCACTCCCCTTCTTGAATGCTCTATTCAATAAAATGCAAATACACTTTAACTTACTTACATCTCAAAACAAGTACACATCAAAGCACCCAGACTAGCTGGCTTTAATCCAATTAAGACACACTCATGGACTAAGCCTCTGTTTAAAAAAATAATTTCCAACATTATATGCATTAATAGCTTCATGACAAAGAGACAGGAGGTTTAGGGAGGATTCGAGAGGAATTTTTCTGACCCAGATCTGGAACTCACTGCCTCCGTGGTAGAGGCAGAAACCTTCAGAGCATTTAAAAAGTACTTCGATATGTACTTAAAGTGCTGTAACCTACCATCCCTCAGATCAAGAGCTGGAAAGTAGCATTAGGCTGGATGGTTACTCATTGGCTGGCATGGACACGGGCCAAATGGCTTCCTTCTGTGCTGCAAATTTCTATGATTCTGTGATGATTCTTATGATGATTCTATGGAGGGCAGTGGTGATAAGCAAACTGAAAATAGTGGAGGACAAGATCCAGGTAGCAGAGTTTTCAAAACCAGAAATAGAACATTGGGCTGCAAGTTTCGAAATTGGAGTAAAGAATAGCATTTTTACAAGATGTAAGATTTTGCTAAGCATTAAACGTGGCAACTTCCAAAAGGTTACAGGCTGCAAACAGCTGAAGGGTTCTCCAAGCCTGGGATAAGAACAGAAGAAATAGGAACAAGAGTAGACCATATGGCCCCTTGAGCCTGCTCCACCATTTAATACGACCATGGCTGATCTGCTTCGATTCCACTTTCCTGCCCACTGCCCAAATCTTTGATTCCCTGAGAGACCAAAAAAAATTCCTATCACAGCCTTAAGTGTATTCAAAAATGGACATCTGCAACCTTTGGTGGTAGCGAATTCCAAAGATTCACAACTCTTTGAGCATAGAAAATTTTCCTCATCTCAGTCCTAAATGATTGTCCCTTATTCTGAGATTGTGCCCAGATGTTCTAGATTCCCCAGCCAGGGGATCGATCAGAAGGAAAGCTCACCAATGTGACTGGGAATCTAGTGGCACTCCACTCCTTGTTTACAGGAGCAGGGGTTAGCATGTGTGAATGAAAACTTGACTAAGTTTAGTCATTTCTTTTGAAAATTATTTTTGGTGTTTATTAGCTTGGGGAAAAAGAATTAAGAACTTTATTGCTTTGTGTTCTGTAAATGACTTGTTGCTCATTAATACCTTGAGAAACCAGCCAAATAAATGAGAATATTTTCTTTCATACGCATTTTGTATTTTTATTTTGTTACTTAAGTTAATTGTCAATCACAACCTTTCACTCAATCACAACCCTTTACTCTACATTGTGCAGTGTTTTTCAGGTGAATGCCATACTTAAGGAATGGAACCTTTGAAAGGTATGACTTGGGCATGCACTAGATGCAAACTCTTTCATTATATAGATTTATGGTGATGTTTGGGTTCAATAAAATAACTCATTTGGGCAGGCAGTGGGTTGGTAATGCTACCTCTGATAACAGGTGTTCTAAGTTCTGGGACCATAAGGAACATGATGATGTTCATTACCATAGCAATGAATTATCCATGCTTAACTTATGAAGATTAATAGGCTCTTTTCATTGCACAATGACTTTTTCATTGCACTGCACTGACCTTTCATTTCCTCATCTTTGATAGCAGTGGGAAGGCAGTTCTCCCATGGATTGCTATTGGAACCCCTCTGCACTTAGATCAGGGGAAACCTCACTTACCAGTAGGTGCCATGTAAACGCACCCTAAGACTCTGGCAGGAATGTTGTGTGAATTATCCCCTCTGTTAGAACACTATATTTTCACATTTGGAACTTGTGTTCAAATCCAGCCCAGACCAATGTGATCAGAATCTCCTTTTTTTCTCTTTTGGCTAAAATGGGTGTGAAATAAGTTGGCAATTGCAAATGAGTGAGTATTTATGTCTGCTTCGATATATTATTCCAGGTCTCCTTTTGACTCCAAATGACCCTAACCCTCTTCCCTGCAGGATTTGTAGAAGTTTATTTTGAATTTTTGATTTGTTTATTAATCCATTTAAGACCATGCCTATGTAGTTTGTACTTGTTGGTTTTAGTTATGTTGCGTGCTCAATATTGTACCTTTGAAGTTATTAAGAAGTCTCAGCCTTTCTTAAAAAATATTTATGATTCGAGTACACATTCTTGCAAAAGTTATCACACCAGCTGAAGAGTTACATGCTACATAGTCTACATGTGCTGCAATTCCTAATATGCAGCAGTCTAGTCAGGGTAATGTCCTAGGCCCAACCATCTTCAGCTGCTTCATCAATGACCTTCCCTCCATCATATTGTCAGAAGCTGATGATTGCACAATGTTCAGCACCATTCAAAAGTTTTCAGATACTGAAGTCGTCTGTGCACATGTGCAAAAAAACCTCAGCAACATTCAGGCTTGGGCTGATAAGTGGCAAGTAACATTCATACCACACAAGTGCCAGGCAATGAACATCTCCAACAAGAGAATCTAAACTCTTCCCCTTGACATTCAATGGCATTACCAACACTGAATTCCCCACTATCAACATCCTGGGGGTTACCACTGACCAGAAATTGAGCTGGACCTGGCACATAAATGCTATGGCTGCAAGAGCAGGTTAGAGGCTGGGAATTCTCCAGATAGTAACTCACCTCTTGACTCTCCAAATCTAGATGACCATCTACAAGATGCAAATCAGGAGTGTGATGGAATACTTTCCATTTTCCTAGATGAGTGCAGCTCCAACAGCACTCAAGAAGCTCGACACCATACAGGACAAAGCAGCCTATTTGATTAGCACCCCATCCACCAACTTAAATATTCACTCCCTTCACTGGCAGCAGTGTGTATCAACTACAAGGTGCCCTGCAGCAAATCACCAAGGCTCCTTCAAAAGCACCTTCCAAACCAGTGTCCTCTACCACCTAAAAGGACAAGGGAGCAGATGCATGGGAACACCACCACCTGCAAGTTCCCCTCCAAGCCACACACCATCCTGACTTGCAACTATACTGCTGTTCCTTCCTGTCACTTGATCAAAATTCTGGAACTCCCTAACAGCACTGTACCTACAGCACACGGACTTCAGTGATTCAAGAAAGCAGCTCACCACCACCTTCTTGAAGGAAATTAGGGACAGGCAATAAATGTTGACTTAGGCAGTGATGCCCTCAACCCATGAATGGGTTAAAAAAAGTCTTGAGTAATGCTTCCACTGGAAATGTGCAATTGCTGTTTGGAATAGCATGACCTCTGTTGTCGACTGATCTAATATCTACACTTGTTTTTCAGGTAGCTAAGTTATGCATTGAAGCTTTTCAGTGAATATTGAGTAAAAACAAATTCAGGGGTAGAAAATATTTGTCTTCTCTGGAAATAGATTGTGAATAGTAGGTAGGCTTCCAAATGGGAGCAGACAATATGTCCTCTGAAATAAAATTTCTAAAAATTCAATTTCTATAAATGCTCAAATAGGCACAGGCAAGCAGAAAACTCAGTTTATAACTTGAACCCTTAATTTTTATTTCTTTTGCATTTTAGCACGTACAACCACAATTTTAATTCCATTAACAATTGGTAGAACTGGTCTGTCCCGATTAGGAGCGAAATGGTTGGAAATAACTTGTAACTTTTCAATATTATGTCAGAGTAGGATAGTAAAACTGAAATGAACGAGTAGGAAAATGATGTAAGACAACTATATCATTACAAAAAAAAGTTTTTTCTTGTTTTTGCTTGTTTTTTTCTTCCGTAAGACATTGGTCTAGATCTTCTGGTCAGTGGCAATACTGGGCACAGTGATCTGACACTACTGCCTATTTCTTTTGGGGCCTTTTATTCCCAGCTGACACAGAAATGGGCAGTGCAGCATCTCCTGTCTAAGTCCAGTGAGTAGAGTGGAAGGAAGGAGAGGACATGGCCCCTTTTCGCAGCACTCGCTGCCGTATTCTGCTAAGTTTTTAAAGGTTCAGGTCATTTAATGAGTGTGTGTGTATGTTAGTGAATGGAGAGGTTGGCAGGTGCGTAGTTGGGTAGTCGGAGAGTGTGGTCAGGAGGGGGAGATTGGTTGGGTTGGGGGTTATTCGAGTGGCTGAGGGCTTAGTTGGATGGATAGGGGAGCAGTTGGGTAGTCGGGGGTTAGCCGGATTCTTAGTCGGGTGGTTGGGGGCTAGTCAGATGGTTGGTGGCGTAGTGGTTGGTGACTGGGTAATTGGTTGTGGAGTTACCCAGCTATTAGACCAGGCTTTAAACATAACACCATATCAAAGACAGCTAATCCTTTAATGAAACAAAAACAAAAAATGCTGGAAAAACTCAGCAGGTCTGACAGCATCTGTGGAAAAAAGGACAGAGTTAACATATTGAGTCCATATGACTCTTTTTCAGAGCTAAAGGGAAGTTAAAATGTGGTGAAGTATATACTATTTAAGGGGGGTAGAACAGGTGAAGCTGGATAGAAGGCCAGCAATAGATGGAGGCAAAGGAACAATTGCAAAAGATGTCATAACCAAAAGGTCAAAGGGTTGTTAATAGTGGTGGTGGCTAAAGGAGGCGCTAATGGTGACATTAAGAGTGGAAAGCAGAATGTGATAATGGCCGGACCAGGGTAAGCACTCTGGAAAGTGACAGATGGCCCTAGTGGGGGTGGGATGGGGGGAGGGGTTGGTGGTGGGGAAAAAGATCGTAAATAGGCCAAAAGCTGGAGGTAAAACAATGAATAAAAATGGAAATAAATTTAAAAAATAATAATAATGAAAATAAGTGGGAAAAAATAAATAAAAATAAAAAAATAAAAATGAATATAGAAAAAAGGGGATCAAAAAGGGGGTGGAGATGGAGAGAGAGTTCATGGTCTGCAGTTGTTGGACTCAATGTTAAGTCTGGAAGGCTGTAAAATGCCTAAATGGAAGATGAGTTGCTGTTCCTCCAGTTTGCGTTGAGCTTCACTGGAACATTGCAGCAGGCCAAGGATGGACATGTGGGCATGAGAGCAGGGTGGAGTGTTGAAATGGCAAACGACAGGAAGGTCTGGGTCATGCTTGCGGACAGACCGAAGGTGTTCCGCAAAGTGATCACCCAGTCTGCATTTGGTCTCTCCAATGTGGAGGAGACCGCATTGGGAGCAGCGAATGCAGTAGGTCAAATTGAAGGAAGTGCGAGTGAAGCACTGCTTCACTTGAAAGGAGTGTTTGGGCCCTTGGACGGTGAGGAGAGGGGAAGTAAAGGGGCAGGTGTTGCACCTTCTGCGATTGCATGGGAAGATGCTGTGGGAGGGGGTTGAGGTGTTGGGGGTCATGGAGGAGTGGACCAGGGTGTCCTGGAGGGAACAGTCCCTATGGAATGCTGACAGGGAAGGTGAAGGGAGGATGTGTTTGGTAGTGACATCATGCTGGAGTTGACAGAAATGGTGGAGGATGATCCTTTGAATGTAGAGGCTGGTGGGGTGAAAAGCGAGGACAAGGGGGACCCTGTCATGGTTCTGGAAGGGAGAGGAAGGTGTAAGGGCAGAGGTGCAGGAGATGGGCCGGACATGGTTGAGGGCCCTGTCTACCACTGTGGGTGGGAAACCTCAGTTAAGGAAGAAGGAAGACATGTCAGAAGCACTGTTTTGGAAAGTGGCATCATTGGAACTGATGTGATGGAGGCAAAGGAACTGAGAGAATGGGATGGAGTCCTTACAAGAAGCAGGGTGTGAGGAGCTGTAGTCGAGGTTGCTGTGGGAGTCGGTGGGCTTGTAATGAATATTGGTCGACAGTCTATCACCAGAAATTGAGACAGAGAGGTCAAGGAAGGGAAGGGAAGTGTCGGAGATGGACCATGTGAAAGTGATGAAGGGATGGAAATTGAAAGCAAAATTGATCAATTTTTCCAGGTCCAGACAAGAGCATGAAACAGCACTGAAGCAGTCATTGATGTGCCAAAAAAGAGTTGTGAGAGGGGGCCTGAGTAGGACTGGAACAAGGAATGTTCCACATACCCCATAAAGAGACAGGCATAACGGGGGCTTGTGTGGGTACCCATAGCCACACCTTTTATTTGGAGGAATGAGACAGGTTTAAGGAGAAATTGTTCAGTGAGAGAACAAGTTCAGCCAGATGGAGGAGAGTGGTGATGGATGGAGATTGTTCGGGCCTCTGCTCAAGGAAGAAGCGGAGAGCCCTCAGACCATCCTGGTGGGGGATGGTGATGTAGAGGGATTGGACATCCATGGTGAAGAGGAGGCAGTTAGGGCCAGGGAGCTGGAAATTGTTGATATGATGTAGGGCATCAGAGGAATTGCAGATGTAGGTGGGAAGAGACTGGACAAATGTAGAGAGAACAGAGTCAAACTCTTTCGAGTTATCAACAGTCACAACTCTTTCGAGTACAATCACAGTTCTTGGTTTTCCGGGAGTGGGACATGAACCCACAACCCTCTGATTCAAAGGCGAGGGTGCTATGAACTGAGCCACAGCTGACACCTCAGATAGGAAGAAATGAGTTCCATGGGGCAGGAACAGACTGACATGATTGGTCAATCCTTTAATGACCTCTTTGAGTTGTCAATCAAATTGTGAGTTTACAGGCCACCACCCCCTCCCCCACTGTGAAAATGACAGGTTGTGGAAAGCAATCAAGTAGTACTAATGCTGTAATGATAGCACTTAAGGTTATGTCAACAAACAGCTATCGAAACTGCTAGAACTGTTTTTTAACCCTCACAGACACAGGCAGGCAGCTTTTACCAAATTTTATAGGATAGGGCTTTTAAATAAATTGACAGCTTCACAGGTCTACATATATTATCAACTCCTCAAGAGCATTTACGTCTCCACCATAAAGTCATGAAACCCACACTGTGGGTTGATTTTTTTTTAACAAGAAGCAATCTCTTTAATTTTCACTTTTGTGCAGTCCCAGTTTATGGTCTCACACCTTGCTTCATCATCTGCTGTCGTGTGTATTCCCACATGAGCAAAGCTCCACTAACATGAACATTGAGTGATTGGATGATACCGCACTGTGGGATTTCCACACACACATCAAGGTGCTGGATCAAATTGGCTGGAATTCCCTCTCATTCATTCCTTCAATTTTCTAGGATACAACTGCCACTGTTGAGTGAGTATTTCCCAATATATACAGGAAGTTCAATACATACTGATGATGCACACACATTAAACAACCAATTTTATCTGGTCTGTAATGCCTGGCTAGAATCGATCAGAAGTGAACTGAAGTGAAGTGATCTGAACCCCTGATTGCGCCCATTGCAGTTGACTAATGCTTGATGTTGTCCCTGGAGTGATAATTGGACCTGCTTGTCCTGTGTACTGAGTTTAAATGGCCAAGTCAATTTGTAATTTGCATCTGTGTGCTTCATGCCCCACCCCCTTTCCCCTACGAGCAAAAATGGGATCTGCCAAAAATGGAGCAGGGAGTTCTGGATCCGGGTCCCGTCCACAATTTTTAAAGGACCAATGATGCTGCAAAAATCATGCACGATAGACTTTAGTAATTAGTCTATATGTTTATTTTTCCTGAAACATATTCTATGTATTTTGTACATCATTAGGAAACTACTAAGATAATTTACCATGATATTATACTAAACGTTTAATTTTCCTGTATTTGATTTTTAGTGATAATAATTAGATAGCTCACCCTAGTTTTAAACTATTTTGTATGCAACAAGACTGAATTAATTCAAGTTAAAATTAACATGAATCAGTAAGACAGCTATTTTCGAAATAATTTGCCAGCAGTATGTTGAGTAAATCTGATCTTGTTTCCCTCCATCTTACAGACCTACATTAATGATACATGTGGCACCTTCACCTTCAAATAAATGCTTAACAAGCAGCCCTATGGATTGAAAGACTATTCAACCAAGTAGATGCAGATTGGGTATATTCAGCCAATTAAGACCTTATGGAATACATCTGCTTCCACCACCCTTGCCATACAATGGATCTTGCTTACAATGAGGGTGATTTTAACAGTTTTCATTTCCAATTAAAGGGCGGCCAGTCTGATATCACTTTATTTACATCATCATCATAAGTTACAATTAACACCCCCACATCCCCACAATGAAAGCTGCCAATCCTTTTAACACTTGTTGGTGCTGAATTTGGCATGCTGCCAGCTTTAATGCATTCTCCTCCCATTCTGATGCTGCAGTGAGTGACCCAGTACTCTAGGACTGCTTCATCCCTAGTAATGGATGGCATCTTCTGTTATGCTGCTGGGTAAAACCCAACTCAGGAAACTGGATCAAGGCAGTGAATGGAAGTCCCACCACAACCCACCTCTAACAGCAAAATTTCATTACAGAGAAATCCATCCTTTTGTTTCCTATTTCGCTCTCCAAAAATAGATATGTAATTCATTTGGAAATGGAAGAATGTGAGCTTGGTGTCATAATAAGAGAGAGTTGAAAGTCTGAATTGGTTCTATATTTAAATGATGAATGAGCTAGATGGGCTTAACAGTGACTACACTTCAAAAAGTACTTCATTGGCTAAAAAATGCCCTGAGATGTCCAGTGGAATGAAAGGTGCCATACAAATGCAAGTTTTTAAAAAAATAGTTTTTCCATCACTATCCTCTTTACATAGTTGAAGACCTATACTGATGCAACTTTACTATTTACAGCAGAACTACATTTGTTCATATATATTGGTACAAAGAGGTCAGAATGTTTTTTTATGATCATTTGAGGTTATTGATACTTTTAAAGACATGTCCAATTTTGGCCAATAGGATGTTACATTAGTGATTTCAGCCACATTCTTTGGGTATGAAAGATTTATGAATGCACACTTTTTTATACATTTGATGCAATCTTCTGTTAATTTCAAAATTAAATTAAAATGGGTTTAGAGTGCCATGCAGAATCATGACAAGCAAACAAGACAGATATGGAAATCTGTCCATCCCTTTAGCTCATAGTTCCATTGAAACCTACAAGCCTCTGCATCACATCAATGACTCTGGAGATTTTGCCTCCATTACCCTATCAAAAAATAATTCCACGTATTGATCGTTGTGAAGGAACAGATGTTTTGTATCATCCATTCTTGCCTTTTACCAGTTTGTACATGCCCCTTTGCCATATACTAGTAATTAACTCAATATGGTGCTCAGGATTAACCTTTTCTATTCCAATTATCTTGAATACCTGTGAAAAGTCCTCTCTCATTGACCTCCTTCAAGCCTAGACTTTCCTTGTAACTTGAGCCTCTGAGGCTAGGGATCAATCTTGTGTAACTGCTATTTCTTGTGGAACTTCAGTGAAGACATTGATTCCCAAAGGTGATATTCTTCCTATTGTAATAGTTAATAATTAATTTGCTTTTCCCAAGTTAGCTTTCATGGTTTGGTCATTGTAGAACAGAAATTCTTGTTGACAGGCACCTTTTTAAACTATTTTCTGGATGTTATAGCATTAATGTTGTAAATAGAGGAAACTTTAGTTTGCCACCAAGTCCTGTTCACCCACCACATCTGTGTCCGCTGATCCACCTCCCAGTCTAGCAATGCCTTGATTTTAACATTTTCATCCATGTTTTCAAATCTGTTCATGGCTTCTCCCTACCGTACCCCTCCGATTCTGGCCCTCTGCAATCACCAAATTTTA
Organism: Cetorhinus maximus; assembly: GCF_964194155.1. Taxonomy (NCBI): domain Eukaryota; kingdom Metazoa; phylum Chordata; class Chondrichthyes; order Lamniformes; family Cetorhinidae; genus Cetorhinus; species Cetorhinus maximus. The sequence continues at coordinate 49,234,557 of NC_135895.1, read as the reverse complement.
GTCCCTCCACCATTGGCAGCCATGCGTTCAGTTGCCAAAGACTTGGACTTGAATTTTCATAAAGTCAGAAGGGTTCCGCACCTTAGCCAAATTGGCACTAGAGCCCAGAATCCCGAAGTCCTGCGCTCAAGTCTGGCACCCACCATTTTCAACAGGCTAGTGGTGGGGCATGGATTGGCATGAGTTGGCACTAAGTTGGCATAAGGCTATAAAAGGCCATGAGTGAGTGGGGGACCATGGGTCAACATGAGATGTCACTAAGTTGACATAGGAGTTATACCATCTGTGGGGAGTGGTAAGAGGGGCAGAGGTTGGCATGGAGGTTATGGGGGACCATGGGATAGTGGGTTGGGGGCATGAGTTGGAACGGATAGGGCATGGTGAGTGTGGGGGGTTGGTGAAGGGATATGAGGAGTGAGGGCTTAAGGGCTGTTTTTGGTTTAACTGCTTTCCTTTTACAACAGAACAAAGTCCTAGAGCACCGAGGCTGGTCTTTTAAACAGCCCACCTCGGCACCCGGGAGCCCCTGTGGCATCCTCTGCACTGTTTCCTGAGTACAGCAGGCCTGAATCCAGTTAGCACCCACTCCTCCACTGCCCAATTCAGGGTGCTTTCTCCCAAGTTGGGTTTGTGGAGTCAGGAATTTTCCTGGCTCTGCGCTCCCGAATTGGGAATGAAAATTCTGCCCTGAAGCTCTGGAAACCCCTCCCAGGTGTTTCCTCTATTTACAACAGTAATGCTATAACATCCAGAAAATACTATAAAAAGATGCCTGTCAACAAGAATGTTCTTACAATACTCAAACCATGAAAGCTAGCCTACCTCTCCTCAGTTAATGGCCCTGAAAACATACCCCTCTGACCAAACTTTTGATCACCTATCCTAATAGCTCTTTATGTGGCTGTGTGTCAAATTTTGGTTGATAATTACTCCTGTGAATGCATTGGTACTTTTAAAAATGCTGAATAAATGAAAGGTTTTGATATTTGTTTGGATAAACTGTTTATTATAAATCCTGTGTCCAAGGATAAATTTGCAACATTTTTGGATTGGTTTCTGATTGTTTCCAATTCCAAAAGTAAACTAAACTTTGGTATGTTCAAACTACCAGTCTGTGGGTGGTGATAATTTAATTATTATTTTAATACAATGGGCCTTCTTTAAAACGGTATATATTTTGTAGCATTGCTTCACCAAAGAGATGATACCTGAGTGTTGTGCATAAATCATGTTCTGATATAAAAATATTCAAGTTCACATTCAAAGAGGCGGAGGTTATAACAGCAAGTCCTGGCATATTCTGTGAACATCCATGCCAGAATTTTGCGTTCTGAGGTCGGGTGCATGCCCGACCTGAACGCATGTAAAATTGCACGAAAAGATGTTGGGCGTGTGTCCTGATGTCAATTCGCATGCGTGCAATATTGAGGTCGGCAGGCGCGCGCAGGAGTCGGAGCAGCACTCGCCGACAATTAAAGGGCCAATTAAGGCCATTACAAAGCCAATTGACCGCGATTTTATGTTGCCTGTGTGATTTTTACTCATTGCATGGGCAAAGCAGGTGGGCGGAATTCACGTTTTTATCATTTCCTCATCCACGGGTGAGATTAAAGGCCTCCTGGAACAGCAGCACTTTCTCTGTCATTGTCAGTCCTTTGCTGTGTGAGTACAGAGTTGTCCCAGAGTTTCTTGGCATCTCATTTGATTGTCAAGCCTGCCTTGCAGCATCTCAGGTCCTCATCTTCCCTGGAAGGTTCCCCTGAGTATTGCAGCATACAGTGCTCCTTCATTCTCAGGGCACTGCTCCTCTGCATCCCATCTAATGGGGATAGTGTATTCTGCTGGTGGAGCCTCCTCTGAAGAGAAAGAGAGGGGCAGAAGGGAGAGGAGGCCAGGTGGGTGTGGGCAGCGTCCCAGAGACAGACCTTTATGATGAGAGGCAGGGGCTCAGTTGGTGCAGGGCCAACAGGGAGACCAAGGCAGGAGGGCATGCCAAAGACGCCATTACCCTGCATCTAGAGTGCTCAGGCAGCGCTTCAACTGCCTCCAGATGTCCGCGGTCCAGTTCCGTAGTAGACTACTCTCTCCAGGGACACAGTGACAGCAATATGTCACACAATAGGTCTGGAAATCGCCTCCAACTGCGTGGGTGGACAACCCATGCTGGTGGCTTTGAAGGTCACAGTGGCCCTCAACTTCTATGCCTCCGGTTCTTTTCAGGGCTCGGTGGGGGGTCTGTGCAGCGTTTCTCAATCAGCTGCACACAGTTGCATTAAACTTGTGACCGATATCTTTAGACAGGTCCACACTTTCATTCACTTCCAGACAGACAAGGCAAGCCAGGCGGAGAGAGCACGAGGCTTTGCTGTGATGGTTGAGTTCCTCCTCGTCCAAGGTGTTATAGATCGCACTCGCATGGCCATCAAGGTGCCAGCACGTGAGCCTGGAGCTCTCGTCAGCAGAAAGGGATTCCACTCAATGAATGTTCAGAATGTCTGTGATCACAGGACACAGATTCTCCAAGTTTGTGCCTGTTACCCTGGGAGCTCACATGATGCTTATGTCTTGTGGCTCCTGCATGAGTGGATTGATGGCTCCTGGGTGACAAGGGCTATCCATTGAAGAGGTGTCTGATGACCTTAGTCCTTCACCCAAGAACTGAGACCGGGGAGAGATACAACAGGAGTCATGGGTCCACAAGGGCGGTGGTGGAGACCATCGGGCTGCTGAAGATGGGCTTCAGATGCCTGGACTGGGGGAGCATTGCAGTATCCTCCACAGCGTGCCTCCCTCATTGCCATCGTATGCTGCACCCTGCACAATGTGGCTCTGGCATGGGAGGTCCCAATGGAGGCTGAGGAAAGCAAGGCAGCTCCACAGGCCACTGAGGATGACTCAAGTTAAGTCTGAGGAAGAGTCTGGGGAGGTGCAGGGTAAGGACCTCGAGGCAGAGGACAGGAGGCAGGGACACCAGGGATGCTTTGATGCAGTGAACCTTCTGCTAGGCATCCAAGGCATCGATGCCTTGTCAAGCAAACGGCTCCTTTGCTAACAATCAATAAATGAGAACCCAATTACGCCAGCACCAAACAAGGCCATGCTTTTACAAGCCTGTGCTGCATCTGGCACCTATTCATACCATCCATCCAATCAGCCCACTTAAATAAAATAAATGTTTATGGTACTTAACATGAACAAACAAAGTGTCCACCCCTAACATAAGTGTAAAAAAAAACACAAAATATCACCCGTGACACGCCACTGCTGTGCTCAAGGCACCTTCAACTTACGTCTGCAGGTGCTGTATCTTGGTGCCCACCCAACCCCACCCCCCGCCACCCACCTACCCCCCCCTCCCCCTCGCTGCCAGTGGCGTTGGAGGCAGTCTGCTGACTCTGCTGTCCTGGTGGCCCTGATGACCTTGGCGGATGTCCTCTGGCCACCGGAGCCTGTGCAGTTTTTGCCTGGGAGGGTGTATCCAGCCCCATAGCTGGGCACTCCTCAGTCGTCGCGGCATCATCAGATGCAGCGGCCACTGGCAGAGGAGCTGGTGCCCTCATCCAGAGCGCCCTGAGAGAAGCCCACAGAGACAACAAGCAGCTCTTCTGCCAGTGTGAGGTACGTTTGCACCTCCATGCTCACCATTGATGGATGGGGATCTAGCAGGGAGACTGAGTGCCTCATCCATTTCTCACACTGGCGGTGACCTCCTGAGGTCACTGCTTGTGTGAGGGCTTGCAGGTCCGAGTGTAACCACAGGAACCCGTCAGTATGCTCCTGAAGCTGCCACTTCATGAGAGTCGCCACTCTCTCAATGGAGGAGGCTGTGCACTTGGTGTTAAGGGTCAACGCAGAATTCATGCTCCGCATGGACTCCTCCATGACGGAGACCATGACACGCAGACCCTTATGGATCTCTGCCAGTTCTCCCCGCACATCCCACTGGGCATCCAGCATCTGCTGCCTAATGGACAACTCCAGAGGCTCGTCATCTGTCTTGGACGTAGCATGGTCCTGGTCTCCAGCTGTGCTCCCACAGTCAGCGCCCTGGGACCTCTCTGCCTCTGCCAGCTCCTCATGCAAGTGTGATGTGCCCTCACCACCATGCATTACCTGCTGAGCCAAATACCCGATGCCCACTGACGTGTGAGTATCTGTGCTGGTGCCTGGTTCAGGGAGACAGTGTGACATTGGTGCAGGTCTGATGTCTTCCTCAGAGCTCAATGGGGAGTCCTCAGGGACACCGGCGGCTCCTGTGGATGGTGCATCTGCAGGAGGATGGCAAAAGATCAGTACATTCAATCATCAGTGCCACTATGCATTCTAGGCGGGCTGAGGAGACGGCGGAGACCTGCTGCATGGTGCCATCTGCATTGGAGCTTCAATGGACTCTCTGGCTACGACAGTTCAGTTTCTGATGAGAGGAGCCCATTATGTTTCCAGTACCCACTGCACACACATCTGTCACCTGCACTCTTACCTTCATCTCAGACCCCCGCCTCACCGCGACCAGAGGAGCGAGCTGGCCGGTGGCTTTCCAGCTCCAGTGTATCATTCTCATGCTTAGTGAGGAAGCACGGATTTGGCACTCCTCCACCTGTTCTGCGGTGCTCCACGGTGTTATTACTCCTCCTCTCCTGACAGGGTAAAATAGCCTCAGATTTCCACTTCTCTTCAGGTCTGAAGAAGGGTCATATGGACTTGAAATGTTAACTTTGCTTCTCTCTCCACAGATGCTGTCAGGCCTGCTGAGTTTTTCCAGCATTTTCTGTTTTTGTTTCAGATTTCCAGCATCCGCAGTATTTTGCTTTTATATTAAAATAGCCTCATTATTGCTCCATCTTCCTGGAGGTCCTTTCCTGGTTCTCACCCTGGCATGAGGCGGGCTGTGTCACTGTGGCACATCTCACCCTGCAATGCACTGAGGTCAGTTGTGCTGACATCCCAGCCTTGGCAGGACAGGCTTAAGTGTCAGTTGGCATACACATTCTTAGACCCCTAAACCTTCCGAGAAATGGGCACCTGACTAAAGTTCTCCACACAGGTCAATGCCATTTTTGTACTTACCCTTGCTGACAGCAGCGGATCATTGAACCTCTTGCGGCACTGAAGCTATGTGCGGTGCACTACTTTGTACCCACTGACCTGGGCGGCGACCTCTGTCCAGGCCTTCTTGGCCAGTTGGAGCGGCCTTCTCTTGCCGTCCCTGGGCATTAACTTGTGCTGCCTGGCGCTGACCTCCTCCACCAGCACTCGCAGGCACTCATCTGAGAAATGGGGGGGTTGGGTGCCCACCCAACTTGCACTCCCGCCTTCCATGACCTCCAGGTGCTGAGGCCTTGACTGCACACCAGGACACTTCTTGAACAGTTTCCAGACAGCTCCCTCAGCCTCCCTGACAACTCCTGGCAGCCTTCAGAGAGCTGCCTCTTCCATTTTTGACCACCCCACTGGGTTCCCATTGGACCTGGCGTCCAATGAATTCCTGCCCCTGCAAACAGAAAATGCATCCAGCAGTTGTGTTTCATGCTAGGTGGACCTTAACTGGCCACCCAGCGTAAGATTGCGTTCACAGTGCAATCTCGGCCGGGAGCGGGTTTTACATGTGAAATCAGAAGAGGCAGCGCAAAATTACAGAATGAGTTGGACCAAACACATAATGAGGCAGAACAATGGCAAATTAAATTTAATACAGACGTGCAAAATATTGCACAGAGAAAGGTAAAATAGTCTATATACAGTGCAATTGAATTAACTAAAGATGGGATTGAAAGAAAGAAAAGAAGTACTAGAAACTTGGGAGCATTAGAAGACCACCAATGCAAAGCAGCAATTAATAAAGCCAATAGAATATTGAACTTTTGATCCAAAACAGTGGCTCACTTGTCAAGGAAATTGTGTTCAAACTGTTCAATGCCCTGGCCTGACCACACCTTGAGTACTGGTCATTTAAAACCAATTGGGAGGCATTCAAGCATTTGGGCAGTGAAAATAAGAGCCATAAGGTTGAGCCCTGATATTAGAAGCCTGCACTATGAGAAAATATGGGAGAAATTGGGTATTTTTAGAATTGGTAGTTTGAACCTGTTGCCAAAGACCAATTTAGGACTGATATCATGAAGTTCCTCTCCATGTAAAGAGTGATCGACGTGGGGAATGACCTTCCTGATAGAGTGGTGGGGGAAAGCATTTTGGAATCACTTAAGAATCAATTGGTGAATTATGGGTTGGGGGTGGTGGTGGTGGGGTGGGGTGGGGTGTGGTGATTTAACATGGTCATCCTCATCTATATGGTATTGTAATGGACACAGGCACATGTTAAATGCAAGGTGTTGGGGTCTTGGAGAGGGATTCTTAGGCACAAGGAGTAATCAGGAATTGAGTTATTCCATATAAAGTAATTTAGATCATCTAATTCAACTTAGTCATTTGGTAGTACGGAACTTGAGTATTGCTGAAAAAAATAGATATTTTTCATCAAAGCTTTTTGTCTTGCACTCATCAGGACAATTCGCAAGAAAACACCAATGTCAGGGGAAACAACAAATGTATACCATATGGAAAGAGAGTGCTGATTGTTTGGCAAGTGGACTCTAATTAGTAGAGGCATTGCCATGGAGAATGGATCAGTTGATGGTGACTGCCAGTTAACTGTCAAGCATTGTTTGAAATTTAAACCAGGCAGCTTGACTCTGATTGGTCAACACATTGCCCCGGGGAATGAACCAGAGAATAGTTGTCACTTATTTTGTTTAACTGAAACAGGCACAATGTGTGTACATGTTCCTTCTGTCTGCAATGAACAGGACCGTGTGTATTAATATATGTAGCTTCCAGTATACACAAATATGCGAGCTGCGAGCCCAACTGACAATATTAAACTAATTGTCAGTGTAATTCTTAGCACACTGAGGGCTATTTAGCAAATATTGTCTAATCACAGAATCACATCTAATATTGGACACTGTGTTTTGAGTTTTGCATACATGGGCTGGGTGGGTACGGTCTGTACCTTGCCCATTGCGAACAGCAGAAGGGGCATGCTGTTTGATACGATTCCCCAGTCTTTGGGATGTACGGCCTACATACCTAGCACCACATTGACACTGACATTCAAATATCACATTACTCATTTGTGTGATAGGCAGAATGTCTTTTTGGCTTGACGGCAGCATCCTGTTAGTGGTGAATGTCACTCGTGTTGCTACTGCATAGTAGCAGCATGAAACAGCTAGCTTCACCTGTTGCTCAGATTTTTGAGGTACCTTGCCCTTCCGGGGTATCTGAGGTCGCCGGGCACTTTTCTGGGCTGAAAGTGACAGCCTTGGGCCCGTTCATGAATTTGCACGATAAATAATTTCTTTGCATGTCTTTATGGGCTCCATCCTGTGCTCAAATTCACCTTTGAAATGGAGCAGTCAAATGAACTCTCTTCCCTTGATGTACTAGTTGAGAAATCTGCCAGGGGGTCTCCACCATGTCTATAGCAATTGGTCAATACACGCATTGGGATTCTTACAGTTCCACGTGATATAAAATTGGCCTTATTAGCAACCTCGTAAATAGGACCCGAGCCATTTGCTCACCATGCATCAAAACCATCCTGCGGGATAATGGTTACCCCTTGATCAGGCCATTTCGTGCTGTATATTACCCACGTTCATGAATGGGCTCAACAGGATGCTGCCGTCAAACCAAAAAGATGTTCTGCCTATCGTACAAATGAGTAATGTGATATATGAATTTCAGTGCCAGTGTGATGCTAGACATGTAGTCCCAAAGACTAGCGGATCGTATCAAACAGCATGTCCCTTTCACTGTTCGCAATGGGCAAGGTACAGACTGTACCCAACCATCCCGTGTTCACAAAACTCAAAACATAGTGTCCAACATGAGATGTGATTTCGTCATTGGGCACAATTGCTAAATAATCCTTAGTGTGCTAAGAATTACGCTGACAACCAATTTAAGATTGTCAGTCCAGTTTGCAGTGTGGCACATTTACGTATACTGGAAGCTACATATTTGAATACACGGGACCTTGTTCTTTGTAGACAGAAAGAACATGTACACACATTGCATCTATTCCATTTAAACAAAGTGACAGCCATTCACTGGTTCATTCCCCACGGAAATGCCTTGACCAATCAGAGTCAAACTGCCTGGTTTAAATTTCAAATGATGCTCGGCAGTTAACTGTCAGTCACCATCAAATGGTGTACTCTCTATGGCAATGCCTCTACCAATCAGAGTCCTCTTGCTAACAAATGAGCACACTTTTCTCAAAAAGTATGAATTTGTTGTTTCCCCTCACATTCCCCTCGAATTGTCCTGATGAGTGCAAGACAAAAAGCTTCGACAAAAAACCTCCTTTTTCAGCAATAATTCAACTTAGTTAAATAGCCCAGTGCCCTTTATTTCTAACCTTAGAATCATATTATATATAAGCCTAGTTTAATACAGCTGAATATGGAGCCCACACACTGAACAACTGTTAGTTATTGGCTCATATCAGTATGTAAAACAAAAATGAACCCTGAAATGGATTACTCTATGCTTAGTAATTACATTCCTGTTAAAGCTGATGGACGCCTGTTGGGAATGCCCCAAATTTATCTTTGTCACACTTTATCTTGTGCTTGTTTGCTCTTTGATCTGTCTGTCAGAATGATATGAAATATTTAAAAAAGTAAATCAAAAGTATAATTCATCCCATTTTGTATTATAAATGCCCTTGCTATTCTGCCTAGTGTTGGATGGTGTGTTGTCTATCTATGTGTGTTTCTTTTTCACTTGAAAAGCTTACTACAATGTTTCTACTGCTTATAGTTTTCAGATAGTTCAACTAAGCTAGAAATCCCAGTCTAATGACTATAATGCTATATAAATTCCACGGTCTGCTTTTGGCTAAAACCATCACTTTAGTTTTATCTTTACTCACCATATGTGCAAGCAATTCATTGTCTAAATACAGGAAGAAACAAAAAGAAATCAAAAGCTGGACCAATTAAATCGAACGCACATACAATACATTCAGTGTGAACCGGGCTCCCTCAGTCACTGGGAGTTCTGGAATTTAGTCTGTATTCTACAGCTTAAACTCTTCAGTGTTCCCTCTTAGAATGATTTCCAGATGTTTGTTACTAAAATTAAACACAAACATCAGAATGATATTACTTTCTCAATCAGAATGACAGCAAAAATGTGGGGAGACTGATGGGTCTTCTTCCAGCTTGATCCTTTATGGGTTATCTGATTCCTTTACAGTTTATTTTACATCTTGCCCTGCAGATGTTGCTGCGGGTGACTGAATTTAATGGTTTTGAAAAGATTATATCAGCTTTCCGCTGTATTGTGTTACTGTATTTGTTAGATTCTCTGTTATACTGCTTTAAAGGATCATTTTTTATCAGACATTACTGGTGGAATGCATAAAGGGAGAAGGAAAAAGTAAGCTTGGCTTAAAGAATTAGACACAGATTCTTCATAATCTTAAAGAAAACAAGAGCAGCTACCAAAATATATTTTTGATGGCTGCTCAGAAAATTGTTCAGATCATAACAATTTTAGTGCCATCTAAGGTCCTTAAGACATATGCGTAACATATGTGTAATAATTAGTTATTGGAAAGTGCTTGAAGATGTACAGTAGCATCTTACAATTGCCACCTTAACAGTTGGCATATTGAAGTATATAACTTTTTCCCTATTACTTTTTGTTTTAGGTGCAAGGTAAACTTAATAAATGAGAAAACCGCTCTCTTATTTCTTTAATGGGATAGAATTAAAGTGATTAGAGCCGACAAGAAAGGATTCCATATGTTTTTGGCCAGGATTTTCGTCTATGCCTCGGGTGCACAGAGTCAGGAGAATTCCCAGCTCTGTGAACCAGACATGTGACCCTGAACATCTGATTTTTGGTCCACAGACATGGGCTATGTTAGGAGTCAGGGCGGACAACCCTGGAAGTAGTGAGGGGTCGGAGGCGGGCTAGGCATGGGTTGGGCGAATATAAAAAGCAGGCCTTCAGGAAGGCCCATTTGAGAGGTCAGAAGGTGATGGCAAAGCCCCTGTGCTTCAGACGTGATGTCATTGATTTGTCAGGTGAGTGGGAACTCTATATATGTTGTCCAACTGTTAGCTGTCCCTGGATTAGATGGCTGGGGGCGGTGGGGGGGGAACTGTCATTGTTACTGCCTATTCACAGTGTACTGTACTAAAGCACTGAAGTCATGAGTGGATTCACAAGACACAGCCATGGAGATGGCATTGTCTTGGCACCACTATCTGGTAAAGATATTCTGCAGTAATGTAGTTAGTTGCTGTGCCTCACAGGATAATGAGCAGTGCCATGGTCATTTTTCCATCCACTTGCACTCTTGCCACCCATCTATCAGGATGCACTCTCACAGTTGACCCTTGACTAGGTTCTTCAAATCTGCACACTGTCATGGCATAACAGTGTGACTAAGAGGGAGTAATCCAGTCAGGCTGTTAGTGGTCATGGAGCACAGCGTGCTGCCTTGGAGTGATAGCCACAACATAAATATGGCACCAAGCATTTGTGCAGAGCCATTTTTTCCACCAAACCTTACCAATAATCATTGATATGTTGAAAATGGTTGGTGCATGCAAGCACACAAAGGTGAATGAAAGCAATGTAATCTGAATGGCTCATGACCCTTTTCACCTTACATTTGTATTGTTGGAATGTCACATAGAGGAGACGCTGGGGGATGGGTGGGTCCAGCTGCCCCACCCTTCTCAGATCAGGAGCTGCAGGTTTAGACAAAGAGGTCCAGAACAGGAGAGCAATCCTCTACCCTGCTAGCTGGCATATCCACCAGCCACCACAAAGAAGGCCTGGATTCAAATTGCGGCTGCATTGAGTGGAACTGAGACCATGAGAGATCATGGATGCACAAAAGTGCCATGAAAGGTTCAATAACCTGCTGCATCCCAGCAAGGTGCTTAGTTTGGATCATCCACAAAGAGGTCCAAGGGAAGGGCCACATCTGCATGCTGTAGCCAAGACGCGAGATCTGGCACATGAAGCATCATCATAAACAATTGCATGATGGTTTAACATAGACTACTGAAAACAAGGCCTCCAGGAACTGTCAAACATTTATTAACCATATACAACTATCTACAGGGATAGATAAGCACGAGGCTCCTTCTAGAACCATCTCTCTCTGAGTTCCAGTGACACTTTACCTGACATCACTGATGATGTAAATTAGCTATTAGCACAATAGTTATTAACCCTTTATACTACAGCATATACCTCTGCTTCAGCATTGAGGCTTGTGTGTGTAAGCTGCTCATGTAGGTGCACACAGAACACATGTGAATGAGCACTGTGATGTGTGACACAATAAAGAGAAATATCGCTGCATGAACTATATACATCAGGCTAACATGAAATCATATTGTTGTTTCAGTCAAAAAGAGGAAGGAACGCCGAGGAGATGGCCTGGGCTGGTGGTATGTCAGCCTGACTGATACCAATTCACTCAGCGGAACAGATAGCAATGGAAATAGCCAAGGCGCTGGAGCAGTTGGCTGCTGGTGATGGTGAATCACCAGTAGCAGGTGATAAAGGTGGTGGTAAATGCGCCTTGGAACATGGAAACGGTGGAGTCATGCTGTCAGTTCACTGAGCACAAGGGGATGTTGACATGAGAGTGCATATGGGTAGCGTGGGCATGGTTAAAGGCAATGGTGTGCATCAGAGAGTGATTTCACAATGCAAAGGGCTATACCTAAATAACTTCTTTTGAGTCTTACTCAGGTTCCAGCTCTGCTCCCTCACCACCTCCCCCCCTGGGCCAGATCATCCCTCAGGCATCGAGATGTTTGAGGAGGCAGCAACACATCAAACGACCCCACAATCCACTAACTCAGACACCAGCACATCGGAGGAATGTAGTGTGCCGTGTACAGTCGGTGGCACAGGGTAAAAGGCACTGCACAACAGTGCAGGAGGAGATGCCAGAGTCAGCAATATCTGTGCACAATCTCTCTCGGAGGAAGGAGGAATATCACAGTGGAGGAATGTGAAGCCTCAGGAGTCACCTTTTGGGGCACAGTATGTAGATAATCAGCAGATGTGTGGACATCTGGCAAAGTTCCCTGAGGCAATGGGAGCTCTTGGACTACAAATGAAAGAAGCCATTGGTATTATGAGACCCACATTGTCCCAGGGGCTCAGCTGCATGAGCTTTGACCATGAGAGATTGGCCAATCTCATGGAGAGACACATGCAGCAACACTTGGAGTAGATGCAAGAGCAGTTTCAGCCAGGAAAGGGTGTAAGCCTCCCTCAGTGACCTGGATGAGTGCTGACAAAATATATGAAGAGCTGCATACCCTTAACAGGATGGTTGCACTGTTGGCACAGAGATTGCTGGAATGGTCGACTGCTGGGGCACCAGCAGCCAGCCCTATCAACCCCACCTGAAGGCCAACCCAGGGCAGTGCAGGTCACTGAGGAGGATGAAGGTGCCGAGAACTTCTCAGCACCCTCATCTTTGTCCACCACCCTGGCCCCTCCATCAGTGTGCTCACCTGCACCACAGGTGCCAGTGACCACGGCTGCCCTTACAGAAATGCAGATGCCGCAGTCTGAAGGAGGTCCCCAACGGGTGCCTTCACAATGAGGCTGGCCACCATGCTCCTCATTGCTCTGTAGACCGAGAAGTGAGCAGCCAGCCTCCATCTCCTCAGAGGCAACACGGACACTTTATAGGAGCGTACATGAGCTCAGGGTGCTGTCCCACCTAGAGCACTTTGGGTTAATCATGGTTAAACTTTTCACATTGTATAGATCGCATTTGAAGACTTTTTCAATATATGTACATACACTTATAGATGACTCAGTGTGTGTTTGTACACTACAGAGCTCAAAAATAATTAAGGGCATTCTTACTGGTGGTAATGAAAGCAGCATGCTGAGCTCCATCTCGCATTGATGTTATCAGGAGCTAGGGTGTGACCATATTTGTGAGTCTTTGGAGGGCTTCTTCCTTCTCTGCTGTTTCAGATAATAACCCATTATTCAAAGTCTCGAGCACTGAGATGCTCTTTGCTTCTTTAATTGTCTATCCATGCTTAACTTTAAGGGAGGCTGAATGATCACACTCCATGAACAGGTGCTAGGCAGCATGTGCATCTCAAGCATGTGTGCTTGGTGCAAGACATTCATCTGCACTGCAGTGTTACACATCGGCCTAGATGTAAGCATTGCAGCTGGAGATGCCATGTTTGCTCCAGGGAATATTGCTAGTCTACTGTCCCAACTATGTTACATTGCAGGAGGCAGAGGTTGTGCTTTGTGAGGGAAGTTGAGGTTTATGGAAGCCTGGAATGTTGCATATGGTACCCACCACTGCAGCAACTGGACCGTTGTCTGAATTGGATGGTGCACAAATTCATTCAAGGAGATTTTGTTGCACAGTTATGGGCTCATCCTGCACTATATGCCTTAATTGCATGTATGTTGGCACATACAATCATAGCATGGACTGGGTGTGAATCTGAAGTCATGATGTCACTCGCAGCATTATGGGCATGGTTGGAGTACACACAGGGTGGCAGCTTTCGTGCCTCAGGCGCTGGTGTTTATGTGAGGGAGCCAGTTGTGAAGGACTTCTTACAATGTGTGTTTACAAAATGCTGAAACCCATGGTTATGATGGTGAAGGTTGCAGCTATTTTATTTTGCCTGAGTTAAACTCGTTGATCGTGTTTCTCTCCCTTGTGGGGGATGGGCATTCCCCTGAATAATTGTGGCGTCAATATAAAAAGTTTCATGTTGGAAGTTGCTCACCAGGAACTGGCTATTAGCAAATGTGAGATTGGAGGACCCTATGAGAATCTATTCTGGACAAGGAGGTATATGACGATGAGCCCCTCCTGTACAGAGTCAGCCCTGGCTACATAGCCATGCCTTCCAGCTACTCTGCCATTGGTGCTCTCCTCATCTTCCTGTGTTTCAGAATCACCGAATAGACTTCCCCTCAGCTTGCTCATCACCATCCTCCTCAAAGGTTGGAGCTCTGGCCATGGCATGTTCCTCTACTAGTGATTGCCCCTCCACTGTACAATGTTGTGCAGCAAGAAACATATTACAATTGTTCTGGATACCTTTGCTAGGGCATACTGCAGAGCTTCACCCAAGCGATCGAGTCACCTAAATCGCGTTTTTAGAATGCCAATGGCCTATTCGATTGTATCCTCATGACGATATGGCTGCTGCTGTAGTTGCACTCAGCCTCAGTTTGAGGGCTCTTAAAGGGGATCACCAGCCAAGGTCTCAAGGGGTAGCCATTGCCCCCTAGAAGGCAACCATGGACCTGCGAAGGTGGATAATATATGAAGGAGCCATGGCAGTTACCAGGGAACCTTGCTCACACTTGAAGGAAGATCTTGTTGTGGTCACAAAACACCTGGACATTGAGTAAGTAGAAGGACTTTTGGTTGTCAAAGGTGTCTGCATGTTGAGTTGGGGTCTTTATGAAAACATCGATGTAATCAATAACACTGCATCCAAGGGAAGCCTGCTAATTGGGAAAAAGCCATGGCTCTCTGCATCTGAGACACCAAATCTATAGGAAAATGAATGTTCTCCCCCACGTGAGCCAACAGGACATCGGTTACTGCCTTTATGCAGCTGGGGGCTGCTGACAGGGATATACCAGACAAGTCTCCTGATGAGCCCTAGAAAGAGCCTGTGGCATAAAAATTGAGAACGACAGTTATCTTTACAGCCACTGGCAGAGCATGGGTGTCAACAGGATATGGCTCGAGTTGACAGAGTGTGATTCGAATTGATGGAGTGCGGTTTAAGTTGTTAGTGGACCATGCGACATATGTCCGTCACCACTTCGTGTCAGTCACCTTCAGCACTGGTTCTCCATCATATGGAAATAGAACACCTGCAGTCGCTATACCCTTCACACAGGGTAACACCTGGTTGTCCGGCCTCTCATCCTCCTCTTTCCTGTGCGCATGGCGCTGCCTCTGTCTCCAGATCTTGTGCCCTCCCTCGGTCTTCTGGCTGCTCACGTTGACTGGCTTCTATGGCGGCTATGTGCAATGCGGTCATGCCCATCTTGTGTCCGCTTCAGGCAGAAGGCAGATGAGACAAGCTCGCTACTCCCCCAACGGAAGTGGTTAGAGGCCAAATCATTTTCCTGGTCAGGCCTTATTTGAATTCCATTGGTGGGGCTGGAAAAACTGATGTCTCCTCTATGAGCCCATTCGACCTGTGGAAGATGGGAAACAATCCCAGGAGAAGGCACAAAGCGTCAAGAATCAGGGGAGCGGGATTGATTTTTGTGAGGAATATTAAACCTCCTGCTCTCTCAAAAGTTATTCTAATTTCTTTAAAACGTTCTTCAGAGCAGCCTGCAATAGTTCCTTCAAGAATCTCTGCTCAGGTCTCTATTTCGAGAAGCAGTGGGTAGTGATGTGATATCCTCTTTCTAGTGGTTTTTCAAACTTGAATCCAGGTCCTACTGATATAATTGGAACCTAATTTTTATGGGATGATGGAACTCCAGCCTGTTTCGGATGAACATCTGGGTTGCCTATTTCAAGGTCCAAAAAAGTAGTGATGGCCTGGATGTCAAGAGAACTGGGATAGTAAATTGTACATCCCCATTTTCAGCATAGTACTATCTTGTTCCCACCTGAAAACCTGAATAGAAGTAAAACTACCTTTATGCCATATTCAGGTTGATGCACATCAATGCAAAAGTGATAGTGTAACTCTCAAATCCATGAGGTATGAAATGACCTTTGATATCTAATCCAGTATCAGGTGCAGTGTAACAACATCGTAGAAAGAATAAGGAAGAACTTGCATTTTTATAGCACCTTGCATGATCTCAGATTCTCCCAAAGAACTTCACAGTCAATGAAGTACTTCTTAAAGGCTTTGTATCTGAATGCACATAGCATTGGGAATAAAACTAATGAGTTAACAGCACAAATAGAGATAAATAGGTATGATTTGGTGGCGATTACTCAAACGTGGCTACAGCGAGAACAGGTTTGGGAGTTGAATATCCAAGGGTACTCAGTGTTTCAGAAGGATAGGCAGGAAGAAAAAGGAGGCGGTGTAGCTTTGTTAGCAAAGGAAGAGATCAGTGCTATAGTGAGGAATGATATAAGCACTGGAGAGCAAGACGTAGAGTCAGTTCTGGGTAGAAATAAGAAATAGCAAGGGAAAGAAGTCCCTGGTTGAAGTAATCTATAGGTCCCCAAACAGTAATTCAGCAGTAGGGCACAGTATAAACCAGGAAATACTGGGAGCATGTAAGAAAGGCATGGCAATAATCGTGGGTGATTTTAATATGCATATAGACTGGACTAATCAGATTGGCAAGGGTAGCCTCGAGGGAGAGTTCATAGAGTGTATTAGAGATTGTTTCTTGGAGCAATATGTTGTGGAACCAACCAGGGAGCAGGCTATTCTGGATTTGGTTTTGTGTAATAAGATGGGATTAATTAATGATCTCTTAGTAAAGGATCCTCTAGGGAAGAGTGATCATAGCATGATAGAATTTCAAGTTCAGTTTGAGAGTGAGAAACTTGAGTCCCACACTAGTGTTCTGGAGTTAAACAAAGGTAACTACATAGGCATGAGGGCAGATTTGGCCCTAGTGGTCTGGGCAGGAAGACTACAAGGTAGGACAGTTGATAAACAGTGGCAGATATTTAAGGAGATATTCAATTCCTTCCAAGTGAAATATATTCCAAAGAGGAAAAAAGATGATAAGAGGGGGTAAAAACATCTTTGGATAAGCAAGGAAATTAAAGATAACATAAAGGCAAAGACTAAGGCATACCAAATTGCAAAGGTCAGTGGCAGGTTGGAAGATTGGGAAACTTTTAAAGATCAACAAAGGGTTACTAAAAAAATAATAAAAAGAGCAAAGGTAAATTATGAAAGAAAACTAGCGCAAAATGTAAAAACTGATAGCAAAAGCTTCTACAAGTATATAAAAGGAAAGAGAAGCTAAAGTGAATGTTGGTCCCTTGGAGGATGAGACTGGGGAATCAATAGTGGGGAACGCAGAAATGGCAGAGACACTTAATCAATATTTTGCCTCAGGTTTCACGGTGGAGGACACTAGTACCACCCCAATAGTAACAGGTAGTGCAGAGGGTATAGAGAAGGAGGAACATAGAACAATCACCATCACCAGAGAAAATGTACTGAGCAAGCTATTGGGATTATAGAGTGACAAGTCCCCAGGACCTGATGGCCTACATCCCAGGGTCTTAAAGAAAGTGGCAGCAGAGACAGTGGATGCATTGGCTATAATATTCCAAAATTCTCTGGATTCTGGAAAGGTTCCAGTGGATTGGAAAAGTGCTAATATAACGCCCTTATTCAAAAAGTGGGGGAGGCAGAAAGTAGGAAACTATAGACCAGTTAGTTTAATGTCTGTCGTAGGGAAATTGTTGGAATCCATTATTAAGGAAGTAGTAATGGGGCATTTGGAAAGTCAAAACGCAATCCATCAGAGTCAGCATGGTCTTATGAAGAGTAAACCATGTTTGACTAATTTGCTAGAGTTCTTTGAAGATGTGACAAGCAAAGTGGATGATGGGGATCCTGTAGATGTAGTATATCTGGATTTCCAGAAGGCCTTTGATAAGGTGCCGCACAAAAGATTAAAACACAAGATAAGATCACACAGAGTTAGGAGTAATTATTAGCTTGGATAGAGGATTGGCTAACCAACAGGAAGCAGACAGTCGGGACAAATGGATCTTTTTCTGGATGGCAAGCTGTAACTAGTGGAGTGCCACAGGATTTGGTCCTTGGGCCCTAACTATTTACAATCTATACTAATGACTTGGATTCAGGGATAGAAGGTACTATAGCTAAATTTGCAGATGGCACCAAAATAGGTGGGAAAGTAAGTTGCAATGAAGAAATAAGAAATTTACAAATGGATATGGACAGGTTAGGTGAATGGGTCAAAATTTGGCAGATGGAGTTTAACATGGATAAGTGTGAGGTTATCCATTTTGGTTGGAAGAATATAAAGGCGACTTATTATTCAAATGGAGAGAAACTTCAGAATGCTTCAGTGCAGAGGGATCTGGGTGTCCTCGTGCATGAATTGCTGAAAGCTAGTATGCAGGTACAGCAGGTAATAAGGAAGGCAAATGGAATTTTGGCATTTATTGGTAAAGAACTGGAGTATAAAAATAGGGAAGTGTTGTTGCAACTGTACAAGGCATTAGTGAGACCGCACCTGGAGTACTGTGCATAGTTTTGGTCCCATTACTTGAGGAAGGATGTAGTTGCATTGGAGGCAGTTCAGAGGAGGTTCACCAGATTGATCCCAAAGATGCGGGGCTTGTCTTATGAGGAGAGATTGAGTGGTTTAGGCCTATACTCGCTACAGTTTAAAAGGATGAGAGGAGATCTAATTGAGGTATATAAGATGTTAAAGGGGACAGACAAAGTAGACGTGGAGGGGATGTTTCCCCTTGTGGGGCATTCTAAAATGAGAGGCCATAGTTTTAGGCTAAGGGGTGGTAGATTTAAATCAGAGATGAGGAGGAATTACTTTTCTCAATGGGTCGTGAAACTGTGGAATTCACTACCTCAGAGTGCAGTGGATGCCGAGACGCTGAATAAATTTAAGGAGGAGATAGACAGATTTTTAATTAGTAGCGGGTTGAAAGGTTATAGGGAGAGGGCGGGAAATTGGAGTTGAGGCCAAAATTAGATCAGCCATGATTGTATTGAATGGCGGGGCAGGCTCGAGGAGCTGAATTGCCTACTCCTGCTCCTAGTTTTTATGTTCTTAAGTAAGTGTAGTTGCTGTTGTAGACAAATGTGGTGCCCAATTTGTGGAACCTCTTTGAATGCAAATAGTAATGAGGTAAATAAACAGATAATCTATTTTTGATAGTATTGATTGAAACATTAATGTTGATTAGGAAGCTGAGTTAACTGAATTACTCTTATTCTAAGGGGTTCTTATATATCTACCTAAAAGGGCTGCTGGGGCCTTAGATTAGAGTCTCATCTGAAAGGTATTACCTGCAACAATGCAGCATTCCCTCAGTATAGTCTGAGGTGTCAGTCTGGATTACATGCTTAACTTTCTGAAGTGGGGTTTGCACCCAGGAACTTCTATTACAGAAGCAAGTGTGGCACCACTTATCCATTGCTGACATCCGCACTTAAAATTCTGTTGGCTGGCCTGGGTGCTTTACAAACTTAGAATTGAATCATATTAATGCAATGACAGATGTGAGTTTCCCATCCGATAAAGCTTGATCATTTACCTCAGTATGAGCAACAGACACCTATAGCTGTCAGTGTAATGTGGATCTAGCAGATCCAAATCACATTAAACTGATACCAGCTTGAAATTCAAATATTCGGATATTCTAAACTGCCAACTCCTGGGGAACTGAATGGTGTAGTGGGTTAAAAATTATACTTGTACTTCAGGGATCTAAGTTCAAATTGACCCCAAACAAGTCTTCCCTGCTGTGAAACTGGGCTGTCTCAACTCAATTCCTAGAGAGTAAAGCCCCTCAGCACAAAACTGCCTTTAATTTGCCCTGGTTGTCACTAAATTGGACACTTTACTCAAGGTCACAGGATGGGTCATGAAGGGAATAGGGAAAAATGTCACAATGATGCAGTAGGGAAAACCGCTCCAAGGAATAACAGCTTATCATTCGCAAATAAAGGTTTCATCCTTCCTAATGTGACAGCTAAATAATTTTTCCCATAACCCACCATTTCAAAAGTTGGTAATTTTATTTATTCTATACTAATATCTTGCATGGGAATAAAGCATCTTTTTGCAATTAAAAATATCAGTATGAATGCCAAACAAGGTACCTCAGATCCTGCAAACAACCTTATCCTTGGGTCACATTTCAATTTAAATAAGTTGAAGTTAAAATTAAATAAACCATGGGCTGAATTTTCCAGAAAGGCCCAAGGACTGCCACCAGGACCAGGAGTGGGAGCTGTTACTCAGCCCCTACCTCACCCATACCTCAAGTGATGGTGATGGTGGTGGATTGCTTGGATGTACTAAAGTCAGCGATTCAGCGGCAGCCGCCCAATTAACTGCTGGAAGGCGGAGGGGCCATTCATTCAGATCACATGGCTGGAAGAACTGGCACCATATTTAAAGGGTTGCCAGCCGTCTATCAAGTCAACCCACCCACAAAGGCAGCACACATTGAAGCCCTGAAAAACAAGGCAACATGAAGAATGGCTGAAGGGTGGCCACATGCTTGAGTGCTGCCTCCCTGCAGGTTCTCTTTCAAGCTGCTCGGGTAAAGCTGGAGATCCACTTCCTCCCAGGACGGGAGAAGAAAACCAGCTTGGCGGATGAAGCAAGCCTGGATGGAGATCTCAGAGGAGGTCAGCAGTTGTGGGGTCATCATTTGAACCTGGCTGCAGTGCCATAAGGGGATTAATGACCTCCTGTGAATTCACCACAGTGAGTGCACCACACATTGCTTACCTTACAGCCTTACATGATTGGTTTGAATGTGAGATTGGTAGAAAGGGCATGCCTACCCAGTCACTGGCAATGGCCAGGCAGCAGCATTGCTTATCAGAAGCATGCTAGCTACTCTGTGAAAGGCCCCGGGCAATCAGAGTTGAATCCTGCAAAGTCACTTCTGAGTAGCTAAATGTAAGAAGCATTCCTGTGGCTCCATCGTGGCAGACAGACTGTCACTAGCATTGGCATTGTGCGTATCTTTGGCAGGTGACAAACAATGGACATTTATGTGCCTGCAGGAGCAGATTGCATAACGAGAAAGAAAGGGCCAAGACCGAGCAGCGGCGTCCCTTGGCCACCTTCACACCAATGGAGGAAGAGGTTCTGGAGCTCAGAGGGCTGCATGTGGGCTAGTCAACTGCTGATTGTGAGATAGGAGTGGAGACCCAATAGAGTGAGCGGCCTAAAGAATGAGCACAAAAATGCCTCTGTTGAACATGACCCATATTGCTCATGTGTACACTACTAGTCTCATAGAGCTCCACACTAGGAGTGCTGTGAAGAGGACGTGATGGAATGCACATGGCCCTGTAATCACACTTTGCTTTCACACAGAACAAGGACAAGAGCAGACTGCTGCATTGACTGGGGGACGGCGTTCCAACACTGAGGAAGTGGGGATCCCAGAGGGTGCAACCTCACATCATTCTGCCGTACCCTCCAGTGCAGATAATCACATGTCACTATGCAGTACAATATGTGTCCTCCTCCTCCATGCCCCCTTCCAGGCTCCTGATCCTGCTGCCCATCAGGTTGCAGCTGATTCCCTCCCTATGTTCTGCAGCTCTATCCCTCTTTGCTGCTCCTCCCCTATGGAGGTCTCAAAGTTTGAGTTGATGAGGTCCATGGCAGATAGCTGCATTCAGCTTCCAGGGCTTCTCACCCCCACTGCTCTTTTCACACAAGTGCCACTTCTGAGATGGTACTCAAGTGGTTTGTTCCTGCTGTGCTGGCAAGATTTTCTCCGTTCCCAACTGCCATTGCCAATTGCCATACTGTTCCACTCTCCTTGCCAAGCATTCACAAGGGCTGCCAGTGGCAGCCAGCAATAACTCTGGCTAATCCACCACCTCTTTATACTTAGTGAGGTGCTGAAGCCCTGTTCCCACACACACTTTGTAAAATTAGAAATCTCTGTTAAAATAGTAGTCAATGGCTTATCAAGCAGACTTAATTGCCTGCCCACCGTGTTTTAGCTCGAGACCCCATCACCAGCCTGGCAGCCCTTCGGAATCTTCAGTTGGGTCATAAAGATGACAGGCTTCCCTCCTGACACCTTTTGTTGTACTATTACGACTCCTCCCGCCTCCTAACCTGTCACTGTAGGTGTTGGTGAAATCCAGCTCCATATCTAATTCCCCTCTGACTCCACAAAAATTGTTAAAAGAACTTAACTGACATATTTTCCAAATGGTTTCTACCAATCTCAGTAAGCTCCATGTTACGCTTCACTGGGCAGGACTTGAGCAGAGTATCTGCCACTTGTTGCAAGACTAAAATTGCATCAGGGTACTAAATAAGTCCTATGTATGTCATAGATTAATGAGGCTTCCACTTGTTCCCAGTATGAGTGCTAGCTGCCTAAACTGAAGCCTGCTTGAAAATTGCATTGGCTGAGCCTTGGGCAGTAAATCGGCAGTGAGTTATTTCTTTCCTGTTTTTGTCTCGTTACCAATTTAAGTCTAATGACATAAAGTGCATTTTTACAGAAACAGAACAACAACTTGTTATTATCTATTGCCTTTAATGTAATAAAATGTTCCAAGGTGTTTGACAATGGCATAATAAAACAAAATATGACACCACGCCACTTAAGGAGATATTAGGGTAGCTGACCAAAAGCTTGGTCATTGAGGTAGGTTTTTATGAATGTCTTAAAGGAGGAAACTGAATTAGAGGGGTGGAAAGGTTTAGGGAAGGAATCCTAGAGCTCAGAGCCCAGACAAATAAAGGTGTGGAGCGATTAAAACCAGCAATGTTCAGGAGTACAGAATTAGAAGGGCACAGATACCTTGGAAGGCTGTGGGGCTGGAGGGGATTACAGAGATGCACAATGCTAGATTCACTAGTAACACAATACTGGATTCACGAGTAAATTCATCAATAGAACCCCGTTGGTCAAAGCCAGATTTTGCTGCTTTAACAAGATAGCAGATATTATTATTGAGAGTATAAAAATGCAGGGCATGAAAAAATGACAGGAGTAAAACAACTAATTGAAGATCTGTGATTCAGTGCAATGAATTGATAAGATGTGAGCTCAAATTCTATCTCTCCTGCAGGCAGCTCCTGATCTCAGCTGTGAAGGCAGGCAAGACACTGAGTGGACACCAAGTACTTTCCAGAAAGGAAGGAGGGAGAAATCAGATGATTGGTTACCTTGCCCACTGTTGAACAACTTCTAGCTGCTGATCAGAGAGATCCATTGGCATAAAACCGTGAGCAGAACTCCCATTTCATCACTTTGGCTTAATGCATAGCCCAGAGAGATATCGAAGAGAGAAATAAAAATAAAAGGCACAGATGGCTGATGCACATTCACAAATTAAAGATACAGCTTACTAAAAATGTTACTAAAATACCAGAGGTTCAGGGAATGGTCATTAACTTAGCATCTGCTGCATGCAAGAGATGAAATTTCAGAAAATGATACTTTATGAGAGAGGCATAGGGTAGACAAGCAAAATGTGAAGTATCATTGCTGGTATTTTGATTAGGCATTTAGAAAGTAAAAAAGAGAATTTAATTTAGATGGCACCTTTCGCAATCTTAGGACACCGCAAACTACTTCACAGTGCTGACACTGTTATGCTATAGAGAAATGCGGCAGCTAATTTTTACACAATAAGATCCTATGCACAACAAGAAGACAAATGATCAGAGAAAACTCCTCTGATCGTCAATGAATAGAGTCATCAGTTGTTTAACAGCCACCTGAGAGGGCAGATGGGCCTCAGTTTAATATCTTATCTGAAAACCACCAACAATGTAGCATTCCCCCAGTATTGCACTACAGCGACATGTTTTCCAAATGGTTTCTACCAATCTCAGTAAGCTCCATGTTACACTCCACTGGGCGGGACTTGAGCAGAGTATCTGCCACTTGTTGCAAGACTAAAATTGCATCAGGGTACTAAGTAAGTCCTATGCACGTCATAGATTAATGAGGCTTCCACTTGTTCCCAGTATGAGTGCTAGCTGCCTAAACTGAAGCCTGCTTGAAAATTGCATTGGCTGAGCCTTGGGCAGTAAATCGGCAGTGAGTTATTTCTTTCCTGTTTTTGTCTCGTTACCAATTTAAGTCTAATGACATAAAGTGCATTTTTACAGAAACAGAACAACTTGTTATTATCTATTGCCTTTAATGTAATAAAATGTTCCAAGGTGTTTGACAATGGCATAATAAAACAAAATATGACACCACGCCACTTAAGGAGATATTAGGGTAGCTGACCAAAAGCTTGGTCATTGAGGTAGGTTTTCATGAGTGTCTTAAAGGAGGAAATTGAATTAGAGAGGTGGAGAGGTTTAGGGAAGGAATCCCAGAGCTCAGAGCCCAGACAAATAAAGATATGGAATGATTAAAACCGGGAATGTTCAGGAGTCCAGAATTAGAAGGGCACAGATACTATGGAAGGCTGTGGGGCTGGAGGGGATTACAGAGATACACAATACTAGATTCACTAGTAACACAATACTAGATTCACCAGTAAATGCAACAATACATCCCTGTTGGTCAAAGCCAGATTTTGCTGCTTTACCAAGACAGCAATAAGTCATCAAGACAGGGCCCTCAACCGTGTCCGCCCCATCCCCCGCACCTCTGCTCTCACATCTTCCCCTCCCTCCCAAAACCATGATAGGGTCCCCCTTGTCCTTACTTTTCACCCCACCAGCCTCCGCATTCAAAGGATTATCCTCTGCCATTTCTGCCAACTCCAGCATGATGCCACCACCAAACACAGCTTCCCTTCATCCCCCCTATCGGCATTTGGTAGAGACTCTTCCCTCCGGGACACCCTAGTCCATTCCTCCATCACCCCCAACACCTCATTCCCCCTCCCACAGCATCTTCCCATGCAAACACAGAAGGTGCAACATCTGTCCCTTTACCTCTCCCCTGCTCACCATCCAAGGGCCCAAACACTCCTTTCAGGTGAAGTAGTACTTCACTTCCATCTCCTTTAATTTGGTCTCCTGCTTTCTCTGCTTCCAATGCGATCTCCTCGACATTGGAGAGACCAAACGCAAGCATGACCCAGACCTTCCTGTCACTTGCAATTTCAACACCTCATCCTGCTTTCATGCCCACATGTCCATCCTTGGCCTGCTGCAATGTTCCAGTGAAGCCCACTAAAACTGGAGGAACGGCACGTCAACTTCTTATTCGGCACTTTACAGCCTTCTGGACTTAACATTGAGTTCAACAGCTTCAGACCATGAACTCTCTCCTCCATACTCACCCCCTTTTTAACCCCCTTTTTTCAATATTATTTTCATTTTTATTTTTTATCCACTTATTTTTATTTTTATTTATTTTCATTTTATTGATTGTTTTATCCCCACCTTGTGTCCTATTTTGAATCTTTTTTCCCACCACCGTCCCCTCCCCCAACCCCATCCCCACAAGGACCATCTGCCACTTGGTCATGTTGTTCTTTCCAGAGTTCTTACCCTAGTCCTGATATTATCACATTCTGCTTTCTGATCTTAATGCCACCATCAGCACATCCTTTAGCCAGTACCACTATCATTAACACCCCTTTGTCCTTTTGTCCATGATACCTCTGGCAATCTCTCCTTTGCCCCCACCTATCACTGGTCTTCTATCCAGCTTCACCTGCTCCACCCCCCTTAAACAGTATAAATTTCATCACATCTTTACTTCTCTTTAGCTCTGAAGAAGAGTCATATGGACTCGAAACGTTAACTGTTTTTTTCTCTCTCCACAGATGCTGTTAGACCTGCTGAGTTTTTACAGCATTTTCTGCTGTTGTAGCAGAGATTATTATTGAGAGTATAAAGATGCAAGGCATGAAAAAATGACAGGAGTAGAACAACTAATTGAAGATCTGTGATTCAGTGCAATGATCATGTGCTTAAATCTCTAAACTTGGACTTAAAAGCATGACCATCTAACTCAGAGGTGAGAATTCCACCACTGAACCTAGCCTGATGTCTATCAGGGATGAGGCAGAATCAGTATGCAGGCTGTAGATACTCTTGAATTACTGTAAAAAGTTTGAAAATCTGTCTTTAGTTTTGTTAAGTCATGTGCTGCTGCTCCAGAGGACTCAATGTGCTGTCACATCTATAAATAGGAGGATGGACTGAAGGGTGAGTAGGTAATCCTTGCCCAGTTCAGCGTCTACATTCATTTTAACTTCAGCTGAGGTCATGAGTGAGTGCGAGGTTTTCTCCACAACGTATCAAACCAGTGTTTCTTTCTTTGTACCTGGATTGAAGAATAAGTTCAGAGAAATAGACAATAGCCTATTAGACAGATGACGGTGCAACACGTTGCCTTTCACCTCTGAAGAAACAAACATCACTTCTCAACATATTGATGTACAGAAGTTCAGAAACCAGGCTCTTTAGGTTGGCTATCATTATCAACTAAATGCTCTACTGAGCTGAAATGTTGCCAGTTAAAACTTGGTTGTGAAGGAATAACTTGTCCTGGTTGTGACTGTGTTGAGAAGAGCTCTGCAATGCAAACCAAAATGATTTTTAAGCAACCTGAGTGGAACATTTGAAGAGTTCAGTATCATGAGGCCATATTATCACTTCTAACTTGTAATACACATAATCTAGAATTACATAATAGTTTTGCTGTTATAAGCTGTAAAATAGAAAAAATATTCCATTCTCCGTTACTGTTAACATTTATCCTAATGAGAATCAAAAATAAAATAAATGGACAACAGATTGATTTCATTATCAAATACTTGGCATTCTCCTTTATTTCCTTGCCCTGCATTTTTGGCAGACACCAACAGTGGGAAGCTATGTTTACAAGTAATAATTGGATAACACATGGAGAATTTTATTGCTTCAGGCAGTGTTGTTATAAGGGTCTTGTAAAAGAGAAAATGAGATGACATCTTTTAGGAGGACACTTTTATTAGGGAGAGCATAAACTGCAAAGAATACAGTTTCAGTATTTAGACTGTCTTTAATGATCAGTACCATTAAGCTTTTCATCTCACTGACCCTGAACATATTGGAATTCTGTCACTGGCAACAGGGAATTGCTATTGACCAAGAGCTAAAGAGACCACATTCCTTTGGCTTTTGCAAATCTGCATAACTTGGATTGAGCTATTAAAAAATCCTACACTAGCAAGCTGCTTGAGGTAGAGGAACATCAATGTAAAAAAAGAGAAGAGAATATATTGACCTGTACATATTCACATTGTGTCTGGTATCCTTTTGTGCAAATTATTTTCTCTGCTTTTGTTAGGCCAAGTGAGAAAATTACCTGTTGCCTGATTTCCCCTGCTTACATTGCTTCTATGACTGGCTGCAAGAGGGTAGCAACTTAACTTGCCATCTGTTTTTATTTTAGTAACTTCTTGTTGTTCAATTCCTATGGGGAGCTTTCATGGGAGGACTCTTGGGGGGGAAAACTCATGTTCCACCATTTCATCTTATCACACCAATACACGGCCACTGGGCTACTTGAGATGAGTCGTCCTTTATAAATTCAAGTTCTTAAACACAAATTTGGAAGTTAAAGAAAAGTTTTTTTAAAATATATTTATAAGACGTGCTGAAAAGTTTATTTTTAATTTGCAATTTTGATTACATTATTCAACAAAAAAAAAGTTGCACCTATTTACTGAGGAATGTTAGAGATGATCTGATGATACTATCTCTTTAAAATCTGTTTGCTCTTCATCTTCAATTTGACCCACAGCACCACAACCTCCACCATGGATAGGGCAAGGAGGCAAGCCCCAAATCCACCCCAGCTGGAACAAGGAACAAACCTGTGATGTTGGTACCAATTGGAGCTACACCAGCCATCCAGCCAACTGCCCCCAAGGGTACAAGTTACTGTGGTAACATACACTTTTAAATGCATGCTGTAGCTGAAAGCTATGAATAGTGATTGAAACTCTTTCGAGTTATCAACAGTCACAGATTGCAACTCTTTCGAGTACAATCATAGTTCTTGGTTTCCGGGAGTGGGACATGAACCCACAACCCTCTGATTCAAAGGCGAGGGTGCTATGAACTGAGCCACAGCTGACACCTCTAAATAGTGATTGAAGAGGCTCTAATTCCTTTTCATCACATGGCTGACCAGGAATCACTCCCACTCTTATCAGCTGCTATTGGTGCATATTCAAAGGGTTTACAAATTGATGCTCAACCTGTTTGGCTGCATTATGAATGCACCTTCCTTAGCCATCAAGTCTTGGAGTGAGACTTGAACCTGGAGCTTCTGGCTGAGAGGCAGGGACACTACCCACTGCACCATAAGACCTCCTAGCTCTTTGCTCTACTCCAAAACATATTAAGATGTCTCTTTGTAATTATGAGGGTTATAAGCTGTATCCTTCCCTAATACAGTTAGGCCACAATTTTAAGTGCTCCTTTAAGGAAAAGGCATTGAAGCCACAGAGTGTCTAGTGTAAATTCACCAGGTAAACAGCACTGCCAGAAAATAACCAATTACCTGACAGTTTTCACAGTGCCTGAATTTTAAGACAGTCTGTGGCCCCACCATTATTTGACATTAATAAGCAAGTGCCAAGGTAACTCCAATGGAATCAAGGTAATCCTCTGCAGCCCCAGCTCACTGGTATCCAAGGCAACTGCTAAATACAGATATAAAGGCTGATTTTCCTGGGTAGGCAATGTTTGTGGGCAATGCGTGTAAAGAGCCCCAAAAGTGCACTGCATTCAGGGGGGTAATAGTTTGCCAGAAAAGCTCACTGCTGGTTTAAAAATCCCATCCTTTTATATTGTCTTTGTTCTGTTCAGATAAAATGCCATCATGGGAAACTTAGTGTAACTCCTGCTACACTCTGGATGGCCAGTTGGTGAAGGAAGAAACCAGAGCCTGTCTTTACTTGGAAAAGATTTATTCACGGACTGAAACTTTACAGGTATATATCCTGACTCCACTCTACTACTGTGTCAGTGTCTCTTTATATCTGCTTAAGTAAGTGTCCAAGCAATGCTCTCTGCCTGTATGTGATTAGTCTCAATTCATACAATTGACACCATCCTCCTTCCCTGCAACTGAATTTCTCTTTCCAAAGCAAAATTCTGCAGGATGCATTAGGTTATTGCTGACCTGGACACATAGGGCAGGATATTGAGTTCGGTGAGCGGGGGGGCGGGGCCCGCTTGCCAACGCGGGTTAACGTCATGCGGAACTCCTGACATCACCCTGCGTCATTTCAATTTTCGGGTCGGCGGGGGCACAGCTGAATCAGCTGTGCACCCACCGACCTGTCAACGACCAATTGAGACCATTTAGAATCTAATTGAAGTAGTTAAAGGACCTTAAGGTTGGCAGGCAGGCCGGGCTTCAGAAAAAGCATGAAACCTCATCCACGGGCGGGATGAGGTTTCATGTAGGTTTTTAAAAATTTAATAAAAGTTTAATTAAAAGTGATGGACATGTCCCAACTCATGTGACAGTGTCACATGAGGGGACATGTCAAGGAAATTTTATTTTTCTATATTTCACATTTTTGAATTGGGCGCCGATCTCCCTGAGGCAGCACTTAGCCTCAGGGAGATGAGTGCGCTCTTTCACGCGCATGCCCTGGCGGGGGGAAAATTCTCCCCATAAGCCAGAGGACATTGCAGAGCGCCTTCAGACATGCCCCAGTCTAGATTTCAGCATTTCAAAGTGTAATCAATAATAAGCCAGGTGGATGCATTGGCCTCGCTGTCCAGTTTTTCAGCAGGATTGTGAGGAATGCTGACATCTGGGAGTTATCAGGTATGTATGGGTATCCCTTGTCTCCAAACAAACATTCATTTACCTGTATCTGGTCTGTAAAGAGTGCCACACTCTTAACCTCTCCAAGGGGAATTCCTTTAAATTCCTCCCAAGCAGAATTCACAGCATCAGTCCTCAGTCCTAAATTGAAATAACAGTAGTGCCAGTGGAGGAATTTCCTGCGGGCTTCTGAACTCCTGCCTAGAGCAATGTCCACACCACCATCCCAACCCCATTCTGCTGCCGGATGGCCTCCTCCAGGCGCTTAAACTGGTCCCTGCAACCTGTGATGACCTGGAGGTTGACTGGAAAATCCCAGTTGGCCTCTGTTTTCAGGTCTTAATAGGCTCTTAATTACATGGGTCGGCCACATCCCCTACCCCAATCCTGCCTGCACTAAAGTGACCCAGGGTTGGGATGGAGCCAGGGAACCAGCACACACACCAACAGCGGTCTTTTTAATACCTGCCCACCTCTGATCCTGAGCCCAGTGAGACTAAAAATCAAACCTTTGATGTCAGCATAATTGATTGGCTGCTACTTATTCACTGACCATTGGGTCCATCTATTCTGAATCAGCAGACCCTACATCCAACATAATTAGGGGCAGCATAATGGGAAATGTGGAGGATGAGATCATCCCACCCTCAGCTGCATGGCCTGTGTCACCAGGCTTGTGTACCTGCACTGCAATTCTGTTGGGGAGAAGCAGAAAAGTCAGTGGAGAAATCCTTAGACAGAAATGTGGCAGAGTGAAATCTCCAGTTAGCTTGTATCCTCTCTTGCCACTCTTGCACTAATTTTTAAGCAGGTAGGGGCCAAAATATCCAGGCTACAATGTAGGCACTTAGGCACTTAGGCTTCATTGCACATGCTCTTGACTTTGCAAGATCACAAAACTACTTCTTTGTTTGCAGGACCAGTTATTTTAAATCAGCAGGAAAGAAGTATGCACAGTGGGTGAGCTTTGAGTCCTTAACTCTCTTATAAAATCACAGAATGGTTGCAGCACAGAAGGAAGCCATTTGGCCCATAGTGTCTCTGCTGGCCCTCTGTAGGAGCAATTCACCTAGTGCTACTCCTCTGCTTTTTCCCTCTAGCTCTGCAAATTATCTACTGCATGTCATTGCTGTTGAAAGCATACTTGAAGTAATTGAAGCTGAAACTGGAGGTGTCCCCAAACGCAGTGCTAGTACCATTCTTCTTGTTATCTCATTCAGCCCCCCACCCCTCACACTGTCACATTGGCATCCCCAAGCAAACAACAGCAACAACAATACAACAGGCAAAGTAATGTGGAAGCTAGAAATCTGAAATAGAAACAGAAAACACTGGGAATGGTCAGGCAGCATCTGCGTACAGGAAAACAGATGTTTCAGGTCTGTGACCCTTTGTCAGAACTGGAAAATGTTACAGATGTAACAAGTTTTAAGGCAAGTGCAGGGGCAGATAGGGGGGGGAGGGGGAGGGGAGGAGGCAAGAACAAAAGGGAGGTCTGTTTTGGGTGGACTTGTATTTACATAATGTCTTTATGGTTGGAGAACATCTCAAGATGCTTCACAGGCGTGGGAAAAGCATTGAATCAGGGCTTGCATGCACTGTGCTAATGCAGGGCTTTTACTGGCTGCCTAAAGCATTGTACTTCCATTTGCAAAGGACTGGATTACACATTTTGTGGTGGAGTGAACAGTACTGATGGACAACCAGATCAATAATCTCACACATCACATGAAACAAATAGGAAACTGGTAAATTCAGGTGCTCTAGATCTTCTGGATTTTCTGTTTGCCCAGTTCCCAAAGCAACTTCCCAGTTCTTGATTCTAAACTATTGGATCACAATAATTTGTATCACCTGCTGTACAGATTATCTACAGCAAAAAGCTACTTTTCACAATTTCCACCTCTCTTTAAAGTGTGGCTGATTGTATGGCACTTAGACGGGAGCAATTTGCAATGCCATTAACCAGTTTGATTTAAGATCAACATAGAATCATTGAAGGTTTACGACACAGAAAAAGGCCACTTGGCCCATCATATCTGCGCCAGCTGAAAAACAAGCCACTCAGCCTAATTCCACTTATCAGCATTTGGTCCATAGTCCAGCAGGTCACACCATTTGAGGTGCATATCCAGACACCTTTTTGCAAATTGCAATTCATATCTTGACTCTGGAATGTCAAACTACAACTCTGAATTATTTTCTCCCCTCTTCTCCTGTGCGTTTTAACAAATGATCAGCCCTCTGGTACCTCACATATACAGCCATTTTCACGCATGAATCTAGACTGCTAATCAGCAGGCTATTAACCATGGAGAGTATCAGTCAAGCATGCCCCTGTCCTCATCCAGAGTCTGCAAGTGCACATTTCATCAACAGGGGACATGGAGTATCAACCACAAATGGGGAGCATGAAATGATTTTCATGGTCCTTAGCCTAGGGGCACTAAGGTCAAATATGGAGCCTTTACTGCGATCTCAGCCAAGATTAGGCAAGTGATCTATGTAATTCAGTAAGAATGAACTAACCAACTGGGCCATTGGCCTGAACTTAAGCAACCAGAACCTTAGGCTGTCTCCTGGGCAAGGTGTCGTACCAAAACTCATATTGTTACCCGATAGAGTTTTCACTTAATATAAACAGAAAATGTGGAAATACACAGCAGGTCTGGCAGCATTTGTGGAGAGAGAAACAGAGTTAACCAGCAGGATTTACCAGTGCCGCCAAAGTCAATGGACTTTTGGCTGGCTCACCTCATCTGCCGCGTGGGACCAGAAAATCCCAGCCAACATTCTGTTTTGTGATCTTGCGGGAGAACTGAGAAAAGTTAGAAATGCAATAAGTTTTGAGCAAGTGAAAGGAGGGGAGGGTGAGAAGAAGAACAGAAGGGAAGGTTTATGATAGGGGGAGGGCAGGACAAATTAAATAACAAAAGATTTCATGGTATGAAGTCAAAGAGTGTGGTAATAAGACAAGTAAAGAAGTAAAAGATGTGCCTAGAGAAGGTGTGAATGGCAGGATAGCAGTTGTCTGAATGCAGAGTAAGGAAATTCAGAAAGAAATGGGGGAAAATGAATCAACAAATACAGATCAATCAGTTTGTTACTTTCTCTCTTTCAAATGCACATTCAGTCTATCTTTTTCTGCTTTAACACAATGGTTTTTATTAATTTCAGAATGTCCACCTAATAAATGGTCCTACACCAGATGCAATCATTCAAACAGGCACGACTGGTTCTCCCTTATTCCCCTTTCAGTTAAAAAGATCATCCTCAGTGTCAAACCTTGACATTTAAAAATAACAGAATGTTTAAATGTGCAACAAAAATACCGACAACAAGATTGCTTTAATGAATGAAGGCTATTTGAACAACTAAAGTTGGATTTTCCTTGTGGATACTTAGTATTAAATGAAGGATTGCTAATCTCTGCAGATGTATAAAGCAAATGACACTTAATCATGTTTGTATTAATTGCATGTACAGATGATTTTTTTGAATTACTGTAGCAACGTCTAGCAAAAAATCTGCTTTTAATAAATGTGGAACATTATAGTCCTAGCTTGTGATTAGTGAAACATCCTGTATTGTGATCATATTCTTTTTGTTACTGATGAACTTCAAAGTTTATAGAAACATCTTGTGATCAGTTATATGTGCCTTTAAAGCTTTGAAACTCCAACAAATGCTAACCTCCATGTGGGTGAGCGTGTGCAGCCTTGGGCACTTTTTTTTTAACGGACATCCTTTGCCTTCCAGAAGATCTGATACTTTGATTTCTACCACATGTGTGGTATGATAAACTGTGGGAGGGATTTTTGTTATACTGCACAGATGCATGATAACATGCATGTGGTAACATAATGACCGCATTTATTTAAACCTTTTTTTTCACCTCTTCTTGTGAGCTTCACTGCTGGCTATGATTTTACTCGAATAAACTTGTGTTTGGCTGTGAATATGAACTAAGTTATACCATAAGATGAAGTTGGATCATAAAGTAGCTGATCTCTAAGGAAGAAGATTCAAGCAGAGAAAAATCTATAGATAACATTGTGTGCTGTAGAAAATAGTGCCTGTTCTACACTCAACATTCTGGAAAGAAATTGATCTGATCATAGTGGAACTAAACATGATCACTTATTGTACAAGATGGAATGACTGTAATATTTCAATCATTAATCTATTTGATAATGAGATCACTTCTGATTGCTACTGTACTATGGCATGGCAGGCTGGTGTTGGGTGGTGGGGTGCATAGAATCATCAAATGATACAGCACAGAAAGAGGCCATTCGGCCCATTGTGCCTGTGCCGGCTCTTTGAAAGAGGTTTCCAATTAGCCTCATTCTCCTGCCTTTTCTCCATAGCTTTGCAATTATTGCCTTTCAAATATTAATCCAATTCCCTTTGAATGTTGCTCTTGAATCTGCTTCCACTACCTTTTTAGCCAGTGCATTCCAGATCACAACAACTTGCTGGCTAAAACAATTTCTCCGCATCTCACTTCTGGTTCTTTTGCTAATTATCTTAAACTTCTTGCAGAAATGACTCTGGAATCTTCCTTATAGCTAGCCAGTGACCCCTCTTCCCTGAAAAGTGTACATGTGTGGACATTGGGTCAGGATTGTGACATTCTACCCAGGTTGAATCTTACCAGGACACAGCACTTACTATTGAGGTTCACATAGGAAGAATGACCTATCAGGAGGAAACTACTCAACCAAGTGATTCAGGATTTTCATTTTGCTCATTAAAAAAATGCTAGTCTTAGCCTCACAAAAATCTTTACTTCAATCACTAAACCAATGTGACGTGAGACTACCATCTTACTGAAATTGTGTACTACATGCTAGAAAACAATGTATTATCAGATGAAAGAATTTACATCTCAGTTAGATTGCAGTTTTTGAGATGGTAATAGGTGCTGATGTTTACCCGTTTGCAGGCAAGAATTGGGTTATAGCATTCTGAAAATCACAGTGCAGCATTGCTAACTCATTCCTGCTAATGTCCAGGCCACAGTCATTATGGTGGGGTCCTTGAAGTAGTCAACAATGGAACCAGGTCGATGCCTCATTACCTCGTGCAATTCTGGGCTCTATGATGTCAACAGGACCATGTTGTACTTTATAGATGCCAATGGATAAACGATGTGCCATGTATACTCTACCTATTGGTATTTTGCGTCAACATGTTTAACCCGTGGTCCTTAGAGGGAGCAAAGTAGGCTACTCTGAAATCGCCATAGGTGAGTTTAAGTAATGAACTCTCTGTTCCTCAGACTCTGACTTTTGTGCATCCCCTCCTCCCTTCACCTTAGGGTTGTCAACTCTCCACAATTGGCCTGGAGACCCCTAGAGTGAAGGATTAATCTCCTGGGCAATGCTGTGAACAATCCAGGAGAAAAAAAAAATCACTTTCTTTGAACACTTCTTGTTAGGGTGAGTGTGGTGCTGCTGAGATACTGGACATATTCTTAAGATATCGATTTGGCCTTAGAAAAGCAGAAGTTAGCTAAGTAGGACAGGATGTCCATGTGGTTAGGCTTAAATGGCAGAGGTCAGTAACTGAATGCCAGACATGCGACAATGCGAGGCATTAACAGTTTATGTAGTTTTTCTCTGTAAGCTCAGCTGCATCATTGACCAAGTTAAACATGTACAAATGCGATGTGTGATTATGCCCCACAAATCTTGGATGCTGTCTTTAAATGCCTTTGGTCTGTAATAAAGACTCCTGAATGTGAGACGCAGCCTCCGTGTTGATTCTGATGAATCTCCACAAGATTTTTTTTAGTTTTAAAAGTGCTATATTTGGGGACAAAAGACTGTTTGAATAGGTGGGGAAGTTGAAGGTGGGAGATCATGTGATCACATTTCCCATATGTTCCAGATACTTGCTAAATTCCACAGAATTGGCTGTCCAGCCAGAGCTTGCAACTCTATTTCACTCCATTATTGATGGCTGCACCTTCTGCCACACCTACACTGTGTAAGTTTTTCACTAAAACCTCAACCCTTCTACTTCCCTTGTCTCCTTTAAGGCCCTCCCTAAAATCCACCTCTGCGAAAAAGCTTTGGTCACCCATCCTAATATCTTTTTTGTCTCAGTATCCATTTTTGTTTGATTACATGTCTGCCAAGCACCTTGGCACCTTTCCATGTTAAAGGCGCTACATTAGTTATTGATTTATGAGAGACCTAGAGGAACATAAATACACATCGGGAAGAATTTTCCCTTCGGCAAGCTGGGGTGGGGCCCCCTCGCCGACGCGTAAAATGATGCATGGTGACGTCGGGCGGGTGACCTGACGTCACCGTGCATAGTCGGCTGCACGCCCGCCAGCCAAACTGTCAAAGGCCTATTAAGGCCATTTAAAACCTAATTAATTCAATTTCATGAGCTGCCCGTCCAACCTTAAGGTTGTTGGGCAGGCGAAGAGCCCAGGCGGCCTTCGCGTTTTTCATGAAACCTCATCCACGGGCGGGATGAGGTTTCACGAAGTGTTTTAAAATCTAATAAAAATTAATACTTTTATTCTTTGACATGTCCCAGCTCATGTGATAGTGTCACATGAAGAGATATGTTTTAAAAGTGTTAAAAACCTTTATTTAAAACTTTAGCACTGAAACTAATCTCCCTGAGGCACCTCTGTGCCTTGGGGAGATCTCTGCGCGTGAAAGAGCACAGGGAACCTCTCAGAGAATCCCCCCCTCCGCCCCCCCGCCCACACAGGGAACGGTCAGCGCTTCCGGGCGAGCATCACGCTGGGCGGGCCTTAGTTGGCTAGCCCACGTAAAATGACAGCACGTCCCCGATCGGGAGTGCCAATCGGGTTCATGTCCGCCCCCTCCCGCCCCCGCACAAACACCCCCCAATGGGTGGAAATTTCTGGCCATCTAGTTCCTTTAAAATCATCGCAACAGTTGCTAATCCCTCTGCATCCCCCCCATTCCCATGATCGACTGCCTCCTGCCAATTAACTAAATTCTTCTCCATGGAGAATCCATTGGACTTCTCACCTCCAGGATTAATGAATTGTCTGTCCACACTCCAAAAGCGCAGACATCTTCCGGATAATGAAAATTCACCGGGCCTCTCGCTGGTGACATCTGGTGGGCAGCGGGCACAGAAACCTAAAACTGGCCCCTATATCACATCAACACAAAAATCACGGTATAACTGAGTCATAAATTAGTCCTGTTGCAACCTATAGTCCCCTGGCCATCAAATACTGTTTTATACAAGCAAATACCAGAAACTACAGACAGAAATGATCAGAAGCATAGCGCTGTTACAGTAGAGCAATGAAAATAACAGGCATGAAAAGCACATACTGAACCAAATATTTAAAGCAGATTTACTGCCAGGCAGAGTTAAAATCAACCTTGTGTTTATTTTTGATATTTTTTTAACACCGTTTAAGACCTAAAATTCCTATATTTCTTAGTTTAGTTGTAGAGAAGGGGATTAGAATTTGAGGTGGAAGTCAAACACGCTAGAATTACACTTGTTCCAAATCCATGCTAAATTCCATCAGAACAGGCTGTTCACAGAAAATGTACCAAAGTAATGAATGTTTGCAAATGACAGGACAATGAGAGCTGATGTTGTTGTCCCTGAAATTCTGCCACTTATACCAGAATCGCATCTGTAGAAATCCTATAGAAAAGATTGATGATTAACCACCATGGCTTGTCAAACCAGTAAGTGGTTGATTGCACAGACTTTAAGAGTAGAAATCAATATTTCTAAGTATTTTGCACATTTACTGGGTCCAAATTCAAATCCTGCAGTGTGACATTCCATGCTAGAGTAACACATGAACTGCACCCAATATCATATTGGTTCAGAGGATTGATAGACATCATTAGCAGCAACCTAGAACATATACAGGCCTAATTTAGATGTTAATAAGGGTCTTGCACTTGAATCAGGATCCTTTGCTAAATTAATGTTTGTGTGCATCTGAAATGACAACCCCTTACCACACCCAGCAGGTGTTGGTTAACACCTTTCAGGTGAAGCATTTAAAGGGATCATCATCTCTATTAAGTTAAGACCCTGGTTAGTCATCTTGGGCTTCTAGGATACTTCTGGGACAATTTTTTGGCTATTTTAGCATGTGTTTCCCTGTGAGATACTTTTGCCAAGTGAGTTGCGGAGGGCAAGATTTGCTTGTTCTCAGTTGGGAATCATGGCAAATGGAAGGGGTGTTAAAATAGGGCTGCTAAGTCAGAGGAAGAGGAGCAGCAAGAAAAAAGCAAAGAGAGGGTATACAGATAGTGTCAATGAGGGATTGATATTGACACAGACCCTAAGGAAACCAGGAGATGCAGTTGTGGAGTTGTAATACATGTCAGCCCCTGACTACAGAACAGACATGATGATCTCAGGAGTTCTGCCATGAAACAAAGGATGGCAAACCTCAAATACATATGGAGGCTCTGTGCAGCCTTTCCCACAGCCTTTCCTGTTAGGGAGGGAGTTCCAGGACTTTGACCCAGGAACTCCCTTCCTAACAGCAATGTTGGCGTACCTACACCACATGGACTGCAGTGGTTCAAGAAGGCAGCTCACCACCACCTTCTCAAGGGCAACTAGGGATGGGCAATAAATGCTGGCCTGGCCAGCGAAGCCCACATCCAGTGAATGAATTTAAAAAACCCTCTTTCTGCTATTAATGGGGCAAAGCGGCCTCTGCCGTACATGCACCATCAGCTCCTTGCACAAACTCATAGCTTTATAGAATCAGGCTGCAAGGAGCCTATGATAAAGAATCAGATTGTTCCTTGTTTATCTCAGGAAATGAGGGGCTCAGGTAGAAGGGCCAACACACGGGACTCATTATATTTTGTAGCAGACATTTGAATCTCAGACTCCCAGACCACAGGGAGACGGATGAGGGGAAGCAGATCTTTGATTGCTGAGACTTCCAAAAACAATTTTTCTATTGAACTGTGAAGGTGTTGTAAGTATGTCTGTCCCTCAATTATTTGGCAGCTCCAGCCACTGCACCTGCTTGCTTTCCTTCATAGGATGGAGAGTCAGCATCAGCAGTGTCATCATCAGCATCTCTGCTATGCTCTGGGATATTGACCTCTGTCCAATGCTGATTACAAAGTGATGAAGCACATAACATGCCACCACAATTCAAGAAATATTACTGAAAGCATACTGCAAGGTAACTCTGAAGGCATCCAGACATCATTCTTTCACCATGGTAATGGTTTACTCTTAACACTGTCTTCAAGTGTGCTTCATTATAGCATGTCTATAATGAACTGCGTGGCTAAGGAAGATAATGTAATGAACAACACACAATACATTTAACCGCTTTAAATATAATTTTGGCTTCTGTCTTTCATTCATGGTGTGGACAGGGCCAATGAAAAGCATACTTAGACTCTACAGGGTACAGAATTAAAGTATATAGAAAAAGAAAAAGACTTCACTGCTATTGTACATAATTCTCTTAAGGTTCACAGCCATTGCTGAAAAGTGATTGCCAAGGTATATAGAGTATTTATTTGCATTACTAGGATAAGTCAGTATAAAACTAAAGCACCATCTTGTCCTTGTATGAGATCTTGATTTGACCTCACTTAGAATGCCGTGTTCAATTTTTGCTCCCTTCATATGATGGGTGAGACCGAGGCTTTGGAAAAGGTCAGAGGACCACAATAATGATGCCAACTTTACCCTGATAGGCTTAAAAAGCTGGA
This sequence comes from Cetorhinus maximus, assembly GCF_964194155.1. Classification (NCBI taxonomy): domain Eukaryota; kingdom Metazoa; phylum Chordata; class Chondrichthyes; order Lamniformes; family Cetorhinidae; genus Cetorhinus; species Cetorhinus maximus. Next base: position 49,195,296 of record NC_135895.1, on the reverse strand, counting down.
TCTGTTTACTTTAAAGGAGCATACTCTTTGATTGAAGATCTTGCACAAGCGGCATCTTAATCCCTTACTGGGGAGGCCTTAGCAGACACAACAAACATCCATGCTTTGATTTGATTGAGGCATTTAAAGCAATGAAGAAGCTAGACTGTGTTTGTGTACATAGATTATTTTAATTAGATAAGTTAGGGAGAACCTGAGATCATGCAAAGCTAGAACCTAGGGTAGATGTTTCCAGAGGATAGTAGAACTATAAAACAAGTTGTTAGTTTGTGCAATGAATGTAGATACACTGCATATCTTCAAGAGGGAGCTGAGCCAGATCGCGGCTGGGGCAAAAATCACAATGTACAAAGGTTGATGAGATATTGGGTTATAATAACCATGGTCAATGTGATCTTCTGGACCAGTTTGATTGCCTAGAGGTCTGAAAAAAAGTTCTAGCTTCTTTTCTCCCTAAATTGGCCTTGAGTTGTCACCTGGTTCCTTGCCTCTCCGTGGAGGTGGCAGGGTCGCTGGGGATGGAATCATGTATCTTTGGGCTAGGTTAATGGACCTGCTGATCTCTTCCTGTTCACCATTTCCACATCTTCAAATGCAACTTCACTGCTCTATACAGTAGTCAGGCATGAAGTAGGCAGCGGCTGCCAACTTTGGAACTGAGTATTTATAGAAGAGATCTTAGACAAAGTTAACAAGTACATTTATCTCTGTGTTTGAATTTGAGACCAACTTAAGATTGTAAATAGCTATGCCACTAATGAAGGGTATTGAAGAGCTAGAGCCAAAATCTAAAAAAAACGGCATTCCAGTCAACCACTCCGTAAGATTTAGTGAATTGGAAAAAATTATCACAGGAGAAAGTACTATTTGGACAAATGGTGTATGCTGAACATCCACTGGATAAGTCTGTCAAGGAAGTGATCTATTGTTTATCTCCCATATTTTGTTAATTGTCTTATCAAAATTAGTTTTCTCCACTTAAGGTACAACTTTAAGTATGCGACAGTTTAGTTGCAAATTAAGCTCTCTCCACAGTGGGCAATAAAATCCTTCAATTTCAGAAAAACCCCTCTTTCTGCATCATTCGTATTCCTCAACAATCGTGAGGAACATTCGTATTCCTCAACAATCATCTCTGCTGCCATATGGAATGATTTTGCTAATATAGTACCAAGTATGAAAGAGTTGTGCTGTTGATTTGCTTGTGTCAACAACTGGTTGAAACTGCTCATTCTCATTAACTTAAAAGCCTTAAAGCGAGCATAGAGAGGAAACTTCCATTGCATTAGTATGGACTGGATTTAAAGTACCTTTTTCAAGGTATTGTCAGTGCAAAGCACAGAATTGACACATACAGTGGTTCATGCTTGTGCTCCATTCGCCATCCAAGTGATTTTCTTTACATTTCCTTGAATGGTAGGTTGACATCATGCTTGAAACAAGGCAGTTTGGAAGATTATATATGGGGAAACCTTGTGAGGTAACCTTATATCCTTTTCAAGGGGTAAAATCATGGTACACCACTTACTGCCCTATTGCTTTTGAAATCTGCTCCAACGTGATGCTGAAGTGGACCAGGGAAGAGCCTTGAGCTTACTGAAATATTATGATCCTACACTATTTGTCATTAAAAGTATTAACATAAGATGATGAAGTAGCCATAAAGAATGCAAGCAAACTCTGGGGTTCATTTCTAGAAGATGTCATGAAAATATAATAATTTTCATAATATTATTGTCATTGATTATAAAAGTAGGTTAATAGTGGGGTTTGGATAGTGTGTGTGGGGGGGATTTAGTTGAATTGGAGACAGTTGGCCTCGAAGCTTTGAGTTATCAAAAGGTTTGAAATGCTAAATACGTAAACATGACTTAAGTTTTAGAATGTGAGGTGTAAGGAAAATTTGCATTTTTAGGTAAACCAGAGTAGTTTGAATTTCAAAGAGATGGTAAGATGTTATACTTACCCAGAAGAAGCTAAGCCAAACAGTGTATTTATTTTTCCCAAAGGTTACTAATAAAATTAGTACTAATGAAAAGATTTGTATTATGAGAAAAGTAAAGTTGCAAAAACATATGGGTACAATTGAATTTGCGTTAAAAGGGAGAAACATGTATAAAGGAGATGAGGTTATGTGTAAAGAGAAGGAATTCTAAGATCTAACACAAGTGTGAAAAGCCCCCAGCCTCTGCACATCTTGTTGCTGTCTACAGGAACTGAATCAAAGAAAACTCACTTTGAATATCACTGTCCAGGGTATTGTGTGCTTTGCCTGGGTCTGTTTAAATCTATTTGTTTTTATTACTGTTGCCTTAACAGAGGTGTAACTGGGAGTCAGATTAATTAAGGGTTTTAGCAGTTATTATAGTAATAATTTCTAAACTTATGTATGTGCTTAAAATCAGAAGGTGAGGAAGGAATTATTTCCAGCGCAGAAGCCAATGGGGGGATGTTGAAATTTGCACAAGCTCATCCAAAGTTTGAGGAATGAGATGTTGAAGCATTTTTATTCCATTTGATAAGACAGGTAAACAGATGAAATGGGCACAGGAAAACTGGACATTGTTGTTATAATCCAGGTTGATGGGTAGAGCACAGGTGGATTATGCTTCATTGTCAGAAGAAATGTCAGTGAACTATGATATAGCAAAAAAGGTTATTTTGAGTGCATATGAGTTGGTTCCTGAGGCATACAGGCAGAAATTTAGGAATATGGGAGAACAGCCTGGGCAAATTTATATTGAGTTTGAGAGAGTAAAACAAAGTAATTTTGACTGGTGGATATGGGCGTTAAAGATAGAGACAACATATGCAGCTCTTAGAGAAGTAATTCTTTTGGAAGAATTTAAAGATTCAATTCCTTCGGTAGTGAGAACTCATGTGGAAGAACAGAGGGTTGAAATAGTAAGACAAGCAGCAGAGATAGCTGATAATTATGAGTTAGCTCATAGATATGAGCATTTTTATCATCACCCTTTTAAATCAGAGGATAGAAAGTGGGAAGGTGAAAGAAAGGTGGCTAGCCAGGGAAGAGGAGTAGGTAGAAATTCCCAGGAATGTTTTTTCTCAGAGTAAAAAGAAAGGTGCTGAGGGTAGAAGTGACACTCAAAAATTGAGGTGTTCTCACTGTAATAAAGTTGGGCACAGGAAGTCAATGTGTTGGAAATTACAGGGAAAATCTGTTGGGATTATTGGGGTGCAGAAAAGTCCTGGAAGTAAAGGTGCTGTGGGTTCTGAGGTTCAGGCACAGGAAAAACCAGTGGTTTGTGTACAGTTAAAACAGGAAGAATTGGTGACAGGTAAAGAAGTGGGAATGTGTTCACAATTTACCCAAGGGTGTTCTGAGGAGCAGGTTGCAGAAATGTTTAAAGATTTTGTATATGAAGGGGAAGTCTTTCCATGTGTATAGGGTGGAGTAGGTAAAGATGTTAAAATATTAAGAGACATAGGGGCTAGTCAATCCTTAATGTTGTGGGATAGTGATATTTGTTGTTCAGAGGGAGTATTGCAGGAGCAAGTAATAATCAGTGGGGTTCATGGAGATGCTAAGCCTGTTCCCTTGTGGAAGGCAAATGTAAAGAGTAAGTGAAAAACAGGTGGGGTGATTGTTGGAATAGTGGAAAAATTGCCCATTGCAGGTGTTCAATTTGTTTTAATTAATGATACAGCTGGGTCACAGATGTAGGTGATGCCTGTGGTAGTTGAGCAGCCCATAGAGATGTTTTCAACAGAAGTGATGCAGAAAAAGCATCCTGAATTGTTTCTAGATTGTGTGATAACAAGATCACAGGCTCACAAGTTGAAACAGGAAGTTAAAAGGCAAGGAGAAGGTGTATAAGTTCAATTAGCTGACACTATTTTTATAAGATTGTTCAGGAAGAAAGAATGGAGACTAATGCAGCTAAGATATTTAGCTCAAGGCAGTTGGTAGAGTTACAGAAAAAAGATCCACAAATTAAACAGTTATATCAGACAGCTTACTCAGAAACAAAGGCAGAATGCATTCCAGAATGTTATTACCTTAAGGGTAATGTTTTAATGAGAAAATGGCAGCCTTATCATGTTTTAGCAGATGAAAGCTGGAAGGAAGAGTATCAGATTATTTTACAATTTAGATATTGAAATAAGATTCTGAGAATAGCTCATGAAATTCCACTGGGGGGACATTTAGAAAGACACAGGCAAAAATACAAAAATATTTTTATTTGCCTGGATTGCATGGAGATGTAGTCAAATTCTGTAGAACATGTCACACATGTCAGTTGATAGGGAAACCACAAGCAGTGATTAAGCCAACACCTTTAATTCCAATTCCAGCATTTGAAGAATCTTTTACTAGGGTCATGTTTGATTTTGTAGGATCCCTCCCTAAGACTAAAAGTGGAAATCAGTACTTACTGACAATAATGCATGTGTCTACAAGATTTCCTGAAGCAATACCTTTGAGAGATATTACAACAAAGACAATTGTGGAACAGTTGACTAAATTATTTACAATATATGGTTTACCAAAAGAAATACAATCAGATCAGGGCTCAAATTTCATGTCATAGCTGTTTGAGGAAGCAATGAACAGTTTGGGGATAAAACAGTTTATGTCAACAGCTTATCATCCTGAGTCACAAGGAGCTTTGGAAAGATGGCACCAAATTTTAAAAAGTATATTGAGGGCGTATAGTCAGGGCTATCCACAGGATTGGGAAAGGGGAATTCCATTCTTGTTATTTGCTATTTGGGATGCTTCTAAAGCACCAACTGGATTTAGTCCTTTCAAACGAGTTTATGGTCATGAGGTAAGAGGACCACTGAAATTGATTCATGAGAAATTGGTGAGTCAAAATTCAGAAACAACTCTGCTGGATTATGTATCAAACTTCAGAGAAAGATTGGACAGAGCACGTGTGTTAGCTAGGAACATTTAAAGATATCTCTGCAAGTGATGAAAGTGAAGGCAGACAGGAGAGCTGCAGCTCATAGTTTTGTTGCTGGGGAGAAAGCGTTAGTCCTGTTACCAGTACTGGGTGACTCATTAAAGGCAAGGTTTAGTGGGCCTTACAGGGTTGAAAAGAAACTGAGTGGAGTAAATTATTTAATGAATACTCCAGGTAGAAGAAAGAAGCAGAGGGTGTGTCATGTAAATATGCTTAAAAAGTACTTTGACAGGGAACAGGACCAAAAGGAGGTCTTCCTGGTGGTAGATAAGAGGCAAAAGGTGGAAATGAAGGATTCTGAAATTGATTTTCCTCTAAGCAAATTTGATAATGAGGTGGTACTTGAAAATTTAAATGTAATATTGAGTTACCTTCCAGACATGTGCCAAAGTGATTTGGAGAAGCTACTGTAGTAACACAAAGCTATTTGTGGGAATAAGCTGGTGGGGGGGGGGGACAAATGTAGCTATGTGTGTTAGCAAATTTAGCAAATTTATGTGTTATAGAAGTTTCATCTTTGATAAGGCAACATCCTTATAGATTAAATCCTGCAAAGTTATCACAAGTACAGAAAGAAATTGAATTCATGCTTCAAAATGACATAATTGGGCGGAATTTTCCGTGCCAGCAGATAGCGGGCGTGACAGGTGGCATGTGCAGACAATATGGTGCAATCGGTTTCACCTTGGTGGGAAGGCAGGTCTTGATCGTCCACTCAGCCCGCCGATGGCGGGCCACATTTCCCGCCAACTGTCGTCAGGGAGCTCATTTAATATATCAGCATATCATTAAAAGGGCATCCCGCCAGGCTCTTGGACCCCCGCCGGATTGTCCGTCCATGTCGGTGGGAAAGCATATTGACCTGTTTCACAACAGCACACAGGCGACGTGCACTTGGCAGCCTTCACTTTGGGGGAACTGGAGGTGAGTGAACAGCATCGTTCTGCAGAGCTCGCAAGGGTCACCTGTTGCTCTGCAGGCTTCAGGGGCACCGGGGGGGCCGAGGTGAAGTGCCGCCCGGGCCCGGAGGTGTCAGCGTGTGTCCGGAGCCAACTGCTGCCCAGCCTCGGAGGCGACTGTTGTCAGGGTTGGAGAGGGGATGTCGGGGGGGGCAACTGCTGCACAGCTGTGGGGGCAACTGCTGCACAGCTGTGGAGGCGACTGCTGCCTTGGCGTTGGAACCACCGCACAAGAAATCGAGGTGGGGGGGCAGGGTAGGAGAGGGGAGTGGCCACGCAGTCGGGACACCTGTATAAACTGACCATTCCTCTGCTACTGAGATAGTTCAGGCACGGCCGCAGTGATATGATTGGGGTTAGGCTCCTAGCCCGCCCACACAAGCAACGCGGAGGTACCAAAGCACCATCAAGCACTCCAGACTACCCACCACCCCCCCTTCCCCCACACCCACCCCCCGGCACTGACTACGAGTCCACGACACTTTGCTGGACGCGTTGTACAATCTCCTCGCCAACACTGGCCATGTAGCAATCACTACTGGAGGCGCTCCCAGCCCCTTGCAATCTCAGCAACCCGGTTAGGAGCAGTTTCCCCCATAACGCAAGCTGACAGGGCAGCAGCCATGCAGCGCACTCATCTGTGGCCATCCGAGGGGTGACCAGCACTCTCCAGGAAGCATTAAGGGGTGGTCACACAGGGCCAGGAAAGGTGCTAAGTACACCCATGCTAACCTTGTCTCTCTCTCTCTCTTTCATGCTGCAGGAAGACCACAACAGGAGCATGGAGCCTGGTGACCTAGCTGTATGCCTGATGGCCTACAGAGAACGAGGAGACGGAGGAGAGAGAAAGAGACTGAGGCTCCTGGCCACGCAAAGGCAGGAGCAGTGACCTCAGGAAGAAGGGACAGCTGGGGCTCCCACACAGGAGCGACAATGAGCCATGGCTGGTTGGGGCCTAGCAACACCCAGGGACTATAGATGCCGCGTGTCATTCCTGCAGATGACCAAGAACTAGTGTCGCCGATGATTACGCATGTCTAGGGACCTGGTTGCTCACATCTGCCACTTGCTACAGGACTTGGCGCCAAGGAGACATGGAGGGCATCCAGTGCCAGTGGCTGTGAAAGTGACCGCAGCACTCAATTTTTATGCCAGTTGCTTCTTTCAGGGCTTCAGAGGTGACCTCTGTGGGATTTCAGAAGCTGCTACCCACAAATGCATCCATGAGGTCACAGATGCCATATTCTCCATGGCACACAACTTTGTGCATTTCGCTCAGGACCAGGACAGGCAGGATGCAAGGGCCATTGGATTCTCCCAGATCTCGGGATTCCCACAGGTGCAAGGTGCGATCGACTGCGCCCATGTGGCGCTCAGGTCTCTGTCGCTGCACATGGTGGGCTACATCAACCACAAGGCCTTCCACTAACTGAACACGCAGCTGGTGTGCGACCACCAGAAACACATCCTGCAGGTGTGCGCACAGTTTCCAGGGAGCGTGCACGACGCCTACATCCTGAGTCACTCGCAGATCCCTGCAGTCTTCCAGGGTCCACAGAGGCTGCAGTATTGGCTCCTTGGGGACAAGGGCTACCCACAGAGGCCGTGGCTGATGACACCCGTGCGGCGGCCTCAGACTGCAGCAGAGCGATGCTATAATGAGGCTCATACAGCAGCTCACACCTTTGTGGAGCAGACCATCGGGATGCTGAAGATGAGGTTCCGGTGCCTGGACCATTCTGGTGGAGCCCTGCAATACAGTCCAAAGAGATGTCATGCATCATTGTCGCCTGCTGCGCCCTTTACAACTTGGCGCTGCAAAGGGGAGACGAGCTGGCTGAGGAGGAGATGGAGGAGCTCCACGTTTCGTCTGATGAGGTGGATGTTGATGGGTATGAGCGCGGGGAGGTCCTCGAGGTGACAATGATGGCGATGAGGTCCTCACACTGGCTAGACAAGGCAGGCGCGCTCGGGAGGCCCTCATAGCTGCCAGATTTGTGGAGGATGTTGATGACATGCAGTGAAGATTCCCCGTAGATCCTCACATCACAGTTCTGAATGTTTGACTCCAGTCTGGCTTATGGCAGCGCGAATATCCTCTGTGAGAACGTTCCTGTCAGGGAGATGAGTGGAGGCTCTAATAGTCGCTCAATTGCAGGAGAACAATGACGACATGCAGTGAGGTTACTCCATAAATGTTCACATAGCCTCCGAAAATGTCTGATACCTGTCTGGTTGAGGGCAGCTCAATTGCGCTCCGTGACCAGGGTCATATCATAGTGATGCAACCATGAAACTTGAGAAGTTCTGATGCTTTGTCTGCCTTCAGCACCTCAGCCCTTCAGAAGCTGGAGCATGGCATCAATGGTCACAGATGCTGAAGAGATGGGGGCCAGCCCATCCTTAAATGTGCTAAGAGCACATCAAGAGATTGAGAGAACCCTGTAGCCCCTGCCCACTACAATCTGGCAGCAATGACAAGCACCGCCAAGGTGCAGGCATCAGAAATGTTTCCAGGGAGTGTGAGGCTGGACCATCACTTTGGTCTGAAGGCTGTGTAGAGCACAGGGAAGAGGCCCTGGACTGAGACACTTGTATTTATCTTGCGCAGAGAGGTTTCACATCTGAGTGACAAGAACACTGCTCATTAGAACAAGGAGCCACATGTAGGGAGACATTCTTGGGAGTTTATTTACAATAGTGTACAAGTGATTAACACCCATGCACAGCTTGTCCTGCATGGATAGAGATGGAGAGAGTGTAAGCAGGATGTCTGCCAGGCCAGATGATAAATGCGCCTGGCCTGTGAGCATGGTGAGTAGTCCCCTGGATGGGCTGAGGGCAATGAAGGTGAGTGTGAGAGAGTGACTGATGATGTCCCTTGAACTGGCAGTGAGTGAGGGCTCTATGGATGTGTAATGGGTTTGTGAGAGTGTGAGTTGAGGGTGATGACATCTCTGGTGGAACGGAGGAGATCATTCATCCTCTTACGGCACTGGGTGGCTGTCCTCTTCTGAAGAGCATTGGTGCTGACCACTGTTGCCACCACCTCACAAGCCAGACTGGTCACGTTGCTGCCCATCCTGCGGCCAGAGCAGGGGTACAGGACATCCCGGCGGGCCTCCACAACATCCAGCAGTCGCTCAAGGGACCTGCCATTAAATCCGGAGGTGGGACAGCCTTTTTTCTTTTGCTGGCCATATCTCCCATGCAGCGGTGGTGAGCTGGTAGCGATGAGCGGTGTGCTGTCAGCTGCCTTTTAAACACGGTGGCTGGCGTGATGCAATAGCAGGGTGATGGCGGGAGGGCGAATGAGAGCCTGCCTGCCATGGAAATGGAGCATTTCCGTGGAATGCATAAATAATGAGGCAGGATTGTGATGATATGGCATGAAAACCTACCATCACTGTCGGTGGGTAGGATGCCACTTTTCCCGCTTACTGCCGCACTTAGTGCAAATTTGGGAAAATTCTGCCCATTGACTCTAGTTGCAGTAACTGGAGTTCACCTATTGTGATGGTACTGAAACCAGATGGAACACAAAGGCTGTGTGTGGACAATTGAAAGGTGAATGCGGTGACAAAAGCGGATTCATATCCTATGCCACAGTTGAAGGATTTTATTGAGAAAGTGGGACAATAAAAATTTATCACAAAGATTGACTTGATAAGAGGATTTTGGCAAGTACCATTATGGGAGAGAGCAAAGGAGATATCAGCTTTTGTGATGCTAGATGAACTATATCAGTTTAAAGTCATGCCATTTGGTATGAAAAATGCACCTGCAACATTTCAAAGACTGACAAAGTAATTGCAGGTATGAGCAATTGTGCTGTTTATATTGGCGACTTGATAGTTTTCAGTCAAATGTGGGAGGAGCATTTACAACATCTAGAAGAATTATTTAGTAAACTACAAGAAGCTAATTTAGTAGTGAACTTGGCTAAAAGTAATTTTGCAAAAGCGCAAGTTACATATCTAGGCCATACCATTAGACATGGTAAAGTGGCTCCAAGAGATGTGAAAGTCAAGGCTATCATGGATTTCCCCTTGCCAACAACAACATGGGAAGTTTTGAGATTTCTGGGCATGAGTGGGTTTTACGGGAAATTTGTACTAAATTTTAGCAGTGTGGTTGCTCCATTGACTGAACTATTAAAAAAGAACAAGAGGTTTCAATGGACACAGGAGTGTCAGAAGGCATTTATTTGATAGTTTGAAAACTGTATTAACTATGACACCAGTTTGGCAGTACCCAATTATGCCAAACAATTTAAGTTGGCTTTTGACGCAAGCGATATAGCCGTTGCTGCCATACTGTTGCAAGATGAAACTGGAATTGAGAAATTGTAGGGCATTTTTCATGGAATTTGAATGTACAACAGAGAAGATATTCCATGATCAAAAAGGAGCCTCTGGGTCTGGTGTTAGCATTGCAGCATTTTGAGATTTACATTGCAAAAAATTCATTAGAAAGAGTTGGTTATACAGACCACAATCCTTTAAAGTTTGTGGACAAATTTCAAGACAGAAAAGCAAGGCTTCTCAGGTGGAGTTTATAATTGCAACCATTTAATCTACAGGTTATACATGTGGCTGGACAAGGAAATCTAATTGCAAATGCATTGTCAAGAGTTTGACGCTAAAAGGGAAAATTAGACATTTAAAAACCTGGACGCTGGACTGGAATGACTTCTGTTGATACAAAGGATTTGTATATATATATTGTTACGTTAATGCATGCATCTGACAATATAATAGTGTGAGTATATTGATAAGTATAGGAGGTAATGTAGGATGGGTTGAGAAAATGAAGCCGTCTTTTTATATTATGACGGTTCATTTTCCAGTAAGAAGGGAGGTGTCATGAAAATATAATAATTTTCATAATATTGTGATTTATTGTAAAGGCAGGTTAATAGTGGGGTTTGGATAGTGTGTGTTTGTGTGTGTGTGTGAGATTTAGTTGAATTGGAGACAGCTGGTCTGGAGCTTTTGAGTTATCAAAAGGGAAGCTAGGTTTGAAATGCTAAATACGTAAACATGGCTGAAGTTTTAGATTGTGAGGCGTAAGGAACATTTGCATTTTTAGATAAACCAGAGTAGTTTGAATTTCAAAGAGATGGTAAGATGTTACACTTACCCAGAAGAAGCTAAGCCAGACAATGTGTTTATATTTCCCAAAGGTTGCTGATAAAATTAGAACTATGAAAAGATTTGTATTATGAGAAAAGTAAAGTTGCAAAAACATATGGGAACAATTGAATTTGCATTAAAAGGGAGAAACATGTACAAAGGAGGTGAGGTTATGTGTAGGGGGGAAGGAATTCTAAGGTCTAACACAAGTGTGAAAAGCCTCCAGCCTCTGTGCATCAAGTTTCTGTCTACAGCAACCAAAGCTAAGAAAACGCACTTTGAATATCACTGTCCAGGGTATTCTGTTGCTTTGCCTTGGTCTGTTTAAATCTATTTGTTTTTACTGTTGCCTTAATGGGTGTGTAATTGGGAGTCAGATTAGTTAGAGGTTTTAGGAGCTATTATGGTAGTAATTTGTGGACATGTGCATGTGCTTAAAATCTTTTCTTTTATCAATAAATGTTTAATTTAGTTTTGTAAAAAAAAACCTCTAAGCTTTGCTGGACTTAATACTACTGAATTCAAGACACACATCTCAAAACAAAATACAAATTGCAAAACAGTTGTGCCAGCTATTTCGTGTTTCCCTCTGGGATTTGAGCAGCTTGCCAGTTACCATCTACTGTGCCCTAACAAAGAACAGAATACAAAAGCATGAAGATAATATTAGACCACAGTTAAGAGTACTGTGCACAGTCCTGGTCACCATTATACAAAAATAATATTGAAGCATGTGCAAAAATAATTATAAGGACGTTTGCAGAATTGAGAGGATGCAAGTGCCAGGAAAAATTGAGCAGGGAGCTGCGTCTCTCAGGAGGAATTTAGTAGGCGTTTTTTACACAGGGTGTTGAAAATGCAGAACCCACTGTTACCTGAAGTGATTGAAACAGATAACACTGATGCATTTAAGGGGAGGCTTGGCACACATATGTGTGAGAGGTGAATAGGGGGATATGGGGGTAGCATTGGTGCATACATGTGTGAGAGGGGAATAGGGGGTTATGGGGGTAGGATTGGTGCATACTTGTGTGAGAGGGGAATAGAGGTGTTTGGGTTTTGAAATAAATGTCCTATCTGGCTTGCCATAGTCATGTGACCTCTGCCATGAGGGCTAGGCTGCAGGCAGCCATGTTACACTCAGTTTGAATAAAGACGTTGTATTAGTAGCACCATGGTCTTTGAGCTTGTTATAAGGGGGATATGGGGGTAGGATTGGCACGTACATGTGTGAGAGAGAAATAGGGGGATATGGAGTTGGGTTTGAAGAGCTAATTACAGAAAAAGGAAGCTCGTGTGAAGTATGAACACTGGCATAGACCATTTGGGCTGAATTTATCTGCAGTAGATTATTTGTAATTAAATTAAGAACCGATAGGTTTACAAAATGTCCCTGGAGTCTTACACCATGTCACTTTGAGTTAAACCCTGACTTCTGAAGTTAATTTTCACTGATATTTAACTTTCAGTTTAAATGCACTTTAAAAAAAATCAAATGATTTAATTTATTTTCAGGGGTATTAAATAGCATCGAATGACACATGTAGGTGGAAAATATCTGAGTTGACAATGAATACACATGTACAGAGAATTCAGTCAGAAATGCTAAAGTTTAGTTTATAACCCAGATTAATGAGCTTGCTTAAATAAATAAGGTCATATTTATGCAATTGAAAAGCCTTGGGACTATTTAAATTGTAATGTGCATTAGTGTTACAAATTCAGGTCTGCAGCAGGTACCTTTTCAGGTTCAGTGGCATCAGTCACTTCCATCAGTACTCTGAGCATTTTTCTTTTATGGGAGTTGATTCATACTGCCTTCTATCTGCTTTCCTAATAGTGGAACCCAGCAACATAAGAATAGCAAGCTTTTGAGATCTGGATCAGATATCATGTCTTTTGTACCAATGCTTCTTCAGTCTGTCTAAAGGTGGACAGAGAAAACAGTTGATGATACAAGGCTTGATCCAAAATAATAAGCTACTTTATTTTGCAGTAATATGAGCTTACTGAATAACCATTATAATCAGACTAATTTCATTCAAACAGTACAATTTTATTATTTTTTATTTGCTCACAGGATTTGGGCATTGCTGGCTAGGCCAGAATTTATTGCCTATCCCTAATTGCCTTTGAGAAGGTGATGGTGAACCGCTTTCTTGAACTGCTGCAGTCCATGTAGTATAGGTACACCCACAGTGCGTTAGGAAAAATAATACAAAAGGAAAAGCATGCTATGCTTGTCCAAGGCAGTGGGATATCTCATCTGACAGGGATCAAAGGACTTTCCAACATGTTGGATGTAAGATACCTTTAATTGCCCACACAAAATAATAAATTACTTATTGTTTAGTTATTGGGGAAAAGAGCTTGCATTTTCATCTGGATGCCTTTTAAAAAAATAACTCAAGGCTATATACTTTGCTTCAATTAAAAGCAATCCTTATTTTCAAATCTGCTGTTTTAAAGATGGGAAGGTCTCTTCACTCGGGGGGTGTGGAAACCTTCCAGCCAAACACTGAGAAGGCAGGAAGGAGCAGTCAACATCAGCAGCCTAGCCCCAAGGATCTGGGAGCAGTGCTATTCTAGCACATACACACAAAGCTCACTCTAACGCTCTCACCTAGGTGGTGTTCAGTGCAAACTGGTGGTGCATTGCCATTTTCCCACTAAACTGACACTCATAGTGCTGAAGCAACGAGTGGTGCAAAGCCAAATTTTTCAGCCTTTCTAGGCTGTCACACATGTAGGGTGGTCAATGAATTTTAGGCTGGCCAGTACCGATGGAACCATACTTCAACATGAATCAGCACCTTTAAAATAGGGGAGGTGAAAATAGGTGAGAGGAAACAAAAGAAAGCCATTGATAAGGAAGCTTTTATGTTTCAAAAATACCTTCCAGCGACATTTGTTCTGGGCTATTTAAATTGCTGTTTCAGGTTGGCGTGATTTGTAGTCACGCCATTGATTCCTGCTCGTCGAACATTGGTAGTTAAATAGTTAGAACCCAAGAGCGAAGAGAAGCATTCCATTGTATAAAAGTACAAATCACACTTTCTGAAAATGGTATCTTAAAATGAATATAATTAAACAACAAGCAACTTATATTTAACATGGCAAAATGTTCCAAGGAGCTTATTACTAAAAGGACATTTTTTAATGGGTAGGCTTTATTAGCTCTTGCCAAAGTATAATTAAAATGCTGCTATGAAGCACTGCAACTACAACAACAACTTTCATTAATATAGTTCTTTTAACATAGAAAAGTGTCTCAAGGCCCTTCATAGAGGCATAATGAGTAACAAATGGACACCTAGCCAAAGTAGGGGTTATTAGGAGGGGTGACCAAAAGTTTAGTCAAAGGGGTGAATTTTAATGAGGCTTTACAGGATCAGAGGTAGGTTTAGGCCACCAAAGGAGGTGCACAAAAGGCCAGAGTCAGGAAAGCATTAGAATTGAAAGGCAACTGGTGTTTTTTTTAATTCTGTCTTTTGATGGCAATGTAAGAGATCAGCAGTGATCAGTCATAACATCCAATATTTTCGTATGGGAGAAATGAATCTTGAAGTATTTCATTCTTTTACATGTTTCTTATTAATACTTCAGTTGTTTTCTCTTTCTAGTTCAGACAGTCACGTATTTCTATACTCTGCTCTACCATGGCATCTACTCTACAACTCATTAGTAAATAAAACAAAAATGATTCAGTTTCTGTTCAAAAACCTACACCTTTATGGACTCTGTTTCATTCCTGAAATGAGAATAATGTCATTGGGTGGGCTTCAGTCATGCAATACTGATTTTGCTTTTATCCATAATAACAGGAAAAAGATGCCATGTTAACCTAAACAGCTGAGAACAGATGATGGTAATTTAATAGAGGAAGTGAGTAAGGTTATAAAGGCTTAGTGCCACTTTTGAAAACTGAGTACTGGTCACACATTCTACATTTCTCATGTGATCTCTGTGGGTTGGACAAAGTGGTTTTCATAAAATTAAGGCAATTAAGATCTCATACAAATAATTGCAAAAATATTTAGCTTTAAAATATTAGTAGCAATTTTGGCAGTGGTTAATAGCATGTTTTTTTTTGAAAAGCTGATTGTAGAGATATGCAGCTTTATACTTTAAATCAAGAATGAAACCGTAATACATAAATGGATTCCAATTACCTAGTTTAGGGGAGAATAAACAAAGTTGAACTTATGATCAATGCAATTCTGGTGGGTGCTGGGTGATCTGAAAATATGAGTGTGCTCCAGAATCTGCGCTGAAAATTTGAGAATCCAAATACTGAGTCATCATCAAATTGACTGTTGACACCACTTTCAAATCCTTTCACTTCACTTGCTCGTGTTATGCACCAACATAATCATTATCGATGTAATTCCCTGCTGATAAAAATTGCTGACTTTTCCAAATATTCAGTTAAATATATGGGAATCTGTTTAAGACATTGTTACATGGCCATTGGTCATGGTTAGCAACTACATGCCAGTCAGTTTAACCTCAGTGGTGGGGAAGCTTTTTAGAAACAATGGGCGGAATTTTACACCAACGGAATTTTACGGTCCTGCCGAAGTCAATGGAGTCTTGACTAGCTCGTTGCATTTAACAGCCGCGTCCCCGCTGCAACGGGGCCGTAAAATTCTGTCCAATAATTTGTGACAAAATTAATTGTCACTTGGGCAAATGTGGGTTAATTAAGGAAAACCAGCATGGATTTGTTAAGGGAAAATTATGTTTAACTAACTTACTGGAGGTTTTTGAAGAATGGAGAGCGTTGATGAGGGTAATGCTGTTGATGTTGTGTACATGGACTTTCAAAAGACATTTGGTAAAGTGCCGCACAACAGACTTGTGAGCAAAGTTATCACTCATGGAATAAAAGGGACAGTAGCAACATGGATACGAAATTAGTTGAGTGAAAGGAAACAGAAAGTAGTGGTTAAAGGATGTTTATCAGACTGCAGGAAAGTTTGTAGTAGAGTCCCCCCAGGATCAGCGTTAGGACCCCTGCTCTTCCTGATATATATTAATGACCTAGGTCTGGTGTACAGGGCACAATTTCAAAATTTGCAGAAGATATGAAGCTTGAAAGCATTGTGAACTGTGAGGAGGATAGTGTAGAACTTCAAAAGGACATTGACAGGTTGGTGGGATGGGCAGACAAGTGGCAGGTGATGTTCAATGCAGAGAAGTGTGAAGCAATTTTGGTAGGAAGAACCCGGAAAGGCAAAGTAAAATAAAGGGTACAATTCTAAAGGGGGTGCAGGAACAGAAGGACCTGGGTGTATATGTGCATAAGTGATCGAAGATGGCAGGACAGGTTGAGGGAGCAGTTTATAAAGCATTGAGCATCCTAGACTTTATTAATAGGAACATAGAGTATAAAAGCAAGAAGGTAATGTTAAACTTGTAGTAAAATACTGTGTCGGCCTCAACTGGAGTATTGCATCTAGTTCTGGTTGCCACACTTTAGGAAAGCTGTGAAGGCATTAGAGAGAGTGCAGAAAAGATTCATTAGAATGGTTCCAGGTAGGAGGAACTTCAGTGATGTAGATAAATTGGAGAAGTTGGAACTGTTTTCAGTGGAGAAGAAAAGGTTGAGAAGAGATTTGATAGAGGTATACAAAATCATGAGGGGTCTGGACAGAGTAGGCAGAGAAAAATTGTTCCCATTGGTGGAAGGATCAAGGAAAAGAGGACACAGATTTAATTGGCAAAAGAAGCAATGGAGGCATGAAGAGAAATGTTGTCATCCAGCAAGAGGTTAAGATCTGGAATGCACTGCCGGAGTGTGTGCTGGAGGCAGGTTCAATCGAGGCATTCAAGAGGGAGCTGGATTATTATCTGAATAGAAAGAATGTGCAGGGTTATGAGGAGAAGGTGGGGATACGGCACTAGGTGAATTGCTCAGAAAGCCGGTGCAGACACGAGGGCTGAATGGCCTCCTGTGCTGTAATAATTCTGTGATTCTGTTAGCCTCTAAGCCCTAGAATCTCCTCCCTAAACTTCTCCACCTCTCTATCTCTCTCTCCTCTATTATGACCATCCTTAAAACTTATCTGTTTGGCCAAGCTTTTGGTCACCTGTCCTAATATCTCCTTAAGTGGCTCAGTGTCATATTTTGTCCAATAACTCTTCTATGAAGCACCTTGGGATGTTTTACTATGTTAGGGGCGCTATATAAATGCTTGACACGAGACTCCCGAAACAAGCTCTCGACTTGGAGCTTCGACAAGGCAAGCGAGCCCCAGGAAGGCAGAGAAAATGCTTCAAGAACACCCTCAAAGCCTTCTTGAAAAAATGCAACATCCCCAATGGCATCTGGGAATTCTGGCCCAAGACTGCCCTAGTGGAGGGAAAGCATCCAGGAAGTAGCTGAACACCTCGAGTCTCATTGCCAAGGGCTAGCTGAAGCCAAGCATCGACAGTGAAGGAGCCCATGGCAACCTGGGCACCCCAGCCACCCGTTCTCCCTACCACTGTCTGCCCCACCTGTGACAGAAACTGTAGGTCTCGCATTGGACTCTTCAGTCATTTGAGAACTCATTTTTAGTGTGGAAGCAAGTCATCCTTGATGCCGAGGGACTGCCTAAGCAGAGAAGATAAATGAGAGGTTAATGAAATTTTGTCTCTTCTTTACATTTATGAAGCAAACATGTTTTAGATAACAGTAACAAAACAACTATCAAATACATGAATTAATTACCAGTAGTACAATACCCTGTAAAGAATATTTGACAGCTTGTGAAATTCCAAAGTGCTACTGTAAGAGCTAAATATAGATTCAAACATACAGCAACTATTAGATGACATAGCTAGCATTTACTATCAGTCACAGCTTCAGATCACATTGTTGTCTATGGCAAAGATGCCCAAGCAGATTATTATTTGAAACCCAGATACATTGTGAAGACATGAAAAGCAAAAAGATACCCTGGCCCTTGATATGATACTAACATATCAAGTAGTCTTTCCACTTTAAATGAGTTTAAGTCTTCCTTATTTTAAAAACGTCAATCGAATCTCCTCAACATCTACATTTTTAGTGAAAAGTACGACATATCGTGGTAACTGCAAGTCCTTAAATTAAGTCATCATCCTCACCGCGTGCATTATGCACCTTCATCGCCATCAGCAATGCACATTGTCATCGTGGGCGTGATGCGTCAACATTGCTGTCGGCGTCATTTGAAGTTGATCTGATGTCGTGTCCCGTGACCCGATCGGTGCTTTTACGAAGAAAGTGAGGTGTTTCTCTGCACTCAAGGGAACTTTGATTTAACAAACACTGAAGCAAAGTTGTGAATAAATATCCAAAACAACACCTTTTTGAATTTGAAGCCTTGACTGCTCAATTCTGTGAAAAAAGGTAAATTTCTTGACTCTGCAAGCTGATTTCAATTTTGGACCCTGAGGAGTGCCTGCCGAAGTGTGCAGTGGGTGAGGCAGGAGCCATTTGAAAAACAGTGAGAGCCACTGCAGCGGGTGAGGCAGAGGAGCCATTTTAAAGTCCTTTATTTCAGACGTGATTTAGTGCTGCAATCCTTGGAATCAGCCCAGCAAGTGGTGGTAGCGAGTCTCCTGCTACAAAGAAAGCACAAAAACCTGTCAGCCTGGCACTGAATGTTTTACAATGTCTTGAGGCGGGAGAACAATAAGTCGATATTGTTAGAGTGCTTAATTGGGATACCACCTACAATGGTGAAAACAATCTGTAGTAATGTTGACAAAATCAAACAATGTGCACAAAATGTTGCAGCTTTAAGTGCTGGCAGGGTCAGTCTGACTGAAAACAGCACAATGGAGAGTATGGAAAAACATTTGGCAGTCTGGATTGAAGATCAAAACCAGCACCAAGTGCTCTTAGTTTGATGGTCATCCAAGCAAAAGCCAAAAGCCTGTATGAAGACTTACAGAATGAGCAGGGTAAGAGCTCTCAGTTAGAAAGTTTCAATGCTAGTCATGGAAGATATGAGTGTTTCAAGAGGCACTGCTATCTGCACAACATTAAAGTGTCCAGCAAAGCAGCCAGTGCTAATACAGAAGTGGCTGATGAAATCCCTACCTGTTTGAAGACAATCATTGAAGAAGTTGGCTACTCACCAAAACAAGTTTTAATGTTGATGAGACGGGGCTTTTTTGGGAGAGTATGCCACAGAGAACTTACATTTCGAAAGCGAAGAAGACAGCGCCAGGGTTTAAAGCTGCCAAAGATCACCTGACTGTTCTGCTTTGTGGAAAGGCTGCAGGAAATTTTAAGTTTAAGCTCTTGGTGGTGTACCAGCCTGAGACACCTCAAGCATTGAGGTGTTATTCCAAGCAATCTGGGCATCATTTGGTGTTCAAATAAGAAAGCCTGGATGATGGGAGCATTCTTTCAAGAATGGTTCTCTTGATGCCATCCCTGCCTGGGAGGGCATATTGCACCAGAGAAAATATCGCCGTCAAGGTACTGCTCCTATTGGATAATTGCCCAGGTCATCCTTTCAGCCTTGATGAATTGTATGAAAATGTGGAAGTGATTTTCCTGTCACCCAACACGAATAGTAACATTCTTGGCCTACCCCCTATATCATACCTTCTCCCAACTCATCAAAGCAACAGATAGTGAGAATGTGCCATCAGTCAGGGAATTTTGGTGTGGCTGAAACATCCTCAAGGGCATTGATGATATCACTGACTCATGGGATGAATGGTGTCTGAACGGTACATGGCGGAAATTGTAGCCTGAGCGTGTCAGTGATGATGGAGAAACTCTCAAAACTGTCCCTGAGGTTCAGCATGAAATCATCATCTTAGTGAGGGAGGCTGGCTTTGATGAAGTGGATGGGGCTAATGTGGTGGAATTGCTTGCATCCTACAGAGACGAATTGTCAAATGAAGATTTAATGCAGCTAGAAAGTCAATGAGCTGAAGAGAAAGACCACACTGAAACACCACCCCTCAAGTTTTGGGGTCAAGAGCTTTCCAACTCATGGAAGAGGCAATAAAAATCTTTACGGAGGATGTCTCAAACATAATGCAGTGCCAAAGTGAGCAGGGTGATCAATATGGCATTAACTGCTACAAGGAGAACCACAGGGAGAAGCTAAAGAAAACCGTCCAACAGCCCTTAGATAAATTTTTCAAGGTTGTTGACGATCCTAGCCCTTTGTCCCATTAACCCCACCAGGAGCTGGCTGTTGCCAGCTCCAATTCAAAACCAAAATCACTCAAACTTCAGTCATTGAGCTTCTCAGAAGAAGGGTACCAGGATCTCAAACTCTGGACTAAAATCATAGCAATAGGCACCTCAAAGCACCACCAGCAGTGTCTTCAAAAGATCCTCCAAATCCAGTGACAAGAAAGTCAGTGCAAAGAGAAAGGCCTCACCCAAAGCCAACATGCCCAGCCTAGACACACTAAATCACTCAAAGCCACCTCCACTTTAAGGATGCCTTAAGACACAGGACGTCTCTATTCTATTTTATATCACTTATAGCTGATACTTGTGCAACTAGTTTAAATGCATTTTTGTGTGGTAACCTTGTACCTACAGGAGGTATTGTATTTTCACCCCATCAAATTGGGTAATTTTAACTGTTGTGTGATAACATGAGAGCAGCGGGCAAGAGTGGAGTCCTGAAGATCTGAAAAGGGATGAATGCTCTGGATTAACTTAGTTAAAAAATGTGTATTTACATAGATATTTGCTTCAGATGATTATTTGCATAGGTTAAAGGCCACAATAGCCTTGATTGCCCATAGAAGGAGTGTGCTATATTGACCAACTTAGCATTTCTGTTTCCATGCTTATGTGTTGGGACTCTAATTAACTGTGTGATGTTTAAATGATGTGTAAAAATAAACTCTCTCTTAACTAAGATTTTTTCCGAGAGGCTCTTTCACTTGTACTTGGGTGACGGATACAAATGTTGGAGAATACAATTCTTTAAACTGGTCAGCAGCCATTGTCAACAGGAAGCACTTCCAAATCTAGCTGCAGCATACACAAAAGTCTTAAAAATCCTATCTTGATCCTATAGGGTCATTCATTTTGTACTAGTGCTAACTTCTCCATTTGTCCTGCCAATCCATTTTTATGACATGAATATGATTGTAAATTTTGTGTTAAATTATGACCAATTTTCATGCTGTTGACCTATGTCCACCAGAAGCTCTGTTCAAACTGCCAAGAGGTCATTTTGACTTTGGACAATAGTGTAAAACAGGTGATATTGGATCATCAGCATGTTATTTATCTCTCTTGATTTTCATTTCCATTGAAGCCAATAGCCTAATAATTTGTTAGTGTGCATGTTACACGAACAGCCAAAGTCAAAATTAACCCTCCCCAAAATGTATTTCATGCAAGACACGTAGGCCAGAGTTTTAAGGTCATCATGCGGGCATGGCGGGCAGGCCCGGGTGCGGCTGGGAAATGGTCCACCACCCATGATTTCACACTGGCGGGCTAATTAAGGCTCGCCCAGTATAAAGCTGGCTCCAGACTGGCCAGGAAGGGGCGGAGGGACTGTCAGCCATCAGGTCCAATGGCGACCCGGCAGCTGGTTTAAAAGTAGCCCAGACAGCCCCTGGAAGCTGCCATGGAAGGACATCTCTTGTACTCTCGCTATGGATTCAAGTGTGGTTGGACATGGCAGGCAGGAGGGCACGTTGGCTGTGCACTCGGCACCCTGAGCAGGTGGCAGCCATGAGGGACACCCTTGCCCCCAGGAATGGGAGGAGAAGACCAGCACACCTCACCAAGAGGGCATGGGAGGAGGTTGAGGCAATGGTGAGCAGCCATGATGTGATACGGTGCACCTGGATCCAGTGCTGGAAGCATTTCAATGGCCTGCTCCGCTCAGGGAGGGTGAGTACTGCATGGGTCAGTGAGCAGAAGTGTGAAGGTGTGGCCACCACCCCCACCTCCGCGCCCCCCCCCCCCCCCCCCCACAAACCCCATGGACCTCAGGGGTGTTAGAGTCTGAGTGCCAACTGTCAATGATGCCAGAGCTGGACAAAGGGGTGAGCCCTGGCTGATTGGACTGAACGCCTTGAGGCTCGAGGGCCACAACTTGGATGTGCCCTGCCAGGTGCTCCTCAGGTGGGGTTGTTCAGGCTGCAATGGCGCTGCAGGTACAGAGTAGACTAATTAATGCTTCTCTGCAGTTTCAGGAGAAGATGGCCCACCACAATATAGAAAGGTCGCAGACGATCGGAGGCCCCGCTAGCCTCCTAATCCTGTCCAGGTTTGAACAAGATGCTCTGGAGCTGGAGAGGTGGCATGTGCCCTGTGCAACTGGGTATGAAGGTGCAGGGGTACCAGACGGTAAGAGTGCAGTGCACAGAGGTGAGACTTTTGGTTTATGCAACCATTCTAGTGTAGTGTCCTCGTTGATGTGAGCCTCAAACCTGGAGTCCCCATTGATCATTGGAAGACGATGGCACCATGATGCAGATCTCCGTTGTCTCACCAGGGTACCTGGCATGCACGGTGACAGTGTGATGACTTTAACTAATGACATGTCCTTGTTCTCCCTTTTAGGCTCACCAGCATGCATGTGCTCTGCGGACCCCGAAGGGCCACCCCTGACACCGGAGGACCACTGAGCTTCTGTTGTACCTGCATCACACCCGCTCTCTGAAGCAGGCACCAGCACAGATACCAGCACCTTGGTGGGCATTAGATTGCGGCTAGTGTCTCAGTGCACATTGGCGAGGGCACTTCATACTCACCTGAGGAGCAGGCGGAGGCATAGAGGGGCCAGGGTGCCAGCAGTCGGAGGATTGCTGGGGGCCAGGATGATGCTCAGTCGAAGGCTGATGATGAGCCTCTGGAGTCATCCATTAGGCGGCAGATGCTGGATGTCCAGCGAGATGTGCGGGAGGATCTGGCGGAGATCCGTGAGGGTATGCATGCCATGGTCTCCGTGATGGAGGAGTCCATGCGGCGCATCAGCACTGCATTGACCGTCATGGCCGAGTGCACTGCCTCCTCCATTGAGAGAGTGGCGACTCTCATGGAGATGCAGCTCCAGGGCTCCAGGAACAGAATCAGGGGTTCCTGGGCTTGCGCTCAGACCTGCAAGCATTGTGTATGAAGGGGGCATGAAGGCAGGAAGAAAGTTTAAGTGAGAGGGAGAGGGAACATGAAAGGAGAAGGTAAGATGGGCAGGTGGGAAGGGAAGGGAAGAAAAGAAAAGGGGAGTAGTGGAGAGAGAGGGAAACCCAGAAAATTATGTTAAATCAAAGAATGGCTCTCCAAAAAAGTACAATTTTTCAAATGAAGTAAGTTGCCTTTGCAGGATAGTCTCCATGTGTCTGCAAATTATTCTTCTTTAAGAACAAACCAAACTAGACTTTGCAAACAGAACGGCAGGTACAACAAGGAAACCACGCACTGTGTGCTGGATTGGGATGCAGTGATGGGGACATTTACAGATATCAACGGGGGTGCACAAGATGTCCTCATGAAATGCATCTGCCATACAAATATGTGTATTGAGATCACATGCTCAATGACTGTCTATTACTCATTTCTAATTTACTAACCAAAACTGCAATTACCCAAAATTGGCTTCCCAATTAGCCACATTTGACTAGTATTGTAGATCCATGCCTATCTGTTCAGCAACTTAGCATTGGCATCACAGTGACAGACAGCATTCCCACTCTACAGATAACGCAGCAGTGGAAGGAGAATTCCACTCATCAATACTGATCTAAGAAGTAGTTTTCACTGTTAACGATAATATGAGAAGAATGAACATTGTAACTTTCTTTATTGGCAAATTTAGGCAAACAATCCATATTGCAAAACACAGCCAAGACTGAACAAAAACAAAAATACCTGGAAAAACTCAGCAGGTCTAAAAGCATCTGCGGAGAGGGATACAGTTGACGTTTCGAGTCTGTATGACTCTTCATCAGAACTAAGACATATAGAATTGAGATGAAATATAAGCTAGTAGAAGGGGGTGGGACAGGAGAGTTCGATAGGGGGCCAGTGATAGGCGGAGACCAAGAAGAGGCTGCCAAAGATGTCATAGACAACAGGACAAAGGGGTGTTGACGGTGGTGATATTATCTAAAAGATGTGCTAATGGGGACATTAAAGGAAGCAAGCTAGTGGCAGATGGCCCTAGCATGGGTGAGGTGGGGGCAAGGGATCGAAATGGGCTAAAAGGTGGAGATGAAACAATAAATCGAAATGAATTTAAAAATAGGAGGGAAGCAAAAAAAAATAGTTGTTAAAAAAAAATTCTAAATCATTGGAAAAAGGGGGATCGGAAAGGGGGTGGGGATGGAGGAAAGAGTTTATGATCTGAAATTGTTGAACTCAATATTAAGTCCGGAAAGCTGTACAGTGCCAAGTCAGAAGATGAGGTGTTATTCCTCCAGTTTGCGTTGAGCTTCACTGGAACATTGCAGCAGGCCAAGGACGGACATGTGGGCATGAGAGCAGGATGGAGTGTTGAAATGGCAAGCGACAGGGAGGTCTGGGTCATGCTTGTGGACAGACCGAAGGTGTTCCGCAAAGTGGTCACCCAGTCTGCTTTTGGTCTCTCCAATGTAGAGGAGACCGCATTGGGAGCAACGAATGCAGTAGACTAAATTGAGGGAAGTGCAAGTGAAATGCTGCTTCACTTGAAAGGAGCGTTTGGGCCCTTGGATGGTGAGGAGAGGGGAAGTCAAGGGGCAGGTTTTGCAGCCAAGACTGTTATGGATATGAGAGAAAATTACGTTAATCAGGAAGTAAGGATTAGGTGATGTCAAACTTGAGGCTTTTAAGCCTGCAGATTGTATGAGAAAGAAAGTGTTCAGGGAGCCATAACGGTCAATCGACTGTATTCCTGAACATGAATGAATTAGGGTAGGGGCTTGTGCAATATGCCAAGTGAGGAAACATGAGGGAGGGCATGAAGGATGGAACGTTGTGAGCAGAACTGTTTTTTCTTAACAGGATGCGTAATCTACATGCTCTTTGGTCAATTTAGCAAAATGATTGAAATCAAATAATTGAGAGCTTGTAATGAGAATCTTTCATGGTTACAGATTGAATAATTCAATATGATAGTGTTTCTACTACTTTCCAAACATGTTGTATAATCTAATCACAGAATTCCAGGAATAATTTGTGGGGTTGCAAAGGGAAAGGCACGTTCTTTCAAGTTTTTTTTTGTTCCAGCTGAGATAGTTAATCTTGTTAATACAGTCAGAACAACTACATGATAGAGCCAATTCCCTGCTTAGTAGGCCTGCTGGGTATCCATTCTCCAAACAATATATGAACAATCAAGCAGATTTTTATTCTTCATGATTATGAAGTGTTTCTTTAAAATGGAGGACATGAACAATCCTGAATACTCCCCAGATGTGGACAAAATTATTTGGGGTCTCTTATTTCCCTCCAGAATTGACTAAGCCAAAGATAGGATCACTCTAAGGAAGCCTCAACTATCTTTTGAATTTCCGTTAACCAACAATGAATCTTGTAATCGCTACAAGTAAAGTTTGGCACTCATTTCAACCCATAAACTTGATGAATCATACATTTTTATGAAATGAAAAAACAATCTGAGTTTAATAGATAAATAATAAACAAAAGTCTTAAAAGATAATGGAACTCCTGTTAGTTGATATCTATAATTTTGCCTTTTTCTGTGACGTCTCTGTCAGTATATCATCCCTGTCAGTATATCATCCCTAGTTCCTTTGTTTGCAAGTTCCAGGATTTACATAATTTACAGAATGAAAATCTCATCAAGTGACCTCAATGGTTACTGAGATTAGTGCGTGGGGTACTTGGTTGCCTAAACATTCAATTTTGCCCACTCCAATAAGTAATCAATGACCGTCTGTACTGTACTAGGTAATTAAGCATAGGCAGGTCAATTAAAGGGTAGGACAGCAGGTCGATTTCTTTAGTTCACTTGTAGCCCTAATTTCCTCATACATTGCTGATGGAATCCATTATTACTGTTGAACCTACCTCTTTAACGCAAAAGGGGTTTCATATAACTGTCCTTTTGTGGACTTCAGAGAGTGAATGACCGCATTGTATCAGGAGATGTAGACAGCTGAAAAATAATTGAGAAAGCTGGTCCACAAATTAAGGGCGGAATAATACCCAGCGAAAACAGGCCTGTATTGTGCCTACACCAGTGTGCTATTAGGTGCAGTGATGTCAGGCCGTATTCCCGACGTCATCATGCCACAATGCAATAATACGCTAGGTGGGCGGCTCTAAAAATTGGGAGCCCACCCAACATATTCAAATTGGTGATAATGGATATTTAATCTAATAAGGCCAATTGACTGGCATAATACATACTGGCTGCAATAATATGGACAGAAAGTGGGAAGGCGGCCAGGAGGGGAACTCGTTGTTTTGCGATGATTGAAAGTAAGGGCGGGTTTAAAGACAGCAGCAGAGTTCTTTGTTTGATCTCAACAGTTCAGGGTGTTGTGAGTGGTGCTCTCAGTCATTATTAGAAGGTGTGGTTTCAGTGTATTCCTTTGCTGTTTTAAGGCTTAAATTAACCTGCAGACTTGTGCACTTAGTGCCTCATCTGCACCTCAGCCTGCTTGGCTTGAACAACATGGGGATAGTGGTCTCCCATAGGAGACACATCTTCTAGTGAGGAAGAGAGGAGGAGGAGGAGGACATTGAGAAGGAGAGGGAGAAGGCCAGATGGTCATGGACAGGACGCACTGGAAGTGCTTGAGGGTGGCCGACCTACGTTAGAGCAAGGGGCTGCTGAATGCCAGAAGCTGTAACCACAGCGGCACAGAGCAAGGACGTATGATCACAATCGAGTACACAGGGAAAGGATGAGTTACCTTCAAATGTCTGAGACACAGTGCCCACCCCCACCAAACTGGTTTCACAATGTGAAACCGATTTTTGGCCTTCTCGCCATATTGTGCGCTCACGCCACTGAACATGCCCAGTCCCTAATGCATTAAGGGGCCTTCAGACTTAACCAAGACAGGGTCTTAGTGCACCCATGCTAACCCACACGTCTCTTTCTTTCATCCTGCAGGAGGAGTACATCAGGAGCATGGAGCCTGGTGAACTAGCTGTGTGCCTCGTGGCGTACAGAGAGCGAAGACAACAGAGAAGAGAGCAACTGAGGCACCGGCTGTGCAGAGGGTGGACTAACACCTTCTGGAAGAAGGGGCAGCTGGGGCTCCTGCACACGCGCTGAAGAGTCACAGCAAGCCATCGTTGGTCAGCGCCTAGCTAGATTCAGAGTCTATAGATGCTGCCTTTCATTCCTGCAGATGACCAAGAACCAGTGTCGCTGAAGACTGCACATGCCTAGGGGACATGGTCGGTCACATCTGCCAGCTACTGCAGGATTTGGCGCCACTGAGACATTGAGGGCATCCACTTCCAGTGGTCATGAAAGTGACAGCATCACTCAATTTCTATGCCAGTGGCTCCCTTCAGGGCTCCACAAGTGACCTCTGTGGGATCTCACAAGCCTCCACCCACAAATGAATCCATGAGGTCATGGATGCCATCTTTGCGAGGGCACACAACTTTGTGCATTTCACCTGGGACTAGGGCAGCCAGGATGCAAGAGCGATTGGATTTGCTCAGATTGTGGGTTTCCAACAGCTGCAGGGTGCCATCGACTGCACTCACATGGCACTCAGATCTCCATGGCAACAAGCGGTTGACTATGTCAACCGTAAGGGCTTCCATTTGCTGTATGTGCAGCTGATGTGAGGTTCTGGTGCCTGGACTGGTTTGGTGGAGCCCTGTAATACAGTCCACAGGGGGTGTCACATATCATCGTCACCTGCTGCGCCCTTTACCATCTGGTGCTGCAACAGGGAGAGGAGCTGGCTGAGGAGGAGATGCAGGAGCTGGAGGTCTCCTCCGATGAGGAGGGTGTCAACGATGATGGGGGTGGGGGGGTCCTTGAAGGTGATGATGAGGCAGGTGTGCTCAGGAGGCCGTCATAGCTGCTAGATTTGTGGAGGATGATGACGACATGCAGTGAGGAGACACCATAGATCCTCACATTGCATCGATGAACGTTTGACTCGAGTGTGGTTTATGGCAGCGCACTTATCACTCTGTGATAAGGCTCCTGTCATGGTCTACTGCGGATATTTTAAAAATTCTCTTCCATGTGCTGCAGCATAGTGTTCCCTCTTCACTTTCTGCTGCACTGGAAAGAAGCTGCTGATCTGTTTGCTTCCTGGCCCTTGATGACTTTGGTGGGCGTCCTCTGTGTGGCTAAGGGTTTGGGGGCCCCGCCACATTAGAAGTCTCCTGCCCAGTGGCAGGAGGTCCTTCTGTCACTGCAGCAATCAAGGTTGACTGTGTCAATGGTGGAGGGGCAGAGGAGAGGCTACCCCATCAGAAGTGCCCTGAGAGGCGCTTCCAGATGGTGGCAGCTGCTGCTCAATCTCCGCCATGTGGACCAATTGAGCCTCCCTGCCTACCTGTGAGATCTCAGGAGCTGGCAGAGTGTCCAGGCTCCCAGTCCCCCTGTCGCCCTGTATGGGCCCCTGAGCTCAGAGCCAGGACAATGCAGTGTGAGTCAGAGCACATACCCATGATTGCTTCTGCAAATTGGTGGGTTTGCCCCTCCAGTCGCCAGTCTGTCCAGGGAGGAAGCTTGGCGCTCTGAAGAGTGGGTGATCACAGTGCACATGGTCTGGATGGACACTTCCACAGTCCGGCCAGAGCACGCAACCCCTCTGGTATACCTTCAAATCTCCACGCACCTCACACTGGACATCCAGCATCTGCCACCTTATGGACGACCCCAGAGGCTCATCATCCGACTCAGGTTCAGTCACTGGATCACCTGGAACACTCCTCCAATTGCCCAAGGCCTGCTCCACCACACTGTCCGGCAGCTGCATGCATGAACATAAAGTGCCCTCACCAAATTGGGTTTTCCCTCTTTCTGCCACGCTAATCCCTGCTGATTATCCAGTACCAGTATCTGTGCTGGTGCTGGGAGAGGTTGTGACACTGAGTCCTCCGAGGCTTCCTCTTCTTCATTGGAGGCTAGTGTGGGTCCCTCAGGGCTGGCATTCGTAGCAGCCAACTGTTCGCCTGTTCAGAAGACACAAAAGAGCATTATTTGGCTTTTCACAACGTTCATGGAGTGTGCGAGGACACAAGATTCGACCACATTAACACCATATGGATATTGAGATATGGCTCCTTGCAACCATTAAACTACTCATAACATACTCGCATGGTTTCCTCCACAAACTATGCGAGCCTTTGAACGCATAAAACAGCAATATTCAATTCATACAAGCCTGTAGAACCTCCCCCTAGCCATTTCTCCATCGCTTTTTCAACTTTGGATAATGCCCCTTGTTATCTCACCACCTCAAAGCCTTCCTCCAATTTTGCCTCTGCTAATTGATCAGCCTCTGCTATTCACTCTAAGACAACTGTAGAGCCTCCTCCTCCAGCAGAGTGAGGGTTGCCAGGTTGGCCACACTGCCTCCAGTTCTGTTCCTCTCCCTGGCTGTGTAGGCCTGCTTTTCCAGCTATGAGATGTGAAGGTGTTGTGAGGAATGCATAGTCTGCACAATGATTGGCAGACAATATCCTTTGTGCCATCTGCACCTCAAATCCCCAGATACCCACCCCACCCCCCCACCTCTGCAACCACAATGACACTCCCGCAGAGGCATCAGGGCCATGATCAGTGTCATTTATGCATAATGTTGTCTCAGGCTTCTGAGGTTCTCACAAGGTATGACTCTGACCAAGCCTTCCCTTTACCTTCTGTGTACACTGATGTACAGAGTGTGGACTTACTCACCCTTACAGATCCCAAAAGACCATTAAGCCTCCAGGATCGAGGCACCACACCCACGCTGCTGACCTCTACGACCACCTCCATCCAGGCAGCTCTAGTGATTGTGGGAGGTCTTCTCTTCCCATTGACTGGCATTAAAACTTCACACTAGCTGGTCACAGCTTGGAGGAGGGATCTGAGGGAGACATCATCAAACCTTGTTCCCTTCCTCTTACCTCGCTCCCTTCTCTTGACCATCTATGGAGGAATAAATGTTATAACAATTTGACTGCTCCATTTTCACATCTTACAATGCAAACCATGTGTGCTCCCTGCCAAAAGTCCTTAACACTGACCCTCTGTGGAAATTTATACATTATTCAGATTAATAAAACTTACATGGGACAATGTTTGTAAATCTTTCACAAGTCCAAAAATCCTGCTTCCTTACAACTCAATTAAATCGCAGCTCCCTGTGATCACAATTAAATCACAATTAAATGTCCCCATTAGCACATCCTTTAGATAATATCACCACCGTCAACACCCCTTTGTCCTTTTGTCTATGACATCTTTGGCAGTCTCTTCTTAGCCTCCACCTATCACTGGCCCCACTATCGAGCTCTCCTGTCCCACCCCCTTCTACCAGCTTATATTTCATTTCATTTCTATATGTCTTAGTTCTGATGAAGAGTCATACAGACTCAAAACGTCAACTGTATCCCTCTCCACAGATGCTGTCAGACATGCAGAGTTTTTCCCGGGTATTTTTGTTTTTGTTCTAAATCACAGCTGTACTTGACTGTCCCATGCCATCTGTCCCTTTAAATGAGTGGCCATGACCTCCTTCCTGGTCAAGCTTGGGCACCAGATATCTCGCCCTCCATCTCTAATTGGGTGAAAAGATGGCAGTCAAACAACACTGCGGGCTAGAAACCCACCTGGTGACCAGTAATTGGCTCATTGCCGTTTTATACAGCTTGCTATGACAGCAGGGGTGGGAGTCAGCGAGCCCACCCATTTCCAGGTCCAACTCCCGCCCACCAAAATTCTGCATATTATTCAGCCCTAAGACTCTTAGAGATCTAACTGGAATATGACAGTAGGTTATATGTGCTGTATTTTGAAATGAATATCTGAGAAACATATATCAGTGAGTTGTGCAAAATGTAGTTGTTTAACAAAAAGCCGATTAAAATTTCTGCTCGAATTGAGCTGTTCATTTTCTGTTTCAGATTTTAATAATGTGAAACAACCAAAAAAGCAAAGAATAAAATACATTAGAAATGAGGATGGTCAGGAATTGAATGAAAGGGGGAGGCTAAGAAATGGATCGAGTGTCCTTATTATTCCATACTTTTTAATAACTTTAATTGAAATCACACATCACATATTGAAACGTCTGGAAGTTCACATACGTTAATCAGTATCAAATATTCAAAATTGTCTAATTACCTTAGATACCTGCTGTGCAATTTTGCCACTTTCAGTTTTTAAAGAAGGTGCAAGAACAGGGAGGGGTGTTTGTGTACAACCCTTTAAAAGTAGTTGGACATGTTAACAAAGCAGCTAATAAAGCATATTGAATCCTAGCTTTATAAATAGAGGCATAGAATGTAAAAGCCAAGAAATTAAGTTAAACCGATATAAACCATTAATTTGTGCCAGCTGGAGTATTGTGCCCAATTTTGGGCAGCACACTTTAGGAAGGATGTGATGACTTTAGAGAGATTACAAAAAAGAATTATTAGAATGGTTTCAAAAATGAGGGATTACAGCCATTTGGATGGAGAAGGAAGCTCGGTTACTCTCGTTAGAGCAGAATAGGGACTAAGAGGAGATTTGATAGAGGTGTTGAAAATTATTAAGGGTTAGGATAGTGTAAATAGAAAGAAACTGTGTCCAATGGGTGAAGGGCCAACAACCATCAGGCACAGATTTAAGGTGATTGGCAAAAGAACCAGAGGTGACATGAGGAAAAGCTTTATTATGCAACAAATGATAAGGTAGTGATTACAGATTCAATCAGACTCTTCAAAAGAGAATTGTGTAAAAACTTGAGTGATTAACAATTAATCAGTTAATGCCCACTTAAGGGCTTCATCCCACCACTATTAGTATTCAACCAATGGCATGTGGGGCAGTTGACTTGCGGGGAGCCCAAAGAGCAAACCCTGTCAGGGTTGCTGGCAGGCTCCTAGCGGGGGTGTGGTGGGGTGGGGTGGGGTGGGGTGGGGTGGGGTGGGGTGGGGTCTCTCATTCAAAAGCAAACAGTGCCTAATTGAGGAACCCAGTATTGGGAATGGTGGGCGTGGGGGGATGGCACTGAGATCCGACCCCCCTGCCCTTTCTTCCAATACTCATCTCTCCTAGCTGGTGACCCCTTGCCCGCCCTCATTCACCTGTGGCCTGGGTCCCTTGCTGATCCTGGGCCTCTGGTGGGTGCATTGCCGGTAGCTACCACCACTCCCGGTGGCGCTGCCTGTAATGTAGAGCTGCCAACATCTGATTGGCCGGCAGCTCTAGTGGGGGGCAGGATTTTTGCCCCCAGGGCCCTTAATCCCAGGGAAGGCCCAAAGATGGCCACTTAAGTGCCTGTTAAGTGCCTGTTAGGTGCTTATTATGGCAGCCCTTCCCCAATGGAGTTGCCACGGGGCTCTGGCCAGCTCTACATGTGATGTGTGAGACTCCTGTTTCCCAGATTAAATCCTGCCTGATGAGCCAAATGCCCTTCTTTCATGCGGTACGATTCGATGATACTATGAATTTAGATATCTAGACTTCACCCATTTTCTCTTTAACTATACTGTTAAAATTTGATACAAAATACAAAGGGCTGAATTTTATGCTGGCGGGATTTTCCAGTCCTGTTAAGTCAATGGGCTTTTGAACAGCTTGCTGCATTTTCTGGCCCTGCCCCCGCCTTGACGGAGCCATAAAATTCTGCCCAAATAGTAACTTTCGGCAACTGAATTCTTAGATTATTAGATGTCAGTGTAATTACTATAAAACTTCTTCTTCTGGAAAATCCTTCCATGGATATTGGATCCAGGACATTTGGCAGAAGCATTAAAGGCGCTCAGTATAACATTTAAGTAACGTTCCTATGGTTATTGTAACATCCTTTTCAGAAAATGGGTCGACTCTGCACCTCACTCACCAAATGATAAAGCATTAAAAGTCTTGCCGGAATGCTATTTAAGTAGCCCATCCACTATGTACAGATTAATTACTGGTTTGTCTTTGTAGCCTGCTGGACATTTTTTGGTTATTTTCTGTGTTCGACAATTCAATTCTGACTTATGTCAACATATTTTTTCCAGTGCTGGACTGCTTTCATTTGCCTTAAAAACAGTTTTATTACAGTCGCAAGTAATCTGTTAGCTCTGCCCTTGGGGTTTGAAGAGAAGGGAATCAGCAAAGAAGCCAGGAAAAAGCTGGAAAGGTGAGAGGAGGAGGAGGAATCCAGGCCCAGGACAGACCTTCAGGAAGCACTTCTCATATCTAGACTTCACCAAGGAGGTGAACACTGATTTATATCAGCTGCTGCAGCCATAACTAGCAGCTGAAACCAGGGCACGGACAGCACAGCCTAAGGTTATCAAGGCCTTTGTAACCCTTATCTTCTTATGAAAGAGGCTGATTGCATAAGAGTTAACACAGGAACTAGAATAGGCCATATGGTCCTTCGAGCCTGCTCCAACATTTAATAAGATCATGGCTGATCTTTTACCTCAATTCCATCTTCCCACATGATCCCCATATCCCTTGATTCCCTTAGAATCCAAAAATCTATCACTCTTTGTCTTGAATTTACTCATTTACTGTGAATATCCACAGCTCCCTGAGTAGTGAATTCCAATTCATCCTTTTAGTGAGGAAATTTCTCCTCATCTAACTTCTAAATGACCAACTATTTATTCTGGGACCGTAACCCCAAGTTCTAGACTCCCCAGTCAGGAAAACATCCTCCCAGCATCGACCTTGTCAAGCGCCTTAAGAGTTTTAGATGTTTCAATGTGATCACCTCTTGTTCTTTAAACTACAGAGAATATAGGCCTGTTCCAGTCACTCTCTCCTCTTTCAATGGAACGGAATACCACTCCTTGAATGCACAGCTTGTTTGTGGCCACAATTGGCTCATCTTGCAGGCCTGTGTCTGATTTCTTTGTATCAATGAAAATTCATTCATTCCACACCAGTCTTCTGTGCTCCCTTTACTTCAATCAGGCTGTGAAGTCAGTGACTGGGTATTAGGCAATACGAAGTGTCCTACCTACATATGGCTCAAGATTCGTGCCTGAACCTGGGCACAGCTGCAGAGCTCACCGACAATAAGAATAATGCCACCATCAGAAATACCAATGAGCGGAATGTTTGCGTGCAGTAGCAATTCTTCTGCTGGCTGGATCATTCAGGAGCAGTCTGTCATATGGCTCTAGTTTTTTAGATGTGTAGTCATTTTTTGTATGCTTCATAACTTTGAAGAGAAAGGGTAGGATGAAGAGGTGGAAAAGCAAGGGCAGTGTCCATACCTCTAGTTGCTGGAGCCTTAGAGAGCAGTCCATCCAATAGTTCTTCACATGAGCCATTCATTCCATTCCCAATATGCAACAATCTTTATCTCCACCATTCTGATTACCACTATCAATAAATGGAGTTTACCCTTTGTACATATTTATTATAATCTCTTATGCTCTTGCACTCCCATTTCTTGCTTTTTCTCACAAAATACATTAAACCTCCACGCTAAATTCCATCTGCCATCAGTCTAGCCATTTCACAATGTTCTCCTGGAGTCTTTTAAAGTCCTCCTCATTGTTGCCAACTCTTCTACTTTTGTGTCATTAGCAAATCGTTATTAAAAACAATCAATAACCTGGTGCCATTGAAAGGTTTGAATAGGGCTTTAAATATCTGAAGGAAAATCTCCCAACGGCTGTCATTAGAATAATTGTAGATTCACTGAGCTGGTTTTTAGCTTATACACTATCGCTGAAACTTTCAATTTTGGCAGAGGCATAAAACGGGTTGCAAAGATGGGCCGCCTGTCATACACCCCTCACCAAGTTTCCTTGGGAAGACAGGTCCGCTGCTGATCTGTGTGCCAACTGAAGGTGAGCATTCTGCCCAATGATGCTGAATCAAATACTAATATTGCGCTAATAAAGCTGTTCATATATCAGAAGTAATTTTAACCTGAGCACTTAAATGCATTTTTAATGAAAGTAAAAATACGGACGTTTTGCCTTTCCCTGTTCTTTGTTCTTCTTCATTCTTTGTCCCATTGTTATTTGTTAATTTCACTGACCATTTTTTTATACTGGTCAAACCTAATCTAGCTGTTCTGATCAAGTTCACCCATGCCCATCCCCTATCACCTGTCCAAAAAAACCCTTAAACTCCTTTCTTTACCTGCATGCTTCTTTCTTTTGGAGTCCACCATACATTCTCATATTCTTATATACCCAAATAAGAGAGCTCATGCAATTCATCCTAAAAACATTTGCTTTTATCTGAACAATAAAATAACAGTTTCGGTCAAAAAAAAGGCAGCTTAATGCACGGTATTGCACTGTGCACCCATGACTGTCAAAAAACCTTATATTATTTCATCTGCATGGTAAAGATGAGTTTCAGACTACCATGAGCCTACCACCTTTGTATCAGTGTGCAACAGGCATTGCTTTACGCTGAGGAGGACAGTAAGATAATTCAGAAATGCCTCTCAATCCAACTCGTGTGAGCTCTGAAGACGAGACTTGTGTGAACACTCCAAACAAATGCAGGATAACTTCAGCCTGATGGGAAAGTTTTAAACAAATCTACAGGCAATTTAAATTAGGCAAAAATAAATGTTCCTGTCTGCTTTCTGATAGCAATATAAAAAAAAAATAGCTGCCTATGAACATAGCTCTCAGCATACATCCAAAGCATGTATGAAAAAGGTTCTTATATTGCTGACCTTAATGTGTCCTGTGATGAGGTGCAATTGGTAGCATGATTCAGGGCTGGTGGTTTCACATTGCACCTTACAACACCAGTTTCAGACTGGTATCTGTAATATTACCCCAGTCCGAAATTGTCTATTTACCACTTGATGATGGTAACCACTAAATAGCTTCATGAGATCATTTACTGCATTTTGTCAGCAGATGATGATGTCAATAGCTTGCTTGTTGCTGACAATTACAAGGGAAACTATTTGCCATTGTATTCAAGCTTTTTATGAAAAGACTTTGTATAAAATGTATTTATTGTAGTTACTAGTCAGAAGAATCATTCTTTTCTGTTAGATGGAAATTCACATTACACATTTGGACCTCCTGGTTGTCAGCCAACAACTAACACCTGACATCATAATCTCATCTGATGTCAAAAAGCTGCTAACAATCTCTCTAAAACAGATAATGGCTTTATTTCGCAGCTTTGATCTGCAGCCAACTGATCACTGAGGCAGCTGAATCCTGAAGATTGCCATAGTTAATCTGCACCGAGCATAACACAGAAGAACTCACTTTTACAGCAAATCAAGCCCATATAAACTTCTTGCATCTGGTATATATCCAGCACATTTCAGAGTGTCACAATTTGTTACAGATGTAAATCTAAGTTTCAAAAGAATAAAAATTGATTATCTAGCACTATTCAAATTTGTCCTAGATAACGTTCTTCCCTAAACTAATACTATTAAAAATAGATTAACAGGTCATTAGTCTCAATTGCTGTTTGTAGGATTGTGTCACAAATTGGCGACCACACTTGTCTACACAAAAGCAGTGATGAATGCTTCTATGGTCGTGATAAGATGCTACACCATTAAAACGTTGCTGTGAGCAATGTTAGTAAAAAATAATAATGAATATTTGGGAGTGATCACAGGAACTGAAGGGTTCAATTATTGGCACAACAACAACTGCGAAACTCAGATAGTTAATTCCATCACATGAATCTCTAAATTAGACTAAAGCCTTGTAAACACTCCATAGTGCCTGTACACATATACTGCAATAATTACATGTTGGAGTTTGAAGTCTATTTCTATATTACTAATAGGTGTCAAAAATTGTAGTGGCTGGTAGTGCATGCCATGGCCCTGAGTGCAAAATTGTGGTCACACTGCAGATTTGTCATTGCAATACTGTTACTGTAAATTACTGGTAGTAAATAAGAAATAATTAACAGTCATTTGCAGTTGTTGCTAGTAAAATGTATGGCCAACATGATGCCTTTTTCTTACTACAGAAAGCAAGCACAATGGAAACAGTGCGGACAAGTTCCAAAGACTTCCATTATCAGACTTCATATGGAGTTTTAACATAAAATCTGATGGAAATTCTTTTAAAAGTTGCAAACTTACTCAAAGGCTGGAATTGTCTGAAACATTTAGTTATACTGCATGTCAGATGCTGCAATTTACCATTCTTAAATGTTCCAGCATTCTTGCACCACTAACATGTTTCATGATGTTTATGTAAATTGTTGAAATAACCAAATGTGACCCTATGACAAGCTGGCTACATTTCTGCTACAATTTTCACTGCCACTTCAAGGAGATATAGATGTGTAAAAATGTTTTTAGAATCATCTACTGTAGATTAAAGGGGACAGCACAGTTACATAAGTGTGGTTTGGATTGATCCCAATCTGTTTAAAGTTGTGTGCAGCCAAAGACCTGAGTTGAACAGCTAACTCCACGTTGTTTTCTGAGCAAGGAGGTGAAGCTATGTGTGAGTGAATGTAAGCACACTCCACTCATTGACACCTGAATTAAAAATTTTGTTTTGCAGTTATACTCCATGAAGTGCTCTTACAGTTTCCCCAAATTTGCACTCAAGTTACACTATACAATTTGTAAAAAAAAAAAATGCTTATAGTTTAAGGTCTTTTTGTGGTTTACAATTTGTATACTCTGCAGTAATGAGGATCAGGAAAGAAGGGCCCTAGAGTAATTGACTTAAAAGGTTTAATTTAAAGGGATAAGCCATGGCAGGAGCGTTCAAAGACATGGTGTGCTCCTTGTGCTCCATGTGGGAAGCCGGGGACATCTCCAGTGCCCGGGACCAGCATGTGTGCAGGAAGTGTGTCCAGCTGCAGCTCCTGGAAGCTCGGGTTTCAGTGCTGGAACGGCGGCTGGGGACACTGTGGAGCATCTGCGAGTCTGAGAGCATCGTGGATAGCACGTTTAGAGAGGTGGTCACACCACAGATGAAAGGACTTGAGGAAGGAAGGGAATGGGTGACCACCAGGCAGTCCAAGAGAAACAGGCAGGTAGTTCAGGAGTCCCCTGGGGTCCCACTCACAAATCAGTATTCCATTTTGGAGGCTGATGAGGTTGCTGGTTCCTCCAGGGAGTGTGGACAGAGCCAAGCTTCTGGCACCATAAGCAGCTTGTCTGTACAGGATGGGAGGAAGGGAGGAAGAGCAATAGTAATAGGGGATTCTATAGTCAGGGGAACAGATAGGCGCTACTGTGGCCAGCAACGTGACTCCAGGATGGTATGTTGCTTCCCTGGTGCCAGGGTCCGGGATATCACTGAACGGCTGCAGGGCATCCTGAAGGGGGAGGGTGACAAGGCAGAGGTCATGGTACATGTTGGTATCAATGACATAGGTAGAAAGAGGGATGAGGTCTTGCATCAAGAATTCAGGGAGTTAGGCAGCAGATTAAAAAGCAAGACCTCTTGGGTTGTAATCTCTGGATTACTCCCAGTGCCACGTGCTAGCGAGCTCAGAAATAGGAGAATAGCACAGATGAATACATGGCTTAAGAGTTGGTGCAGGAGGGAGGGTTTTAGATTCCTGGATCACTGGGACCGTTTCTGGGGGAGGTGGGACCTGTACAAGCGGGACAGTCTACATCTGAACCAGAGCGGGACTAACATCCTTGCGGGTGTGTTTGCTAGTGCTGTTGGGTGGAGTTTAAACTAATTCGGCAGGAGGAGGGGGACACAGAATGTTAGCAGAATAGGGACACATCATTATATAGTAAAACAATCAAGTCAGAGGGAGTACAGCTGCAATAAGCTTCAAGGGAGTAAGGCAAAGCTGGATGGCCTCTACTTTAATGCCGTGAGTATTACAGGTAAAACAGATGAGTTAAGGGTGAGGATTGACATGTGGAATTGTGATATAGTAGCCATCACTGAGACGTGGTTGAGGGAAGGGCAGAATTGGCAGCTCAACATTCCGGGATATAGAATCTTCAGGCGAGACAGGGGAGGGGGTAAAAGAGGAGGAGGCATCGCACTATTAGTTAAGGAGTCCATTACTGCAGTAAGGAGAGATGATATCTTGGAAGGGGCATTGAATGAAGCTTTGTGGGTAGAGCTTATGAATAAAAAAGGGGCAACCACATTATTAGGTGTTTATTATAGACCCCCAGATAGGCAGTGGGAAATTGAGGAGCAAATATGTGCACAATTTGTGGAGGTGTGTAAAAACAATAACAATAGGGTAATTATATTAGGTGACTTCAACTTTCCCAACATTAATTGGGATAGACATAGTGTTAAGGGCTTGGATGGAGTGGATTTCTTGAAATGTGTACAGGAGAACTTTTTAGGTCAATGTGTACAACAAGGGACGGTGCATTGCTGGACCCAATTCTGGGGAATGAAGCTGGACAGGTGGCTGAGGTGGT
Source organism: Cetorhinus maximus (assembly GCF_964194155.1). Lineage (NCBI taxonomy): Eukaryota > Metazoa > Chordata > Chondrichthyes > Lamniformes > Cetorhinidae > Cetorhinus > Cetorhinus maximus. The sequence continues at coordinate 49,155,846 of NC_135895.1, read as the reverse complement.
GGTGGGCGAGCATTTTAGTGATAGCAACCACAACATGGTACAGTTTAAGTTTGTTATGGACAAAGAAATCGACAAGTTGCAAAAAAATGTTTTGGATTGGGGGAGAGTGGATTTTAGTAAAATAAGGCAGGATCTGGCCAAGGTAGACTGGGAACAGCTACTTGTGGGGAAATCTACAGAGGAGCAGTGGGGGTGTTCAAAAAGGAAATGGGGAGGGTACAGGCTCAACATGTTCCCTCTAGGGTGATAGGCAGGAGTAACAAGCCCAGAGAATCATGGATGACCAGAAATATTCAGGTTACGATGAGAAGGAAAAGAGAAGCTTTTAGCAGGTACAAGGGAAGCAAATCAGCAGAGGCATTAGTGGAGTACAGACAGTGCAGGGTGGAGCTTAAGAAAGCAATTCGGAGAGCAAAGAGGGGATATGAGAAAGCTCTGGCTGGTAAAAGTAGGGAAAATCCCAAGATATTCTATCAGTATATCAATGGGAAGTGGATAACCAGGGAAAGAGTAGGGCCCATAAGGGACCAAGGGGGCAATCTATGGGTGGAGCCAGAGGACATCGCTAGAGTGTTGAATGAATACTTCACGTCCGTCTTCACCCAAGAGAATGAGGATGAAGGTATCGAACTTGGGGAGAAAGACTGCGAGATTCTTAAGCAAATTGATATAGGGAGTGACAAGGTATTGGAGGTGTCGGCAGGCTTAAAAGTGGACAAATCTCCAGGTCCGGATGATTTGTGTCCCAGACTGCTGAGGGAGGCAAGGGAGGAGATCGCAGGGGCTCTGACCCAAATTTTTAATTCCTCTCTGGCCACGGGGGAAGTGCCAAAGGACTGGAGAACAGCTAATGTGGTTCCGCTATTTAAGAAGGGTTGTAGAGATAAGCCAGTGAACTACAGGCCAGTGAGTCTCACATCAGTGGTAGGGAAACTATTGGAGAAATTTCTGGAGAGTATCTACCTCCACTTGGAGAGGCAAGGTTTGATCAGGGATAGTCAGCATGGCTTTGTCAGAGGGAGGTCATGCCTAACAAATTTAATTGAATTTTTTGAGGAGGTGACCAGGTGTGTAGATGAGGGTAGTGCAGTTGATGTAGTTTATATGGATTTCAGCAAAGCCTTTGACAAGGTCCCACATGGGAGACTTATAAAGGAGGCAAAGGCACATGGGATACAGGGTAATTTGATAAGGTGGATTCAAAATTGGCTTAGTTGTAGGAGGCAGAGGGTGATGACAGAAGGATGCTTTAGTGACTGGAAGCCAGTGTCCAGTGGCATACCACAGGGATCTGTGCTCTGTCCCCTATTATTTATCATTTATATAAACAACATAGATGACTATGTGGGGATTAGGATTAGTAAATTTGTGGATGACACAAAGATTGGCCGGGTGGTTAACAGTGAGGTTGAGTGTCTTGTGCTACAGGAAGATATAGGCGGGATGGTCAAATGGGCAGAGAAGTGGCAAATGGAATTTAATCCTGAAAAGTGTGAGGTGATACACTTTGGAAGGAGTAATTTAACAAGGAAGTATTCAATGAACGGCATGGCACTAGGAAGTTCTGAGGAACAAAGGGACCTTGGCGTGCGTGTCCATAGATCTCTGAAGGCGGAGGGGCATTTTAGTGGGGTGGTGAAAAAGGCATATGGGACACTTGCCTTTATCAATCGAGGCATAGATTACAAAAGTAGGGAGGTCATGTTGGAGTTGTATAGAGCCTTGGTGAGGCCACAGCTGGAGTACTGTGTGCAGTTCTGGTCGCCACATTATGTGATTGCACTGAAGGGGGTGCAGAGGAGATTCACCAGGATGTTACCTGGGATGAAACATTTAAATTATGAAAAGAGGTTGGATAGACTTGGGTTGTTTTCGTTGGAACAGAGAAGACTGAGGGGCGACCTGATCGAGGTGTACAAGATTATGAGGGGCATGGACAGTGTAATAGGGAGCAGCTGTTCCCCTTAGTTGAAGGGTCAGTCATGAGGGGGCATAAGTTCAAGGTGTGGGGCAGGAGGTTTAGGGGGGATGTGAGGAAAAACTTTTTTACCCAGAGGGTCTGGAATGCGCTGCCTGGGAGGGTGGTGGAGGCGAGTTGCCTCACATCCTTTAATGAGTACCCGGATGAGCACTTGGCACATCATAACATTCAAGGCTATGGGCCAAGTGCTGGTAAATGGGATTAGGTAGGTCAGGTGTTTCTCACGTGTCGGTGCAGACTCGATGGGCCAAAGGGCCTCTTCTGCACTGTAATTCTGTGATACTGTGATAACTTTCCTATAAATGGCACCAGCAATGAAATTTCCAACAGTGTTTATTCTCCAACTAGTGTTTAAATTAATTTGTTCATATTATAAGTAATGGTCCAGAACTTTGGACCAACTAGAAGGATGTTGTTCCCACTATATGTCCAAATACATGATATTTGGTGAAAATGGGTCACATTTTGAATATACCTATTAAGTGCGTATTGTAATGCAAAGCCATTGCTGTAAAAATTTGGGCTTCTTTTTAATAAGTGTGGTGAGCTCCTGACATCTGATGTATTCTAGATGCAGCTCTCCAACATTGCTATTCATGGGTCTTCCTCTTACGTACTAAGAATATGAAGACCAAAATCAGGGCAAAAAGAAAGCTTCTTTACTTAAAATTGTTGTTCATAATAGACGGAGTACAAAACGCACTCAACCAGCCTGTGCTTGCAAAACCCAAAACAAAACGTCCACTGCTAGATATAATTGTGCAATTGGCAGCACTTGCTGAACAATCCTGAATGTGCTATTAGCGACACTAACAACTAATTTAAAGTAATCAGTCAAGCTCATAACATGGCTCATTTATGCTTGCTAGAAGTGACATATATTCATACTCAGGCACACGTTCTCTGCAAACAAAAGGAATATATTCGAGCCGTGAGCATTTTTTTTAATTACACAACATCTTGGAAAGCCTATAGCTCCCTGTTGCTTCCTCCTTGGCCAATCAGAGACAACTTTCCAACCAATCAGCACCCTTTTCTCCTGTGGTATAAATTGTTGTGGTCACTTGAAATTTGGCATTCTTGCATTTGCCCTGATGAGTGCAAGATGAAAAGCTTTGGCAAAATGTCTCTCTTTTCAACAATATTCAAGTTCTGTACTATCAAGTGACTGTTTATACTTAAAATTATCTACATTGTGACTTAACAAATTTACTTCTCATAATATTGCAATGAAATCACCTTAATGCAAGGTCTTAGTGCCTGGCTTCTGTGCTCATTGGCTTATTCTAGTGCTTCTTCTGTCACAGGAGTCTGGGAAGTGGAAGGCTGCTGATCATCCACTGAAGGCACTTAGCACAACCGTGGTGGGTGACCACGAGCAGCTCTGGGCCTTGAGGACCTGGCTGCAAACTGCTGTGTCTTGGTATTGGTCAGGGCAGTCTGCACCAGCAGATTATGTGAAACCAACAAAGGCACTGGGTCAGAGGCTGGCAAGAAAGCAGGCATAATGGCATCCTGGGAGAGGACAATATGAGCCTCTCCCATGGAGCCAATGCTGCTCTCCTAGCCACATGTAATACTTTAAGCTGTCCTTATCTCCTTGAACTATGGTTAGGTCTCTGGTCACATGTAAAGGTAATAACTGAATTGGGAAACTCTATACTTGGACTTCACACATCAAAACTGGGTGACACAGGCCAGCCGGAATCAAACCAAGAGATCACACAAAGGGCAGTGATTTCATTATTTGGCGGGGACTCTTGAGAGGTACATTGTCTTTAACTCAGCCCAGCGTCAACATTTCAAAACAACTCCCTGAGCTCAGACTCAATAAAGGAAACTTACCATGGAATTATAGAAATTACAGCACATGGGGAAGCCAGTGATCTCTCAGTTCTGGTGCTCTCTTGTAACCCCTTCCTCCACCACAAATATATTTCGTGCTCGCCGCACAGGCAAACCGGGCAGGCGGGCAGTCTACTTTTAATGAAACCTCATCCAAAGGCAGGATAAAAAGGGTCAGCAACATTGCCATTGTGAGTAGTGAGGAGTTCAGGAGATAGTTTGCTGCTGGTTGCTTATTTGAACTTGACAGCTTCATCTCCATTCTGAGCTTCATTCTTAGCATTTCTAGGCTTCATTTCAGGACTCATTGGTGTCTCCAAGGCCCCCGGAGGACTTTGACCATGTGGACCCTTCCAGGTATCAGACAGTCTTCCCTTACCCTGGTAGTGGGAATTGTGCTCTCTGCTGGTGACACCTCCTCTGAGGAGGAAGAGAGGAGGCAGAAGGGAGAGGAGGCCACGTGTCCCAATGCAGCTCCCAAGGGAGCGACCCATGGGAAGAGAGGCACAGGCACAAGAAGTGCAGGGCCAGCAGGTAACCCAGGGCGGAAGGGGCCGCAGAAGACGCCACTATCCTGCTGCCAGGGTTTACAGGCAGCGATGTAGCTACCTCAATATGTCTGAGGTGCAATGCCGAAAGAGGCTGCCTCTCCAGGGAGACTGTGACCTCCAATTGTCAAATGATTGGGCCTGAGATCAGCTCCAACTGTGCGGGATGACATCCCATGCCAGTGGCTCATTGAGATGAAGGTCACAGTGGCCCTCAACTTCTATGCCTCTGGCTCTTTCCAGGGGTCAGTGGGGGATCTGTGTCAGTGTCCCAATCAGCTATCAACAGTTGCGTCAAGCTGGTGACAGAAGCTCTGTTCAGGCTAGTCATGACATTTATTCACTACTGTATGGACGCTGCCAGCCAGGTTGAGCAAGCCAGAGGATTTGTAGCGATTGCTGGGTTCCCCCGCATCCAGAGTGCAATCGACTGCACACATGTGGCCATCAAGGCGCCAGTGGGTTAGCTGGGTGCCTTTGGCAACAGGAAGGGATTCCACTCAATGAACGTCCAGATAGTGTGTGACCACAAGATGCAGATTCTGCAAGTCTGTGCTAGTTATCATGGCAGTTCCCATGATGCTTACATCGTCAGAAACTCACGGGTGCCAAGGCTATTCTGTGTTCCAGCCTGGCTGGATGGATGGCTATTGGGTGACAAAGGCTATCTATTGAAAAGGTGGCTTATGACGCCTCATTAGACACACGTGCACCTAAAGACCGGCGGTCTTCTGGTGTCAAGGGTGGCTCTTCATTTGAGTGCATGCTGGCAAATCTAAGGGAGAACAATGACATGTCATTAGTTTAAGCCATCACCTGTCACTCACCCTGGTGAGAAAATGGAGATCTGCATCATGGTGCCATCATCTTTCAATGATCAATGGAGACACCAGGTTTGAGGATCCCATTAATGATGAGACTACACAAGAATGTTTGCACAGTCCGACACTCTCTCCTCTGTGTACTGCACTCTTACCTTTGTCAGAGACCCCTGCCTCTCCACAGCCAGTTGAATGAGGTGGGTGGAGGCTCTCCAGCTCCAATGCATCCATTTTGTACCTCGTTAAAATTAAGAGATTTGGGGGGCCTCCGCCTGTCCCTGACGTCTCGATGATATTATGGCTCCTCTTCTCCTGAAAGGACAGAGGAGCATTGATTAGTCCACTCTCTACCTGCGACACCATTGCAGCCTGGCCAACCCCAGCTGAGAAGCACCTTGCAGGGCACATTGAAGTCGTGGCCCTTGAGCCACAGGGCACTCAGTCCAAGCAGCCAGGGTTCACCCCCTTGGCCAGCTCCAGCGTGACTGACAGTTGGCCCTCAGACTCTAACACCCCCGAGCTCCATGGGGGGATGGCCACACATTAACACTTCGCCACACTGATCCAGGCCAACACGGTACTCACCCTTCCCAAGCACGGCAGGTTGTTGAACCTTTTGCGGCATTGCACCATGTACGCGCACAACGTCGTGGCTGCTGACCTCGGCTGCCACCTCCTCCCAGGCTTTTTTGGTCTGGTGCGGTGGCTTCTTCCTGCCATCCCTGGGCACGAGAGTGTCCCGCCTGACACTGACCTCCTCCACGAGGACTGTAAGGCACTCATCCAAGAAATGGGGGCCGAGTGCCCACCCGAACTGCTCTCCTGCCTGATGTTTCCTGCCACCAGTGAGGATATTGTTCCAGTCTCCGGACTGATTCTAAAGATTCTCCCCCGGCAGCCTTCAGGGAGCTGCCTTTGCCGGTTTTAAAGCACCCGCGGGGTCACCATTGGACCCGGCGTCTGATAGGTGCCACCCCCTCCCCGTCCCCCGCCCGGCCCTTCCTGGCCATTCAGAAGACGTATTTCACGCTGGGCAGACCTTAATTGGCCAGCCAGCATGAAATCGCAGTCAGGGGCCAATCGCAGTCAGGGGCCCATTTCTCGTCTGCTCCTGGGCCTGCCGATCGCGCATACCCAACAAGTGAAATTTCAGGCAATGGACAATGAGAGCTCCAGAGACTCACAACCCTCTGAGAGAAAAAATTTCTCCTCATCTCTATCTTAAATGAGTAACCCCTTATTGTTAAACAGTGACCCCCTAGTTCTAGATTCTCCCACAAGAGGAAACATCCTCTCCACATCCATCCTATCAAGACCCCTCAGGATCTTAAAAGGTTTCAATTAAGTCGCCTTTTACTCTTCTAAACTCCAGTGGATACTAGACTAAGCTGTCCAGCCTTTCCTTGTTGGACAACCTGCCCATTCCTAGTATTAGTCTAGTATGCCTTCTCTGAACTGCTTCTAACACATTTACATCTTTCTTTAAATAAGGAGACCAGTACTGTACACAATACTCCAGATGTGGTCTCACCAATGCCCTGTACAACTGAACCTTCCTACTTTTGTATTCAATTCCTCTCACAATAAATGATAACATTCTATTAGCATTCCTAATTACTTGCTGTACCTGCATACTAGCCTTTTGTGGTTCATGCATTAAGACACCCAGATCTCTCTGAATCTCAGAGCTCTGCAATCTCTCACCATTTAGGCAATAAGCTCCTTTTTTATTCTTCCTGCCAAAGTGAATGATTTCACATTTGGCCACATAATACTCCATTTGCCAGATCTTTGCCCACTCACTTAACCTATCTATGTCACTTTGTAGCCTCCTTACGTCCTCTTCATAATTTACTTTCCTACCTATCTTTGTGTCGTTAGCAAATTTAGCCACCATTCCTTTGGTCCCTTCATGCAAGTCATTTATATAAATTGTAAAAGTTGAGGTCCCAGCACTGATCCCTGTGGCACACCACTCGTCACGTCCTGCCAAACCAGAAAAAGAACCATTTATGCCAACTCTCTGCTTCCTGTTAGCCAGCCAATCTTCTATCCATGCCAATATGTTACCCCCTACACCATGAGCTTTTGTTCTGCAGTAACCTTTGGCGTGGCACTTGATCAAATGCTTTCTGGAAATCTAAGTAAAGTACATACACCAGTTCCCCTTTATCCACAGCACATGTGACTCCTTCAAAGAACTCCAATAAATTGGTTAAACATGATTTCCCTTTTACAAAACCATGTTGACTCTGTCTGATTGTCTCGAATTTTTCTAAATGCACTGCTATAACATCTTTAATAATAGCTTCTAACATTTTCCCTATGACAGATGTTAGGCTAACTGGCCTACAGTTTCCTGCTTTCTGCCTCTCTCCCTTTTTGAATGAAGGAGTTACATTTGCTATTTTCCAATCTAATGGAACCTTCTCCGAATCAAGGGAATTTTGGAAAATTAAAACCAATACATCACTATCTCACTAGCCACTTCTTTCAAAACTTTAGGGAGTCCATCTGGACCTGGAGATCTGTCAGCCCGCAGCCCCAACAATTTGCTCAATACCACTTCCGTGGTGATTGTAATTTTCCACGAGTTACTCCTCCCTCCCATTTCCTGACTTAAAGCTATTTCCAGAATGTTACTTGTGTCCTCTATAGTGAAGATCGAAGCAAAATACCTGTTCAATTCATCCACCATCTCCCTATTTTCCATTATCAATTCCCCAGATGCACTCTCTATAGGACCAACACTCACTTTGTTAACTATTTTCTTATTTAAATATCTGTAGAGACTCTTACTACCCATCTTTATATTACTAGCTAGCTTTCTCTCAAACTTTAATTTTCCCCTCATTAATTTTTTAGTCATTCTTTGCTGTTCTTTACATCCTTTCCAATCTTCTGATCTGTCACCCGTCTTTGCGTAATTAAATGCTTTTTCTTTAAGTTTGATATTGTCTTTAACTTTTTTAGTTAACCACAGATGGTGGGCCCTCCCCTTGGAATTTTTCTTTCTCATTGGAATGTATATATTCTGTGTATTCTGAAATATCCCTTTAAATATCTGCCGCTGAACGTCTATTGCCATATCCCTTAAACTCGTTTGCCAGTTCACTTTGGTTAGCTCTGCTTTCATGGCCTCATAATTGCCCTTATTTAAGTTTAAAATAACAATCTTGGACGCACTCATTTCTCCCTCAAAATGAACGTAAAATTCAATCATATTATGATCGCACCTCACCACAATCTAAAGCTCCCCTTTCCAGAGTTTGTGCATGTGGTGGGAAGATTAAGTAACTGATCCTGGATTGCTGGACTCAGGAGAGATATACATGATTCCAGCAAAGTAATGGTCATCCTAGGTTTGGGAATGCTAGGTGAATGGGGTGAGATGAAAATATAGGAGGATGAGCTTAAAACTCAAAGAATGTTCTGTTGAAAGGTCTTTGACATGAAGTGTTGGGTAGAATTTAATGCTCTCCAGAGCCAGGCTAGGAGGTGGGAGGGCACACTATAATGGGGCGGGCAGGTGAAGGGTGGAAACCCCATCACCTTCCTGACACCCCTGATTGAGTTTGGGGTGGGAAGGGTTAAGGTCAATTAAGGCCTTTAATGGTCACTTAATGGCCTCATCCCACCTCTGCTGGTGGGGTCTATGCCATCTAGCCAATGAACCAGGTAAACCCTGGCAAGCATACCTGCACCTGAGGTGTGAATCCCTTTTACTATTGTAGCCTGCGCACAATGAAGAGACACGCCAGTGGCAAAGGCCACTGGCTATCAGTGGGGCTGTCGGTACTGGAGAGCTCTCGGGGGGGTGGATATTTGCCCTGAAGACATCAAGGACCCTGTCACCAACCAGATAAGTGCCTCATTGGCATTAAATCAAGTCATTTGGGGCCAAAGTGGCCATTGCGAGGTTGCCACCAGCTCTCCAGCCAGTGGATGGGCCCACCGCCATGACCATTGCATTTCACCTGTTGAGTATGTTCCTGCCTCACAGACGAGTATTTCCAGCATTTTCTGTTTTAATTTCAGATTTCCAGCTTCTGCCGTATTTTACTTTAGCATTAGGTAAAAGTTGGTCCTCTGAGAAAGAAAAAGCTACAAAATGCACTATTCTAAATTGATATCACTAAAGCTAAATTAAAGAATTTATATGAAAGGTATGGTAAAGCCCATCAGCTTAGCATAAGGAGGAAGACAACTTTTGGAAAAATAAGAAGTGAATGCAAAAAAACAGGACAGTTATTTTAATGGGAAATGTCAATTTACCAAATAAAAATTGTGAATACCCAATTTGTTTCGAGTCAGAATTTGTAAACATAGTGCAGTGTTGTCCATTACATTTGTCACTAGTTTTTAGCCAGATGTGGCTTACTGGGGATCCAGGTGTGGTAATTGAATTTCTGATTAGTAAATACAAATGATACCAACAAACACCATTGGTGACCATGTAATCTCAATGTTCATATTCACATGGCATAAGCATGTTTGCTTAAACCATTTTGTTGGTAAAATGGTTAGATGGAATACACAGTGTATGAATATTATTTGGTTATTGTGAGTGTTTTACTAACTTTGTTACTGAATGATGGTAGAGGTTTGTTAAGCAATGTACACCTATATTGTACATTTAACTGTATTGTGGCAATGTATGTAAAGCCTGTTCCATTAAAATTCATGCATGCAGATAAAACAATGTTGTCATAACCACACCTATTGTTTGTTGCTAGTTTCTGTTGAGCAGCATTGAGCTAATACATGATTGTGTCTGAAGAAAGAATGACTGGGGGCATTTATACAGCACTTTTAGGGCCACAGGGCATCCCAAAGCGTTTTACAACCAATGATATATTTTTGAAGTGTAGTCACTGTTGTTATGACAGCCAATTTGCACACAACAAACTTCCACAATCAGCATGAGATAATGACCAGATAATCTGTTTTTTGTGTTATTGATTCAGAGATAAATATTGGCCTGGGCACCAGGGATAACTCCCACACACTTCTTCAAAATAGTGCCATGGGAATTATCACATCTACCTGAGAGGGCAGATAGGGCCATAGTTAAATGACTCATTCAAATGACATCAGAGCACTACCTCAGTACTTCATTGGTATGTAAGCTTAGATTTGTGTCCTCAAGTGCTGGAGACAAACTTGACCTCACAACCTGCTGACTCAGAGGGAAAAATATTACCAACTGAGCCATTGTTGACAATCCAATGGGCACAGAATTAAGATAATTGGCAAAGAACCAGGGAGAAATTAGATATTTTTTTAACGGAGTGAGTTATTATGATGTGGAATGCGCTGCCTGAAAGAGAGGTAGAAGCAAATTCAATGGTAACTTTCAAAAGGAAAAGTTTGTAGGACTCTGATGAAAATGTAGAAGAATAAATAGAAAGCACTTTCAAAGGGCTAGCATGCACATGACAGGTTGAATGTCCCCTTCTGTGCTTTGTAGGTACGGCTATATTTCAAAAAAAAGAAATGAGAGACAATGATATGCTTGATCTGGTTTTCATGACTGACCTTGAAAATGTATAGTAAATTGAAATTGTAGCACAACTGGAAGAGAATGACTGCAGATGGATAAATTTTAACATGTTCTGGGAATCAGAAATTCACAAGACCATGAACCAGGCAAATAACTTTAAAAGGGCTGAATTCATTGAAATGAGGAGCAACTAAAGCAAGTAGATTGAGGGAGATTGTTTAACGACAGTTCAGCATAAGGGACATGAAGACCATTAAAGGTATAACACTGAGTATGTAAGATTGATAGATTCCCAATACCAATAAAACTGAACTAAAAAGTAAAATAAACAGATAAAATTGAAGACCATAAGACCATAAGACATAGGAGCAGAAATTAGGCCATTCGGCCCATCGAGCCTGCTCTGCCATTCAATCATGGCTGATAAGTTTCTCAACCCCATTCTCACGCCTTCTCCCCGTAACCTTTGATCCCCTTACCAATCAAGAACCTATCTATCTCGGTCTTAAATACACTCAATGACCTGGCCTCCACAGCCTTCTGTGGCAATGAATTCCATAGATTCACCACTCTCTGGCTAAAGAAGTTTCTCCTCATCTCTGTTCTAAAAGGTCTTCCCTTAACTCTGAGGCTGTGCCCTCGGGTCCTAGTCTCTCCTACTAAAGGAAACATCTTCCCCACGTCCACTCTATCCAGGCCTTTCAGTATTCTGTAAGTTTCAATCAGATCCCCCTCATCCTTCTAAACTCCATTGAGTATAGACCCAGAGTCCTCAAACGTTCCTCATATGTTAAGCCTTTCATTCCTGGGATCGTTCTCATGAACCTCCTCTGGACCCTCTCCAGGGCCAGAACATCCTTCCTGAGATACGGGGCCCAAAATTGCTCACAATATTCTAAATGTGGTCTGACCAGAGCCTTATAAAGCCTCAGCAGCACATCCCTGCTTTTATATTCTAGTCCTCTCGAAATAAATGCCAACATTGCATTTGCCTTCCTAACTACTGACTCAACCTGTAAGTTAACCTTAAGAGAATCCTGGACTAGGACTCCCAAGTCCCTTTGCACTCCAGATTTCTGAATTCTCTCCCCATTTAGAAAATAGTCCGTGCCTCTATTCTTCCTACCAAAGTGCATGACCTCACACTTCCCCACATTGTATTCCATCTGCCACTTCTTTGCCCATTCTCCTAACCTGTCCAAATCCTTCTGCAACCTCCCCGCCTCCTCAATAATACCTGTCCCTCCACCTATCTTTGTATCATCTGCAAACTTAGCCAGGATGCCCTCAGTTCCTTCATCTAGATCATTAATGTATAAAGTGAAAAGTTGTGGTCCCAACACTGACCCCTGCGGAACTCCACTAGTCACCGGCCGCCATCCTGAGAAGGACCCCCTTATCCCCACTCTCTGCCTCCTGCCAGACAGCCAATCTTCTATCCATGCTAGTACCTTGCCTCTAACACTATGGGCTCTTATCTTACTGAGCAGCCTCCTGTGCGGCACCTTGTCAAAGGCCTTCTGGAAGTCCAAGTAGATAACATCCATTGGCTCTCCTTTGTCTAACCTACTCATTACCTCCTCAAAGAATTCGAACAGATTTGTCAGGCATGACCTCCCCTTGATGAAACCATGCTGACTGCCCTATTTTACCATGCACTTCCAAGTATTCTGAAATCTCATCCTTAATAATGGACTCTAAAATCTTACCAACGACCAAGGTCAGGCTAATCGGCCTGCAATTTCCCGTCTTTTGCCTCACTCCCTTCTTAAACTTTAAAAGGGCTGAATTCATTGAAATGAGGAACAACTAAAGCAAGTAGATTGAGGGAGATTGTTTAACAACAGTTCAGCACAACGGACATGAAGACCATTAAAGGTATAACACTGAGTATGCAACATTGATAGATTCCCAATACCAATAATACTGAACTAAAAAGTAAAATAAACAGATAAATTGAAAGTCCAAATGCTCCAGGGAGAAAGGAGAAGGGCCCACAGGAATGATAAAAAAAAGCAATGCAGAAACAGAGAACAGCGGTGAGTGTTTATTTTTCAGACTGGAGGATGGTATAGAGTGGGGGTGGTATTAGGACCACTGCTTTTCTTGGCCTGCATTAATGACCTATACTTTGGTGACCAGGGTACAGTTTCAATATCTGCAGATGACACAAAACTTGGAAGTATTGCAAACTGTGAGGAGGATAGTGATTGACGACAAGAGGACATAAATAGGCTGTTGGACTAGGTGGAGATGTGGCAGATGAAATTTAATGCAGAGGAGTGTGATGTTTGGTAGGAGGATCAAGAAATAGCAAATAAAATAAAGGACACAATTACAAAGAAGGTGCAGGAGCAGAGGGGTCGGGGTGGGCCAGGCAGGGATGCGCGGGTGGGGGCTTGAGGGGGGGGTACATGTGTGCTAATTGTTGAAGATGGCAGGGCAAGTTAAGAAAATGGTTAATGAAGCATACAGGATCCTGGGCTTCATTAATAGAGGCATAGAGTACAAAAGCAAGGTAATTATCACTGGCCCTCTATCCAGCTCTACCTGTCCCACCCACCCCCCCTTAAACCAGCTTATATTTCACCTCTTTTCTATTTTTCCTTAGTTCTGTTGAAGAGTCATACGGACTCGAAACGTTAACTGTGTTCCTCTCTGCAGATGCTGTCAGACCTGCTGAGTTTCTCTAGGTATTTTTATTTTTGTTTTATATAACACTGATTCGGCTTCAACTGGAGTATTATGCCCAATTCTGGGCACCGCACTTAAAGAAGGTTGTGAAGGCACTGGAGAGAGTGCAGAGGAGATTCAGGGGAATGGTACCAGGGCTGGGGGACTTATGTGGATAGATTGGAGAAGCTGGCTGTTCTCCTGAGGTTTGATAAAGGTGTTCGAAATCATGAGGGGTCTGGACAGGATAGATAGGGAGAAACTGTTCCCATTGGTGGATGAGTCAAGAACCAGGAAACGGAGATTTAAGACAAAAGAACCAGAGGCTACATGAGGAAAAGTTTTCTTTATGCAGCGAGTGCTTAGAATCTGGAATGCACTACCTGTACGTGTAGTAGAGGCAGATTTAATCATGGCTTTCAAAAAGGAATGGGATAATTATCTGAAGAGAAAAGATTTGCAAGGCTATGGTGAAAAGGCAAGTGAGTGGGACTAGCTGAGTCGCTCTCACAGAGTGCCAGCATGGGCACAATGGGTTGAGTGTCCTTCTTTTGTGCTGTAGCCATACTATGATTCTATAACGACCTTGGAAAAGCATAACAACTGAGACTAAATGCTGTAGTAAGAAAATTGCACTACCACAACAGCAAGAGAGCTATCAAAGAAGAAGTGAAAACATTAAAACATGCAAACAAGCTTGAAACTGAATACGAGAACAAAATAGCAAATTTCCTGAATGACCACTTCCTCCATGTATTCGTCAGAAAGACATGAGCAACATGACCTTTCCAAACAAAAATATCTCGAGTAAAATCAATGTCTCTGGTAGAAATGAGATGGAAGTCAGTGATGGGGTAGTCAGGTTCAAAATGAATAACTTTCCAGGGAAAGATAGTATTTGTACCAGGCTGCTGAAGGACACCAGGGAAGAGATTTGTGAAGCAGTGACAATCATTATGAGAGAATATTGGACACTAGGGAGAATTGAGATATTAGAAACAGGCTAATGTGATGCCCAAATTCAAAAGGGCAACATAACAAACAAAGGCAGTTACAGACCCCATAGTGTTTACTCCACTGCTTTTTCTATGATAATGGTCCTGCAAATAGAAATGTCAAAAAGTGGTGGGGAAAATGATGTTTTAACTTTTCCCCCTATATGTTTAGTCAGGTATATGAAATGGATAGGTTGGTGTGTGTGTTGGAGGCAGGTAACAGAGTGAAAGAGTGGTCAAATATCATGGAATTGTTGTCTTAATTTATTCAGCTGATGCCACTTACTGAACATGGGACTAGACACAGTCCCAACAAGCTTATCAAAAGTATCATTGTTGAAAAATATTGGGGCTTCAGTTGCTACCTGCCATGATAGTATGGCACTGTTTACTGAGCCTGAGTCTTAACACAGCGCAAACATCTGCACTTCTACATCACTGTGCTGACTCTTGAAAGGATTTTCAAATTAAGCATTATTTTGAAAAGTGTTACTTTGAAAAGGTGATGCTTCACACAACATGAATTTTACTTCTGAAAACTTGATTTGTGCACTAATGTACCATATTCAATCTATTTTGTCCCTGGTTTGTCAAGAAACTAGAAAGATATAGGCCTCCACTCCCTGAGGCTTTCATACTCTGATACCCCAATAGGTGGGTGATCAAAAATGTGTCAACTTCTCGAGACATCTAAAGTTCCTCGTTGATTAGTCCCAGAGCTGATTATCAAATAAGAGGCTTTATGATAAGTTTGTAGACCAGAACTGAATAAAACACATTAAATTTCAAATGTCTCCCATCAGAAATTCTTGACGTTCTTTCTTTTTAAAAAAAATAACAAGACCACTGAACATACACCATCTCATTTGTTTCTATTGAGTATTAAGATCATAACCTCTGTGTTTATATGAAAGTATTTTGTTTGTTGGTTTAGAGCCTCAAACATGTTGAAGTTCAGATCCTAATTGTTCAGCATTACATTTGTATTTTGCCACTTTTACTTTAACTTGATTGTGTCCAATTTTGAAAAGTGTGTACCACTGCATCTGGAGTGGTGTGTGCAGTTTTGGTCTCCACATTTAAGAAAGGATATACTTGCACTGGAGGCGGTACAGTGAAAGTCCATTAAATTGGTCCTTGGGATGAGGGGATTGTCCTATGATGAGAGGCTGAGTAAATTGGGCTTATATTCTCTGGGGTTTAGAAGAATGAGAGGCAATCTCATTGAAACGTAAAAAATTCTGAAGGGGCTTGATAGGGCGGACACAGAGATTGTTTCTGCTGGTAAGAAAATCTAAAACATGGGGGCACAGTCTCAGGATAAGGGGCCAAGAGTTGGGAATCTTTGGAATTCTCTACCCGAGAGGGTTGTGGATGCTCTATCACTGAATACATTTAAGGCTGGGTTAGACAGATTTTTGGTCTCTCAGAGAATTAAGAGATATGGGGAGCGGGGCAGGGGTTGTGGAGGAAAAGGAGTTGAAGCCCAAGATCAGCCATGATCTTATTGAATGGTAGAGCAGCTTGATCGGCTATGTGGTCTACTTCTGCTCCTATTTCTTGTGTTTTTGTGTACTTAAAATAATGGAATCTATTATCAGGAGTAAACTTGAAGATCATATGTACAACAATAATAACTTAGCTAACAGCAGTCAGTGTGAATTCAGAAGGGGAAGCTGCTGCCTAACTTCTGGGAAATGACAATCTGAATGGACAATAGAAAGCCATATGACCTGGTGTATATTGACTTCCAAAAGGCTTTTGACAAAGTTCCATACAAAAGGCTATTGATTAAACTGTAGGGATTCAGGATAAATTCTAGTAATGGTTAATAAACTGATTGAAAGGTAGGAAATGATGAATGCTTGTTAGAAATGTTATGTCAGGTTGGGGGAGGTCCCTCAGGGCTTAGTGCTGGGGCCACTACTGTTACTAATTTATGTAGATGAACTGGATTCAGAAATTCAGTGCAAAATAATCACATTTTCTAAAGTTACCAAAGTAGTATTGGCAGTGGAATTAGAAGGGGTAGCTTAGAAATTAAAGAATGAGTTGGACAAAGTAGGTAAGTGATCAGAACAATGGCAGATGAAATTTAGTGTAGACAAATGTAGAGTGCTTCACACAGGAAGAAAATATATGACACATGTATTCCATAAATGTTGTTGAAATAGCTATGGATGAAGATGAAAGTCACCTAGGATTCTTAGTGACTTGAGGCTAAACATGTCAAACCAGTACAGAGTAGCAACCAAGAAAGCAATAGCATGTTGAATTACAGAGCCATAACAGTACAATACAAGGGTGGAGGGTGGCATTAAGATCTTTCTGGATGAACAAAATATGTTGAATAGCATTCTTCTCCATATTGTCTTGTGATGTTGTGAATAGTAGTATGCTATTTTAATAGAGAGAAATGTTGAGTTCCTGCCTCCCTGTAGGTTATCTTTGATATATCCCATGGTGAATGTCCATTATCAGATGAAATGTTTTGTGAACTACATTTATTGAGTTATAGACTGTTAAAGTGAAAACTGAGATTTTTAAATTGACCTTAATGGGAAACTACATGCTTTTTT
The DNA here is from genome assembly GCF_964194155.1 of Cetorhinus maximus. NCBI lineage: Eukaryota > Metazoa > Chordata > Chondrichthyes > Lamniformes > Cetorhinidae > Cetorhinus > Cetorhinus maximus. Next base: position 49,138,901 of record NC_135895.1, on the reverse strand, counting down.
CAGACATGTCTCTCTGTCAAAGATCTTCTATTATGCATCAATGAAAAGCACCAAAGTACTTCAGTTAAACTTAGCAAATGTTAGAAAAGAAGTATCAGCAAAGATAAAATAGTGTTTTTTTAAAAAAAAAAGTAAAAGCAAAACTAATAGAATAAAAAAGGGAGAGAAATCAGGAAGTAACACAATGTGAGCAGAGGTAAAGTGTAAAAATGTTGTTATTTTTAGTTATAAGTGCTAAATGAAGTTGCGTAGACTTAATAGGGGGGGATCCTGTTGAGGCGTCAGGGTCTCAAGAGCCGACGAAAGACCCACACCACCACTTTTCAGGAAGGCCTGCCAAATCACAAGCCATAGCCAATCAGGCAGTGGCGAGGCCACCATTAGGCCTTCCCCTGGAATCATGACCCTGGGAACAGAAGTCTTGCCTACTGAGGGGGAGGCAGTGGCTGCTGCAGGAAAAATAACTACCAGGGTCCCAGAATCATGAAGCAAACCAGACCACAGGTAAGTAATTGGTGGGGAGGTGGGGGAGCTGGTGTTTCACCCTGTTGGGGTTGTGGAGCGAAGAGTGTAGGGGGGGTCTGCAGCAAGGACAATGGGGTGGCTCTCAGCAGGGCCCCCCTTCCCAATGTTGCATCCCTTGATCAGGCACTGTGACGTTGATTGAGGAACCCCACCCCCAATGTCCCACTCAATGGCGAAGCAGCATTGACCTTCCAGTGGCTCCAAACCATCTGGGCATCCAACACCATCAGCACGGCTATGAAGCTGTGACTCTACGTGTCCACGGTGGTACCAACTGCAATCTATGACAGCGAGACATAGAAGAGAACAGCAAAAGCGTCAATTCAGTTGGATGTCTTTCACCAGCATTGCCTATGTAAGATCCTGGGGATCACATGGAGACACAACATCATCAATGAAGAAGCGCTACAGAGAACTGGTCAGAAACACCTGTGGGACATCATGACGGAGAAACGACTGAGAATGGCAAGACATGTATTTTGCCTCCTGGACTTACGACCCACCAGAATGGACAGTAGAATGGACACCACCATATGAAAAACAAAGACTGGGCCTGTGAAAGAAGACCTGGCGAATTACGTTTAAGGAGGACCTTCAAGAGCTGGGCACCACCTCGGCTGAAGTGAAAGAATTGCGATGGATCAGGGACCGGTGGTGGATTCTAGCCACCCACTGTCCCACATGGGACAGGAGGAACTAAGTCTAAGTAAGTAAGTCTGTCAAATGATCTCTCACTGGGAGCTAACAGCACTAGCACAGCACTTTGCCCAATGTAAAAGCTACTTTGAGGGTCCTTTGTTCCATTGAAGTTCACTCAGTGGCAACATTGGAAGAGGCCTGAGAGGATATCCCAGATTCACAATTGTTAGTTGAATATAAAACATGTGGAAGGGAAGTAAATGAGGGAGGAAATAGCTTTAAAAAATAAATATATATTTGCAAGGAAAAAGGCTAAGTTCAACTTATCGGGCCAATTTGTTAATGTTATCAATTACATTCATTCACTCAAATGAGTTCATTTTGAGTATGTATTTGGTATAAATTCAAATCAGCTTCTCTTAATTTGATCATCATAGACATATTGGCTTTGCTACAAGGCTTTATACAATTCTTATGAATAAAGTGAAGGTAAAGACTCCATGAACTGAATACAGTGAGGCTCCAGTTGAGGCATACACAGTTATAATATTACTTATATTAATTATTGGGGTGCATAATTTTGAGTGGGTGATCAATACATTTGAAAAGCATTTTGTAGAATAATGTAAAGGCAATCCAATTTCTCCACTGGCTTATTCATAATGCAAGTACTTACTGCACAAGTTATAAAATACACTATATATTTTATGTTTAAAATTATGATTTGAGTGGTACTGGAAAGCCATCCTAGCAGTTTGGCCAGGTTAAGTTGAGGTGGACAGCGGGTGTGTGTATCTGGGGTCATGTCTGAGACTAGCAAGCTAAATCAGTTCTGACAACAAACTAGGTTTACAAATACTTCAATTAGCTCTTGCTTGTATGAAACACTTGTCAATTTAATAATGGATGCTGAATACAACCAAAAAGAATGATTGCTGTCTGATCTCTTACAGGAAGAGGAACACATACTCATTATCGGTATAGATAAATTTAGATTATTGGGCATTAATTAACAGCAGCACTATTAATATTTTTAAAAATAGCCGGTCAGCAGCAGACAGCAGGAGAACATCTGCCTGGTCAGAGAGCTTTCACAGTTTTACATTAAATAAAGATCCCATCAAAGTGTGCGAGTGGACACGTGTCCTTTACTTTTATAACAGTGTGTGAACAGAAGTTGAACTAATGATGCCACTTTGAGATTTATCATATTCTGCGGTCTACATGTTTTGTCTACCATGAAATAAAGCAGCTTACACACCGAATCTAACAATGACTTAGGTGTTAACTCAGCCTGTCATCAGCGAGACCAGAGGAGTACACCTTCTTAAGACATAGAGGTCTGGCTTGGATCACAAGGGAGTTTTGATGTTGTACATCCAGGTACTGCTAGCACAGCAATAAAGCTGTAGGAGTGAACTTTTGTAAAAGAGCAGACAATCAGGTTCCTTCAGGAAGCAATATTCACCATGAGGATAGTTTAACCCCCAAAAACGTGGGTGGGGTGTGGTATGAGTCGGATGGGAGGCTAATTGTTAAAAATCTGCAGCAGAAAGACAACACACCTCAAACCTCTCTACTTCCCGTGATAATGGCAGTAGGGCAAATAGCCAGAAACCAATCCATTCTCAGGAGGTGGGTTAGTTGTTAAAACCTTTTAAAGAAACTGACTGCTTTTTTTAATACAGGGTTTCTAATTTTAACCCATGTTGGCAAGGTTTCCTGATCCTCAGAAAGCCTAACAAATAAGGGATGAGGGAGGGGGAGCACAGAGGTCTTGATCAGGTCCATCAGGTAAGTGCCTTTACAGCACTACTCATCAGCCAAAAGAAGTCCCTAGGCCCAACACGTTTACCTGTATATTTAGCCCAACCTCCCCACTAGTTCTCTGACTCACCCAGCAACACACCTCCCCTGATCTCTGACCCCACCAACCACAGTCACCCCGCTCAATCTCTACCCAAACACCCACAAAACTTAAGTGATCCCCAGCTGCTAGCTTTTCTGGGTAACTTCTGTCTCAACAGGCAGCCATGTCTGTCAATCAGGTTAGTTTTCAGCCAGGGATGCAATTCACAGAAATGTGCCCTTCCAGGCTTCCCGACCTTAACTCCTTCTCCCTGCGGCCCACCAATCCAAGTAGAAACCTGTATTAAACTTCTTAACTTTTCAGTGGCATTTGGACACCAACAACTAATATTTTCTCCTATGTGTTGAAGTACTAGCAGTTTAGCGAGCACTGCCAAGTCATAACCAGAAAATAGTACTGGCATGGAATCATTAGAGGAAGTGCAGTGTGCTAAGTGAAACCTGCTTTTGTGGCCTTGACCTTGCCTATCACTGTAGTATCCTACAACCCTCTCAGTTCTCTGCACTCCTCCTATTCTGCCCTGTCGTGCATCCCCGATTTTAGTTGCTCCACCATTGACTACTATGCTGCTTCATCTAAGCTTTGAAATCCGCGCTCCAAACTTCTCTGCCAATATACCTCCCTCTCTTTTAAGAGGCTCCTTGCCCTGGTGGGGACTGTCCCTGACCTACCTGAGGGTGCATTGTCTGTAGGCGGAAAGCTTCTAGCAAAATGACTCATTGGCAGTGTAACCTTTCTTCTTCATCATAATCCTATGGAAAGCTACCCTCTAGTGCTATGTTTAATGGTATTGTAAATGTAGCTGAAAGATTTCCTCCAATGCCCAATTATGGCAACGTCATTCATTTTTGTTCATTCACGAATTCAGAAATAGTGAACATAACAGATTTTCGGATGTTTGCAACGTTGCTAACATGGAGCGGCAGAACCCCCATCCTTCATTATTTACAGCGAATCTGATGTATAAATACTGCATTTACGATGTTGCTGTGGTTAACAACAGAAATCTTCATCTCCTGGAGAAAATCCCTCCCCACCCAGTTAGGTTTTATTCACAGTTACTGCCCCTTTTAATATGAAAATGATCCTAAATGCTATTTCTTTTTCGCAAGAAGACTAACGTAGTAGAGGTTAAAGCGCCACCTGGGGTATTGACATTTCTGATATTTATTGAATAAACGCATATTACAGACCCTGGCTGCCTCCACGTGTCCGCTTGCACTTCCCAATGAAATCGGACACTTAACCGCATCACCTTAGCTAAATCAGTGCGATCGATCATATTATCCCTGCATGGCAGATCCAATCAATCCTCAATAGGAGCTACACAGCAAGAATGCCATTCAAGTTCCAACATTTACAGCTTATAACTAGACTCATTCCTGTGGGGAAACCAAGTGATGCTGTGTTCCAGAAACCAGTATGACGAATTCTCAAAGAACTGGAACCAAAGAGGTGTAAAAGTAACATTGTCAATTACTTGGAACCAGTAGCATTTGTAAATTAAAAACAGTGTCTCGCCAATAGTACCTTGTTTTTTTTCCATGAGACGGGATATTCTTTAGGAAAAGGTTACGGGGCGTGAAACCATATTAACTGCTCATATCAGATTCATTCGCATTCCTTTCGGGTATTTGTGAAGAAATTTAAACTGCCTTGCCTTCTTTCTCAAACCGTGCATTGTGTCCAAGTGCGTGGTTTGACCGCATTTCTACCTTTATTGTTTTCATCTGAAGCAAACCGGTTTCCCACTACAGGCTCAAAGTCATCGTCAATCATTGCTTGTTATTGCTTGTTGACAATTCGCTCGGCACCTCTGCAGTGTGGAGATCTGGCATTTACCAGATTAAAGACATGTTTGCTGTGTTACTGTGCTTTACTTCGCCATCGCAAACGTATGCTTGAATAAATCGAGGTTACATTTATCTTCGGAGCTGCTGATTATTTCAGAGTAAACCGTTAGTTGGAAATGTCGCTGGGCCCGGGGGGTGGGTGGGGGGAGGCGGTTGCTTAAGCAGGAATTCAAACGGGGCTACGATACCCCAAGGGATAAGGAACTGTCTCTTTGTGCTCCAAAGTACTCGATAGGAAACCACATAACCAGCAACCCAGGTTAACAGTGAAAGCAGCTGAAAGTAAGCTCGTATTTAGTCATTGAATTCCATTCGGCTTTATTTTAACCCGGCCGTGCTTATTAGAGACCACATTTCACAGCTACCTTTGAGTAACAGATCAGCATAGTTTTGTTTATATCGATGATAGGGGTCGATAGTTGCTGCAAACAGGATACATGCGAGAGTGTTTGAGTTTTACTCCATGTACTGACCCAGTGAAAATCTTACCCCACTTGTTTACGATGCGACCGTACGTCGCGACTAGTGGAAAGCCTTCGAAACATTGCTGCATTATCATGTCTGCCTTAGACGGCGTGAGCATACCTTTGTATAAATGTGTTTAAACATCCATTTAAGTTATAAGCGGCTTGCTTATATCAATACGTCATGATTACATTTTCGATGTATAGGAAGGCACACTGATTTCTACAAGGTAGCCTGAAAGCCGCGGATCTGTTTGATTATGAAGGGACATGTGCAATATTTCTCTGCCGTATTTAGGCTCTTGAACCATTCGACACGTGTGAATTGTTGGGTCTTGGATGTCAACGAGACCCGCTTGCTTATTCCTTGTTGTGCAGTTGTTAAAGGGGAACAGGACCTTCTCTCAAGCGTTTTTATGAGTTTATGTTGCCTTGTTTGGTGCATTTGTAAAATTTAAGACAGCGCTTGACGAAAAGCACCTTTCCCGCCCCTGTGGGGAATTGCTGCTAACTTGAGCCTTGTTCCTCTGAAATCTCTCAAAGACGTCGGATACTGGGAGGGGAAATAACGTTTGTGTTCGCGTATTGCTCTTGTAAAAACAACTTGGCCCGGCCAGATAAGCACCTCGCAGCTTTCCCTGTCAGTCATCCTTCGAGGCTCTTTCGTCTTCACAGCATGGCGGGCAAGCAGTTGAATAGCTCGCAAAACACATCTGAAACAAATTAGGTCTCTATTCTCTTCACCAAGCGCTGGCTGATAAATAGGCGTCTGTATTTACAGCAAAACTAATTGCCTGCATACACAGACATATCCCCGCGTGCTATTATACAGAACCTGATATCAATAGATACTCCAGCTTACACATTTGAACGAGCAGGGCCTTCTGTTCTGGCAGCGCTTTTATAAATAGACTGTATTTCACCACAACTTGTTCTATGAGAAACAAGGAGGAGCCCTGGGGACATAATTTAACTCAATCGAATACATTACACTTACCTTCGTCTGTTTCTTGTTGCTCCCGGTCTGTTATCCCCATTTTTTCCATACTATATCACCCCCACCCGCCCAGCACCACCACTTTCCCCTGCACCCCCGCCGCAATTGTCCCTTGCCTATTAGGTTCACGCGTTTGATCCATGGTCACTGACCGCTGTCTGGTACTTTGCCCAAGTGACCATTCTTCACGGGTAAGCCTACATACTGTTTGAATAAACACTACCTTTTAGCATCAATGCGAGGTGATTTCTGCTTCACACTGACACCATGCTTACAGTGTAAATCCAGACTCGGGGCCCAAATTTCCTGCGAAGTGAAATGTGATTCTGTGGAGGCTGTCGCCTTCCATTGCTTTTGGTTAACACGTGCATTGCGTGTGTCTTCATAAATAGGGATTATTATTCACATGAAATGAATATATTTCTGTTTAATGTCTGGATGAAAACGTCACACCGCTCCCTTTAAACTAGGCTGACAGCATGGCACCAAAGTCCGCAGGCCGTTCACCTCAGAGTAAATGCGAGGGTCAGTCCACAGGTCACTCCACCACACCTTTTGGGCCAAGCAAAGGTTTAATAATCCTGAAAGGTGCCTATACTTCTAGATGATTATTCACTTCCAAAATCTTCAGGATCAAGCCAAATCTGGGGCCTGGATGTCCAGATGAATTTTACTTCCAATACTGCACTAGGCAAAGACTGCCTACTACCACTTCTTTAGCAACGCTCAACTCGATCCCCACCTCAACTTATCCACTCCATGAAACACTCACCTATGCCTTTGTCACCTCCAGACTTTACTATTCCAATGCTGTCTTTCATCCTCATTAAATGTTCAGCCTATTGAAAACTCCGCTGCCCATATCCTATCCCAAGCAAATCCTGATCACCCATCATCCCTGTGCTGGCTTACTCTATTGACACCCAGTTACTCAACACCTCCAATTTAAAATCAATATAATTGTGTTTAAATTCCTTTATAGTTTCGTCTCTCCTTATCTCGCTACCATCATTTCACCCTACAATGACCCCCTAGAACTGTTTGCCTTTGGCACTAGCCTCTTATGCATCCTATCTTTTCCCACTATGGACAGATATTCTTCAGCTGTCTAGACTCTATGTTATAGAAATCTCACCATAAAACCTATTGCTTCATCACCTTCATGTTGGCCTTTAAGACCCTCCTTATTTTCATAAGACTTTTGGACAAACCTCCTAATATATCATTCTTTGTCTCAGTGTCCATTTCTACCTGATAACATTTCTGTCAAATGCTTAGTGATGATTTTCTACATTAAAATCACTATATAAATGCATGTTGTTGGTGTCTCACTGGATAACTGTTCAACCATTCCTTGGATGGGGAAACTCCTGGTTTAGGAGTCCCCTCTGTCTTGTCACATATTTTCTGATATGGATTATATTATTTGGGGTGGGGAAAAAATAACTGCAAATATTTTCAAGTGTCCAGGCATGGGCCTAGTTCCTAGACACATGATAGAAGTGCACTGGAAAGACCACAAATGTTTGACTGCCATGTTTTCCTTTTAACAAAATTGTTGTTCTCAACCCTAACTTTTAAAAACATGGTCTTTCAGGTACTATGAGGAAGATTGTGAGTGGACAGCCCTTGGTTTTTCTGTATAATTGTGAAATTTGAACTTAAAAATTAATGTGTTTCTCGGTCCTCACTGAATATTCAGTTGCAGCAGTATCTAGAACATGTTGTGACATGTAGTCAGCATAAGGCAAGAATAAATGGTCTCTGTGCAATAAAATCAGCTTATTGTGTAAGTATTATTAGGCTCATCAGGCTGACATCAACCTAGATCTCCAGTGGTCTATTATTATCAAAATAAAAAATCTAGATAGCAATTGCTTGATCTGAAGTAGGGTGTGGTCATGCATTGTAAACTCATTGTAAATTAGTATGTCTAAATACTAGCTCTTGCCATAAATTCTGTAGTTGTAACCAAATAGGGAATAAAGCACGATCAGTAAGTAACCACGTTTAGAAGCCTGTGAACTTCTGATATGTTGTGAGTTGAGACAGAAGATCACCCACAACTGAATTGAATGGCGGAGCAAGCTTGAGGGGCCATCTGATCTACTCCTGCTCCTACTTCTTATGTTCTTATTTGGTTTTGTGCCTTATGGATTATATTGGCCTTCTTGGGGATCCATGGCATCCTCAGTTCTATGAAGATTAGGCCAAATTAACCTAGGTGGTCTGCACTGAATTTGTCAAATGTCATTACTTAAAGTGAAGATGCTTGGAGTTTCTTCATAACTTTCTAAATGGCACACTGATATACCCCAGCTACTGAAGTTATAGTGAAAACTAGAGATAAGATATAATCTATTTACTCAGTGATAACCTCATTCAGGGGTGAAGTATCAAATCATTCATCCTTAATTATTTGGTTTACTACTGCATATCGGCACAAATACATTTATGATTAGAACTAATGACCTTGGTGATGATTACTGGAGAGAGAGGGAGAAATATTTAAGCTGTACATAGGATAAATAGACAAATCAGACTTTGACTCCATGACAGGCACATCGACTAAGATTGCTTGCTTGCCTGATTTGATGTGAGCAGAAAAATTACCAAGCACTGAAAAAGATGTCTTTATACCAAATGGAAATAACTGAATCTCTGTGTGACAGAACTCCACTTGAGGTTCAGAACTAGCAACAATGGATTGGTAATTAGATTCATTGATAGTATCCCGTGGGAACCCAGCATCAACAAGACTTGAACTAGTGCACTTCAAAATCTACTGTTGGCATCAGCACATTGCTGATTGCCAAATTGATATTGTGCTCTCTAATAATGTCAATAAGTATGTGTTATTACCTCCAGAGCTATATGAAGGTGCTACTTTTGTAACTTGTTATACATTGCACCATTGCAAATGGTGATAATTTTATACATGGATATTTGGGTCACTACATTTCATTGGTGTTTTCCTAAAGGTTGACTGTTGGTTGACTGACAAACTTGTAGGGAGCACCAAATTGAAGTTTCTGATAAGACTAAGGTAAGGATTTTCCAAACAATAAGGATGAGTTTTAGTAACTTCACAGGGACATAGACATGAAATTGGTAGGTAGATGACAGGTGACAGGTGCAATTTAATTCAAAGAAGTGCATAAACTCAATGGTGAAACATCTAGAGAATGGAGACAAAGTTGAAGAAATGGCCAAATGTACTTTGATGTTTATTTTTGGAGGCATAGAGTACAAGAGCAAAGAGCCTGGGATAAACTTATACAAAGAAATATATAGGCTACAGGTAGAATTCATTGTGTAGTTATAGGTATCCCATTATAGATAGGACTACAATGCTATAGAGAACAGATAATGTAGATTCATGAAGCTTTTGATTACCTTTCCTAATGTCTTCTTCTTTGGCTCAAAATCCACTTTTCTCTTGGCTATTTTTCTACATTAGAGGCACCTTGGCTATTTTTCGACATTAAAGGTGCTATATTAATGCAAATTGTTGTTGCTTACATAATACTGGTGCTATTTCCACAAAAGCAGAGAAGACTAAGATTTTTCACATTATAAAGGACTTTTGTTGGTTAAAGGTAGAAATTGCTGCAGGTTTGGAAGTCAGTGATCAAATTAGAATTGTCACTAAGTGCATGAAATAAGAGATTAGGAGAATATTTTTTACAGAGTTGTTGTAACCTAGAGTGCTTTACGGATGTAATGTTTGAAGCAGAGATCATTGCATGTAAGGGAAATACAGATGAAGATTTGGAGGAGGGAAAGGCACATACCTCACACTGATCCTCAATTTTGGTTATCTACAAACCTGTCATTAATATATTCTTGATCCAAAATATCATATCCATCTTTATAAATGAGAAAAGTTTTATGATAAATAATATACAAGCATATGAATTAGGAGCAAGAGTAGACCACTCGGCCCCTTAAGCCTGCTCCGTCATTCAATAAGATCATGCTGATCTGATTGTAACCTCAGCTCTGCATTCCTACCTACCCCCTATAACCTTTCACCTCCTTCCTTATCAAGAATCTATCTACCTTTGCCTTAAAAATATTTAAAGACTCTGCCACCACCGCCTTTTGAGGAACAGAGTTCCAAACACTCGTAACCTTCTGAGAAAAATAAATCTCCTCACTTCTGTCCTAAGTGGGCTGCCCCTTATTTTTAAACAGTGGTCCCTAGTACTCGATTCTCCCACAAGAGGGAACATCCTCTCCACATCAACCCTGGTCTTTGTTCCAACAGTAAACATGGAATGTAAAGCTACTGTGGTTTCAAACCTGCTGTGACATTCAGCAATACTGGTGAGGAAGTGGGATTTAATTATACTTGGGCTGGTCCTGTGTTCTGGCAGTAGAGGCAATTGCCCTAGACACTAAATAATTGTCTAGTGTTTGGCAGAACTGGTTTATGCATTCTGCATTTTGACAGACAATACTGCAGTCAGCTTCTCTGAAGAAGAGTCATACAGACTTGAAGCGTTAACGCAGTTTTTCTCTCCACAAATACTGTTAGATCTCCTGAGTTTTTCCAGCATTTTCTGTTTTTGCTTCAGATTTCCAGCATCCGCAGTATTTTACTTTTATCTTAAGTCAGCTGTTGGGGTTTGACAACATGGGAGGAAGGATCTGGCATCACTGTGAATGGGCTGCTTTCAAAATTCAACTTGATTGCTGTTTGTGGGTGCTGCCTGTGCACAAGTAGACTGTTGCAGTTCCTGCATTACAATGATTGTACCTCTTCCTATTATTGCCTTTGGCTCTCTCTCTCTCTTTCCATTGCTCTCTCTTTCTCTGATTTCCTCTCTGTGCCTTTGCATATGAGAATTGCTAATAATTGATTTTTTTTTTACATCTTCTATCAATAAAACTGATAATTAACTCAAATTAGCTTGAGGAAAGGTACACAGGATGGAGAATTTCAACTGCCAATTACTCATTTCTTGCCTGAAAAACATGCATGGAAAATCTATTAAGGACCTTGTACACCCATTTGCCTGGTGATTCAATGTTCAAGCAGGCCTTCAAATGGACATATTACTCTCCCTGTTTAGCTATGCAAATCATGCTCCTATGCTGGTGTCAGCCATAGCTAAATAAAAACACTCACACCTCTTATTAGAAGGCTATTGGTTTAAGACACACTCCAGAGACCTGAGCAATTAATCTAGGCTGATGCTCCTTTGAAGTACTGAGGGAGTGCTGGACTGTCAGAGATGCCATTTTATGAATGAAATATTATCCTGAAACCCCATCTGCCATCTCAGGTGGATGCAAAGGGTCCTATGCTATGATGTAAAAAGGAGCAGTAGGGTTCTTCTCATGTCCTGGACAACATTTATTCCTCAACCAACACTTAACAATGATGATTTGGTCATTTATCACAATACTGTTTATGGGAGTTTGCTGTGCGTAAATTGGCTAGTGCTTTTCCTACATTACAACAGTGGCTACACTTCAAAAGTACTTTATCAACTGCAAAACACTTTGGGATGTCCTGAGGTCATGAAAACTGCTATATAAATGCAAATATTTCTTCTTTCAATTTTGGTTGTGGGTCCCAATGGCAATTTTCACAGTTAAATTGGTTGATCATGTGAAGTGCTCCCTAGTCCTAGTTTTGTCCAGGTCTTTGAACAAAATATGGTTTTAAACAAAACCAGCGGCCCTTAAGAGGCCAATTGGAAAATGTACAGTTTTGCTTTTTTAAGAATTTTTGTGAGGTAAAAACATTTCTGTTCTTCCTGATCTAACAGAATTTTTCTACCTTTCACTCCATTCTCTTCCCCCACCCCACTCCCCTCACTAACTTCTCCCATCCCCAGGCAGACCTCACCTAATGACCAGCTTTATACAGGAGTCAGCTGCTTTTCTGCCACACTAAAGCAGTAAAGTGCAATAGGAAATCCACTTGGTCCCCTCAGCTGGCTGCTAAAATGTTTAAAAGGCCAAACCTGAAAATGTTTTTTGTGGCCACGGGTGGGCACTGTGGGCATATCTTCAATATCAGTCCCATTTTGGATGGGACTTGAAAATCTTCCCCATTGTTTCGCAGCTCAGTACGTTCCCTGAAGCTTATAGAACTCAATAAAAAACTATGAGAGATATGTAACCATTACAGCCTGCCTTTTCCAACTTAGGCACATATAAACTTATCGTCTTAGAAAATCCACTAAATATAAATAGTACCTGAATGAAGTTTTTGAAGTCTGTCCCTTAGGTTTCTTTAATTATTTTATTAATTATTTATTAGGATTGAGCCAAAAAAACCCAACAGTTTATTTCCCCAAATAGCACTAATGAACTACCCAAACATCGACTGCTCAATTTGTCTTCAATGAAGATAATCATATCTCTATACAAAAATATCAAGTTGAAGCCTGCTATTGGAAAAAAATCGAGCCCTCTAAATAAAGGTTCCGTTAAAATTAAGATACACAAAAGACAATTAATACATTTAATCACATTACTGTGAGATATGTAATTATTATTTTGTTTTGTTTAAAACCATATTTTGGACATTAGAAATATCAGTTACTAAGATGAAAGCAGTAGGATTATGAGCAGTTTGTGTGGAGACACTAAGCTGGCCTCTTGCACCTCTTTCACTTTAATTGATCCATCATTAGTAGCCTTGCCTTCAGTTGCCTCGGCTCTAAGTAGTGGAATTCCGTCCCCAAACCTCTCTGCCTTTCTACTTTCTTCCCTCCATTAAGAAACCCCTTAACACCCACCTCCTTGACCAGGCTTTTGGTCACTTGTTCTAATATTACCTCATGTGGTTCCCTGTCAAAGTTTGGTTGACCATCGCTCCTGTGAAATGTTTTGGTGGTTTTATTACCTTAATGGCGCTATATAAATGCAAGTTGTTGTTAGATGCTATGGCCCGCTTTGTACACGGCGGTATATTTCACTAAGTATTTGACTTACGCATTCTACCTCTCTATTTTCGTATATTAGTAATTAATTACAATTGAGCAGAATGGGCCCTCGAACAAATTGACTGTATGCATTAAGGCCAACAGCAGGATATTGACGGCAACAGGATGCGGGCGTGCTACCTACTGGATGTGAATGGACTTACATTAGTTTAATTTAGCCATAATGCATTGTGCTGTATTGAAGTGTTTCATACATTCAGGGAACCGCAATCCCGTGAGCGCAAGTTTGCGATACCATGTACGATAGATTGTTGCTCATGTGGTGGTTATTAGTACTCTGCTAAATATCGATGTGCATTATTAATACCATTGTATCTACAATTTGCCTGCATAGGAAGGAATGCCTTGCAAACGGATTAGAGGTCTGCAGCAGGCACGTGGTAAGGAATGTTTCTGGAGGGAATTAAAATTGACACGGTATTAGGTAGAACAGGGCGGAGAGGTTAGAAGAAAATGTTAATGGAAACGGATCCAATGATTTAGATTACAGGGGGACGAGCTGAAAATCCCCCATTCATTCCTAACATTCACACAGAGAACACTTGGAACGGATGGAGAAAAGCACCTGAAACATATTAAATGTTATGCGATCTGTTGATAAATACCCGCCAAAATCTAAGCAAACAATAGCGACAGACAGATGTATTATATTCCGGATGCTTAAACTATAGCCTGCAATACCTTCATTTATTAAAGAGCATTTATTACATGGATATAACCATCTACCGATCATGTTAACAACAAGTGCAGGCACGGAACTGGTTCTCTTTTTTTATATATTGAATTTTATTCTGATGTTTCTCTGCGTATTGTGCTTTTAAATCGAAGTAAAATCTAAAGCTGCTCGGAACAGATGGGAGGCTTTGCGTGTGGGCTTAGCTATGTGGGCTAAATGAAAATTGATATATTTTTAAACACGTGCTAAATATTACCATATTTACATTTTTCCTGTTTTCAGTTTGAGCTCCAAAGGTCACAGGCTAAGTTAGACACCATTTGAAACCCAAAACCATTTCATGCTTATTTATTTTATTATACTGTTGGGCTAAATGTTTACACTGAAAGTGGCACATCTGGATTAGATAATTTGTTGTGAATTAAGAAGGGTTCGATGGTTATCATATCTTACGTGATTAAATCAGTTTAAATTTATAATTTTCTTAGGGAAACTAGCAACAGGTCAGGGGGAAAATCGCCACTTTGGTTTTTGGAATGCTATGGGACGGATTTTAACAGCCCAAGTGTATTGGAAATGGGTTCAGAATTCCCCGCTTTGAGAAATGTAATGCAATGTCCGACTCCCAGTTTTGGAGACAGCTATTAACTATATAGTGGATGAAGTTATTTGCGAAATCACTCTACTGCAAGTAGAGTGCACGTGACACCGATGTTTGACATTACTTAATGATTACCTTTTTGAAAGGTAAGTGTACTATTATAGAGAACTACCTCAACAAGAATCCTATATATATATAATAGACCTGTGAAACGGCCTTCTCCCTTTCCAACTGTCTGACTCAGCTACATTTCAGAAATTCAAAGTCAAACTCGTTGACCCTCAGGGTTATACGGATAACATTGCAATGATTTTTTTTTTTTTGCAGACTCATGAAGATAACTGTAATTTAATTTTGATGTCGACTTTACTATGTGTGATTGTTTGAACATAGCAACACGAGTAGGCCATTCAGCCCCTCGAGAGCCTGTTCCTCCATCCAATGAGATCATGACTAATCTGCATCCTAACTCCATCCAGCTGCCTTGGCTCCATAACCCTTAATCCCCTTGACCAACAAAGATCTATCGATCTCAGATATCAAATTGTAAATTGAGCTGGCATTTACTGATTTTGGTGGGAGGACGTTCCACACTTCCACCACTCATTGAATGAAGAATTATTTCCTAAATGCTCTCCTGAATGGAACTGATATGTTCCATTCTAAAATATGTATTCACATACTTCCTTCAGATGGTTTATGTTTCAAACGAATCACCTGATGAATCACAACCTTTGCACTATTTCCAAACTACTGTGACTTTCTTGGATTTTGAGGGTATTATTATTCATTTGATTGTATGGGGCATGTTGTCCGATTTATAAGACTGAATATGCTAGGTCCATGTTGAGTTGGTTAATAACTAGATCTGGTGGAGAAAAACAATGGAAGATGTCTGTTTAACGTAGTAGATTTTAAAGTTGCAGAAAGATTATGCACAATCCAAAAAATGACCAAAGTCCATCAGTGGCAGAGCCAGCTATATGTGCCAGTCTTTCTCTTTGAGTCATTTCTATTGTTTCCCATTCTTACTACTAGATAAAAGTGATAGCTGCCTGATATTTTCAATCATAACTGTTAAGCACAGTGCCTTTGAGTGTGTATATGGTAATGGAAGCTTTTAGAATACTGTGTGTAATTTTGGTTTCTTCATTTGGAAGGTAATGTAAAGGCTGTGGAGAAGGTTTGGAGGAGGGCTGCAAGATTGATTCCCAACTGAAAACAAACATTGCTACTCAGAGAAGCTTGGGAAACTGGGTCTATTCACTTCAAAAGATAGATAGACTTCTGGGAGATTTAGAAGGGTAAATAAAACTGTCAGAGGACAGTATTGTGTTCCTACTGACAGATTATTTTGAGTTAATAGATTGAGGAAGGCCAGGGATCACACATATAAGTTTTGCAAGGATGTGGCTATGTTAGATGTTAGACAGTTCTTCCTCTCTCAGAACATACTATATATCTAGAACTAATTGGACTTCTCCAGTCCCAAGAGTTGACTGACCATAAACCTTAAGGAAAATAGAAGAAAGACTTGCATTTATATCGTGATTTTTCACAACCACTGGACTTCCCAAAGCACTTTACAGCCAACAGAGTATTGTCATTCTTGTAATGTAGGAAATGCAGCAGCCTGTTTGCACACATCAATCTCCCACAAAAAGCAATGTGATAATGACCAGCTAATCTGTTATTATTTGATATTTATTGAGGGATAAATATTGGCCAGGACATGAGGAACAACACTCTGCTCTTCTTCAAAATAATGCCACGGGATCTTTCATATCCACCTGAGCATGCAGTTTATTGTCTCAACTGAAATATGGCACTTCCAACAGTGCAGCATTCCCTCAGCACTACACTCTGTCAGTTTTAATTTTCATGCTCAGACCCTGGAGCGGGACTTAAACCCTGTACCATGTGATTCAGAGGCTAGAGTGCTACCAACTGAACCATGGTTCAAACTTCAAATGACTCATGAAGCATTCAAAAAAGAGTTGGACCTGTCCCTGGCTGGTGTGAAGATCATGTCTTCTAACAGGTAGCTGAAATACCAGGTAGTGTACAAGTAAACAACTAACCAGAGGAGGACGCTCCACAAACACCCCAATTCTCAATGATGGTACAGCCCAGCACATCAGTGCAAATGGCGAGGATGAAACGTTTGCAATCATCTTCAGCCAGAGGTGCAGAGTGGATGATCCATCTCATTCTTCTCCTGAGGTCCCCAGCATCACAGTTTCCAGTCTTCAGCCAATTTGATTCACTCCACATGATATCAAGAAACAGCTGGAGGCACTGGATACCACAAAGGTTGTGGGCCCTGACAAAATCCTAGCTGTAATATAAAAAACTTGTGCTCCAGAACTAGCCATGCCCCTAACTAAGCTCTTTTAGTACAGCTACAACACTGGCATCTACCTGGCAATGTGGAAACTTGTCCAGATAGGGCCTGCCTACAAAACACAGGACAAATCCAATCCTGCCAATTACTGCTCCATCAGCCTACTTTCAATCATCAGCAAAGTGATGGACAGTGTCAATGACAGTGTTTTCAAGCATCCTTTGCTCATCAGTAACCCACTTACCGATGCTTAATTTGGGTACCACCTGAGACAATCAGCTCCAGATCTCATTATATACCTGGTTCAGGCATGGAGGAAAGAGCTGAATTCTGGATGTAAGGTGAGAGTCACTGCCCTTGACATCAAGGTAACATTTGCATGAAGGGGCCTTAGCAAAATTGAAGTCAATGGGAATCAGAGACAAAATGCTCCACTGGTTGGAATCACACATAGCACAAAATAAAATGGTGTGGATATCACTGCAGGAGTTCTTCCAGGTAATGTCCTAGGCCCAGTTATCTACAGTTGCTTCATCCTTCAATCATAAGGTCCAAAGTAAGGATGTTCATGAATGATTGCACAGTGTTCAGTACCATTCGGAACTCCTCAGATACTGAAGCAGCCTGTGCCCTTATGCAACAAAATCTGGCCAACATTCAGGCTTGACTGATAACTGGCAAGTAACATTTGTGCCATACTAGTGTCAGGCAATGACCCTCTCGAACAAGAGAGAGAATGTAACCATCTCCCCTTGACATGCAATGGCATTACCATTGCTGAATGCCCCAACATCAACATCCTCGTAGTTACCATTGACCAGAAACTTAACTGAATCACATATAAATATTGATCACATATAAATATTGATCACATATAAATAGAAATATTATATTAAAGAGCAGGTCAAAGGCTGGGAATTTTGCAGTAAGTAACTCAGCTCCTGACTCCCCAAGGCCTGTCCACCGTCCACAAGGCACAAGTCAGGAGTGTGATGGAATGTTCTCCACTTGCCTGGATGTGGGCAGCTCCACCAACACTCAAGAAGCTCAGCACTACCAAGGACAAAGCAGCCCACTTGATTGGCACCCCATTCACTATCTTAAAAATTCTCTCCCTCCACCACTAGTGCGCAGTGGCAGCAGGTATACCATCTCCAAAATGAACTGCAGCAACTTGCCAAGCCTCCATTCACAGCACCTTCCAAACCCACGATCTCTATCACCTAGAATGTCAGGACAACAGATGCAAGGGAACGCCACCACCTGTAAGTTCCCCTCGAAACCACATACCATCCTGAACTGGAACATTTTTGCTGTTCCTTCCCTGACGCTGGGATAAAAACCTGAACTCCATTTCTACCAGCGCTATGAAAGTATTTACACCACATGGACTGCAGTGGTTGAACAAGGCGGCTCACCACCACCACCTTGAAAGCAATTAGGAATGGGATAAGCAATAAATGCTGGCCTTGTCAGATATGCCCACATCTCATGAATGAATAAAAAAGATGCAAGTTTAACCTGGAAGAACACCCTCAGCCCCTCAACGTCCGTTGTGTACAGATTTAATCCGAATTGGATTTACTGATGTTATTTGTATTCATGCAAAATTAGTAATTAATTCTTAGTGAATTCTACTTTTCAACCAATTGCTAATAAAATCGGCATGAGACAACACTAGATACCTTGTTTATCCACTAGAACTTTGAGGGTTAAAAAATCCTTTATTAGTAATAATAAAAACCCTTTTCAGAGGAGATAAAGGTACGTTTTTAATAAGTGTCTAAATTGATTATGTGAACTAGAACATATTCTATTGTTGTTCCATGTATTTTTAAAGGTGGCACAAACTTTAAACTATTTGCATAACAACGTAATTTAGGACCAAATTAGACCCTCCTTTATATCTAAATGGGGACAGACTTTAACTGTTTGATTGAACATTTTGAACAGTTTTCTTTCTGCAAGCAACATGGTCTAATTAATCCTTTTAAATAGGCTTGGTTGTCCTTTCCCCCTCTCCGCGCACATTTTTTTTTAAACTACCCCTGTGGGTGTATATGTGTGTGGTCTTAAGGACTACATGAGAAACCGCGTTTTGTATAAGAGGAGTTGATTTTTGCCTACCCTCTGTAGTGTGTAATTGTGTACCAGTTCAATTAGAACTTCAGGCCTGGGACCGCACACATTTCTGTTCAAGCTGCCATTGTTAGCTGGCAATTGTACGCCTCCCTCCAGAAAGAGTGCACCGACCCCGTGGCAAAGGGGTCATGCCACACTGCAGACACAGAGCGCTCCAGCAAACAGCAGACCACGAGTCCGCAACTAAAACCTGCAAATCGATTCTCCTCAGAACCAGAGAGATGTCCCCAGCTAGCATATGCCTCATTGAATAATGCTACAATAAATCCATTTAAAGTACACTTAGGGTCACTGATCACTACTTCATTTTACGCTCGTCTATTCCACTAATACTGTGCAAAGGTACAGTTAGACGGTCGATTTCATGTATATTAAATATATGTCGCGAGTATGAATAGTGTAAGGGCTAAATTGTTACGCACTGACGTAAACGCGACAATGATCTGCAATTTGGCTATTACATCGTATATCTCCATCGAGCATATTTTACAAACCTCTTTTGGTACCTCGCAAGACCCTTTGAGCTACCCAGATGTATCTAGCGATATCGATGCTTTGAGAAAAATGGAATTAAAAGACATTGTTACTGAGTGAAAGTGAATGTCGGGATTAATTGTTCAGCAATGTGGGTATAACAGGCACGTTATGTTAAACTGTATAATTGCTTGAGGGATGTGTTGTCGTGGCGTTTTTTCTCATTTTCTATAAGATTTCAGGCATGTCCTGTATGGCATCGTATTACATCACTTTTCCCTTGAATTGATGCACAAGCCATTAATCCCAAATCTAATGTTTTTATGGCCGAGCGTGGTGAGTCCCTCTTCCCACACACAAACACACACAGACACGCACTTGAAATCAGGACAACTGTGGCTCTTTACATCTGAAAATAATTTTACGCCCCTTAGCCCTCTCTCCCGCCATTAAGTATTCGGTCTCAATCGCGCTCCCTCCATCTGTACTTTGTCTGTATACATGTCTTTGACTCTCCTTTTAAAATAAAACTGTCTAGAAAGCGCCACAAGCACTAAGGACCATATTGTGCATTAACATTTCTTAAGAATTTTGTTTGTGGAACAAAAACTAAAACGACACAGGGACGCTTTAATGCCACAAGAAGCGTGTTCACTCGACTGCGTTTCTGTCCCCCTCGTTCAGCTTTTCACAAAACTCTCCAAGTTGGGCAAACTGAAAAGAAAAACAATAATTAGAGATAATTGCTTGTGTCCAAACATAAGCATCAAAGCATTTTGGATTCATTTGTAATGTGCTGTGGTGTGTAATCCAAAAGGATGACCCCTATTTTGCTTACTGAGTGGGAGCACATACTGAGTGACAGATGGAGTGGACCCATTGCACTCGTCATGGGCTCAGCCGGGCCAGCGATTGTGCAGGAGACAGTCGGCGAATAAAGAGATGGAGAAAGGTACAAAACGAGGGTCAAAAGAGGGTGCATAATTATCAGGGGTGGCTGGAGGTAGAAAAACAAAGAACACCACAGTCGATTTTAACAAACCGTGCATGCACAAGATTTATTTCCCTCCTGTATGGTATACGTACAGAGTTCTTGTAATAGACGCATCAATACATTGTAGCTGGGTATTTGTTATGGGGAGGGGCCTCTAATAAAAGTGTGCGTTTGAGAGTCGGGGAGAAAGAGATCCGCGTCTTTTATATCTCTTTTAAAGTCGTTCTTTCACGTTACGAGTTAAATGCAATTCTCACTTCATTTCGTTAAGATTTTATTATGTTTGAAATTTGAAATTGCCATGTTTCAGCCTAGTATATGTTCGGTGCTCTCCGTCATATTAAAAAATACAACG
This sequence comes from Cetorhinus maximus, assembly GCF_964194155.1. Lineage (NCBI taxonomy): Eukaryota > Metazoa > Chordata > Chondrichthyes > Lamniformes > Cetorhinidae > Cetorhinus > Cetorhinus maximus. The sequence goes on along the minus strand of NC_135895.1, from coordinate 49,118,002 downwards.
GAGAAATAGCCAAGTTCCACCTCACTGATACCATAATACCATCAAATTATGACTTGGGGAGGTAAGGTTTTCCAAAACTTCCCTTATAGATGTTAAAGTTAGTTAGGGAAAACATTCTTATTGAATAGCCGAGAACTGAATGAATTGAAAGTGAGGAAGAGAACAGCAGCCTCGGACATGCCACCCAGTATCTTCATCAGAAGGGATATTTGGCTAGTTGAAGTGATTTGCCGATGAATGGACAGCCCAGGACAAAGGCCCGAACAACAGGGCTTCTCGTTCGAGTATTTGGAAAGCAGTGGTTCGTGTGATAAGATAAAGTGCAGTTTTTTTGGACCCGCAGTCTATTACACAGTAATGGGTTTTGAACGACCTAAACGATTTGTTGCCTCGGATAATACATCTATTGTCCCCAATTGCATTTTAGCAGAATTGAATGCAAGCTTTTGCACAAAAGAGCGTAGATTCTGACGAAACTACAAAGATTGTTTTATCCTGCTGTAGAGCAAAACTTTCAAAGGAGCATAGAGCCAGGTGAATAATTTTCAAGATCCCAGTGATGCCTACCAGTTGTCATTTCCGTAAAATCCTGAGCCTTTTATGTCTAGTATACGTTCAGTAAATGAAATAGTTCCAGATCAGTGAACACCATTAAAACATTATTCCCTCTCTACTACATGAACAATAGTTAATTATTTATTTACTGGTTGTAGACCTGCAATAACATATTTTAGTCAAATATGTATTTATAGATTAATCCCATGACCTGAGTGGAGATTCCTTCCACCCCTCCCTCCCTTTAATCAGCCTGTTAATGTGAAAGGAGCCGAGCTCTGCACTTAATACCAAGTAGTTCAACGCTGTCACCGAAATGTCTGTACTGTAGGATGGATCTGCCAGGGAAATGTGTGAACACGCTATATATAACAGCTGGATCGTGTATCACATTGCTTTCTAATAACCCCCCTCCTTCGCTGTGCCAGGTCACGTTAATCTCTTCGGATGTTCAACCACTTGAGATCCGATCTCACTGCTCCTCCAACACGCTAAAGACGGCATTGCATGTTAAAATGCACAAAAGACACAAGCGTGTTTTACTTCTGAAGGGTAATTTGATATATATTCCACTGAAGCCTTTAAAATTGATTAAATAAATTGCAATTTAGCTGTTACCACGTACGATTCTAAAATTGATCAAGTGTTGCAATATTACACTAAATAACCTCTAGATTCAACCTCATTATCAAAGTGGACTTTAAAAGTAGTGTGCATATCATGTGGCTCTTTTCATCTTCGAGTTTTAGGCGAAAGATTGTTCGCTTTAAGAAATTAGCCAGTTTTTCCAAAAGTATGCCTGGACGGCCCGTCCCTTTCTTGAATTTTTGGTGAGGACAAGTCAAAACAGATTTTTTAACAATCGAGGTGAGAGCTCTGTGTATTATGAAAGCAAACTATTTTCTATGAAGGCGCTGTGGTTATTTCCAATGTTGTACGTTGTTCAGATGCGAATTGGAAAATAATGGCTACAAGGCAGCCAGCTGCTGCAAAAAGTTTTCGCTAATAGAATCGCTGTGGGAACACAAGGGCACTGTTATACTGACACTTCCGTGTCCTGCGAAACGAAGAGAGCATATCATCAGGAAAGTGTATGCCAGCTCCCCCATACGTTTCCCGGTGGGACTAAAGGCAAAATATTGGTAGGTAGTCTTGCATCAGGTGCAGTATAAATCAAAGTCACATTTTTAAAATGCTCGTTACTTTGTAAAAATGTTTTAAAGTTTTCAGTATTAGGAGAAAGCCGGCTCATGTCCACCTCTTCCTTGCATTGAGTTAGTCACCCAGAAAGGGGAGCTCTATGGATTCTATGCAAGCATCCCGCACACAGTTCCTTTGTCACTGACTTCCGTGCAACCTGTAGTGAAGAGAGATCGGTTGTGTAACTGCAGTAAACTGGATACACATCACACTGCATCTGAGACCGGTATAAACGTTTCGTCAACCATTAAAGTCTTCTTCCTATCCAAAATAGGCTACATGATATTAGCCAAAAAAAAACTTATTAAGGACTGTTCGAAATTTATTAAACATTTAAAAAATATGTCCTGAGGAAATTGATTAAGTGTGTCCTGAAATCACCCGTTCAGTTGGGATTAGTTACACAAGGAAAAGACAAGATTTCAAAGGACGAGCACGGATTTTACCTATTGTTTCCAAATTTAAATGTAAATTTAGCACAGTCGAACAGTAATGTAACAATGCTATTGATTATTCAGTTATGTCTTGAATTATACACAGAAATAAACTGGTAGCAACACATTTGATTTTGCAGATATTTTAATGATCAATACATTAATTAGTTTCTTGCAATACCACACAAATGATGAAACATGTCTTATCAGTGAATGCGTTACTCTACATGTGATGGAAATTTACAAAGTTTCGAACTCTTTATTCTTACGTAATATGAGGACAGATATGGTTCGGGTTAGATCTTAACCCTGTGTAGGTGAGTGCGTTTTGAGTGACTTAAAATCTCGCCATTAGATGTACGTGTTTTGAAAAAATGAAATTGGTTAATATTTATTTTAATGGCTTGCTCGGGAAATACTAATTTTACGCATATCAGGACTCTTTGTTAGACAAAGGACGTTACAAATGATGCATTGTATAACTTTTGTGAAAGCTTAACTGAAAGTCCGCTTGCCTTTTTCTTAGCTAGTCTGAGCCTCACTGACAATAAAATGAACAGTAAGTGTCAATTCTTTCAGTTTATAGAGGATTACCAACTCTGGTTGGACGTATTCTTGATGATTTTACCACATGGCCTCCTGCCTCCAATCCCCTCATTCAGTCTTTCCCCAACTTCAATATTTTTATAACCCAAATGTTCAAAGAAATTGGAGAATAAACATTAATCCCCCTATGATTGTTCTCTTAGGTTGCATTGAACAGAAGATTTCCTATGTTCCCGTCATTAATCTTTAATTCCTGGAGATTCCAGGCAATACTGTAAGGTTGGCAACCCTAGTATTTAATGTTGATCTATATCTTTGTTTCAGATATGTATTATATACAATTGTATCTCAAACAGATTGTATTTTGCGTCGAAATCTCTTGCAGTTTTAGAGAAGTTTAAACATGTTTGTATGAATATGAATTTAAAATCTATATTTGAAATTCCTGACCATATACATTGATATACACGATCCTGATATTGTTGGGTCTGTGATGGCTAACCATTGTAAAAATGAAGTCACCATATCAGTAACCATGGCAACAAACACTGCTTTTCGGCTAATGTTTGTTTGTCCGGGCAGTTTATGAGGTTCCCAAATGAATTATTTTGCACCACACAGTGTGTTAATCAAGAAATGTCGTACTGTGCCCATAATTATGTCATTTCAGAATTTCTATACACCATGTGCATGTGCCAGTCCTAATCCGCAGAACTCAGAAATTTACGCAATAAATACAATACATTAGGAGTTACCCATTACACAAAGGTATGCGTGTGTGATCCTCACTATTTAAATGTAGGCGTTGTATAGAAGTGTTAATGTGAGTGTAGTCTCTGATTTTAAGAGACCGTCCGTTATCTGTAACAGAAACTTAGCAAGAAAATTGGACTTGAGCAAATTATGTCCATTTTGATGAAACCATTGTTCACAAGTGTTACGCAATCAATGGGCACTATTGGTTAGTTATACTTTTAAGTGTATTTTCTGCTACTTTCATTGTGAAAGAGTGCATCATAACTGACCCGGATTTCGGACGTTTCCACCTGATCTCAGGTAATCGTCCACTAGAAAATTGTGCTCAGTCCACATTTTGGTTGTTATTTAAAATTAATGTTTTCTCTAAAAGCGGAGGATATGCCCCGTGGCAACATGTTTCACACTCGACTTCACTCTGTGTACTGTCACTACAGATCAACACAGGATGGATTCCTCTTCATTTCTTCCTGATCTTTTTGATGCACCATTTGACATGACACACTATAATCTAATACAGGAACCTTTTTTTTTCATTTACTAGTTAGCCCCAATTAATAACGAGAATACTACTGCAAAATAGGGCGTTGATGAAGCGTGTTTTGATTAACAATACACACACAGTGTCTGCAAGAACTGTTTTATCACTACACGGCTGTACTGTGGGCGAGTCCTATTGTCTTCTAAACCCGTTGAATTTCTTCCATGAAATCGACTAATGTTAGTGGAACATGGATGTACGCAGTGAACATCTCTGAATATTTGTGAATCATTTATTTTAAACATGTCACTTTGAGCTCCACTCCAATGATAAATAATCAACAAGTTTCTACTAGCAAACAATCTCCAACATTCGTCACAATGCGGGAAATCCCCTCTAGCAAACACCCACGCTTACATTTGCTGGTGGTTCGGTTAACCAGCCCGAACTACTTTTGATAAATGATTGTATAACATGTCATGTTGATTTTTTTTTTGAAACAATAAGGAAACGAGGCATGCCATGTGTATGTCAGATTGGGGAACTACGGACCTGGTGTCGTTTTCGGCAGTCAAGGTGCATTGGAAAATATGAGAACGGGTTTTATCGCCCTCCAAGTTTAATTGCCTTGACTGTGGCATTTTAACAGCCACATAACCTTGACGTTACCTGGTAACAGTTGAGTTTAAGTGATAAGACTGAAGGGTTAATGGGTTTTGTATGCCAGTTAGAGCCATTGGAAAGGATTATACAGCAGATCTGTAAATCGAGGCCGGCAAAGAGGAATCACAATTTTCTATTCATTCTGGAAATGAGGGTGTATTTCAGAAGAACGTTTGGCAGGGGAAAGATATTTAAAGGATGTTATTTCAAAGACACCTTGTCCTTTCTCTCCGGGGACTTAGACCATAGAGCACAATGTCAAGTGTATAACTAACCTCATTCAACAAACAGGCAAGATATTTGCTGTAATTCAATAGAATGTAAAACATTGTGTGGCTGCACAGTGCAGGTCATCCCTTTAGTTGTTAATGTTTGATACAATTTCCTCTCCGGGAGAATCACATGGAGAAGATGCGCTGCCAGGTCACTATCCCACCTGGAACTTGGCGTGCTCGGCGCTCGTCTCTTCTGAGGAGTGCCTGACCTTACCTCCGGCTGTTCTCAGCACACATCCATCCTCAAGGAGCTCGGTATCTACTTCCGTTTAGTAACTAAGGTCAAAAGGCGAACCAGGTCTTTACTTCCATCCTATTTATTTCAATTTGTGAAAAGATGGAGTAACCTTGCATTTAGGGAACTCCAACCTATATGTTTAAAATAATGGAACCTGTGAACTCAAATAGCCTCTACTTCCGTCTCTAAATAAAGAACAGGATTGCATCATTTTGCTGCCATTTAGCTCTCTCACTAAAGCACTGACTTCTTGCCGGAGTACAGTCCCATAGTTTTGGGTATCCTCTTCTGTCAAAAGGCCAACCTTCATGTGTCAGCCTGGACGATAAATGCAGTTGAATTTTTTTTACACACTGAAGGAACATAAGAATGAACCTAAACATGCACCCGCCCAACATTCACACGCATACAATTTCAGCAATGGTCACTGGATAGCGACAAGGAATAGAAATCCTCCTTCATTCTGTCTTCCCCTATTACACCGATACTGATGGCAACTTCAGTTCATGTCGAATTGCCAAGGCCCCACCGCCCACGCTTGAAAATGGCTATTTCAGCACATACTGCGGATTCATTGTGCGACCATTCCCGTCAGTGCAATGTACTTACTTGTGACCTCAGAGAGATCATTTTAAATCCTTAATTATAACAGTACTGAGTTACACAGAGCAGTTACAATGTAAGGGCATTGTCACACTTTTGTGTTAATGCAAAGAAGTTTCAGGACACTCTTGGGCACTTTTCAATGTTATAATATTGGGAGAAAGTTAACAGCACCGGTTCAGGTGTTGCGGTTAGGCATACACTCCGGAGATACGGTGTACACTTCCAGCTTAAATTAGCCCTTGCTGCAAGATAATGGAATACTCAACAACTTACTTAATATTTTCTCTTGAGGTCAGGGAGTGGTTTCCATGGAGTTAATACCGACAACTTAGCGGGACACGAAGTAAGATTTCCTTTCGGATGATCCCACAGTGAAAAAAAAAACTGCCCACATTCATCATCGAGGCTGACACATGAAGATAAAAGCAAAATACTGCGGATGCTGGAAATCTGAAACAATATGGAGAGAGAAAAACAAAGTTAACGTTTCCAGTCCGTATGACCCTTCTTCAGAGTTGAATAAGAGTCATACGGACTCGAAACGTTAACTCTGATACATGAAGACTGGTCTTTGGACAAAACAGGATACCCAACAACTATGGAACTATACTCCAGCAAGAGGTCAATGCTAGAGTGAAGAGAACTAAATGGCAGCAACTGAGGGGAAAACGAAAAGACTGTTTTAAAAAATAAGAAGAAGAATGATTGTAATATGATGCAAGTACTTTAGTTAAAGAAGGGAATGGATCTATTTGAGTTCACAAGTTCTATTATTTGAATTATGTAGGTTGGAGTTCCCGAAATGGAAAGTTACTCCATGCTTTGACAAAATGAATTAAACAGGGTGGAAGTAAAGACTTTTGGTTTCATTGTTTTTTTTTGCTTTCAGCTGAGGTGTTAAAACCCAAATTCCATCTGCTTACCCCAGGGAAAGTGAACTTTTCACATTCTCGTGAAAAGGGAACATGTTCAGTAACAGGTGTCGACTCGCGACAGCACGGGCCCAGAGAATACCATTTGTTTCTTCAAGGCGTGTCCATTCATAGAATATAACCTGCATTAAAAAGACTGCGCACCCTCCAACAATACGGGGAAAGGTTTCTCCCTGAACCACTGGAAACTTTTTAAAATGAAAATATATCAAAAAGATTGCGGAGCTCCATTTTTAAAGTACAGGAACTATTCCCAGTCTCCCTCTTCGTCAAAAGAAATGCAAGTGTTCTATTTAAAAATATATTTAAATGGTTTCAAACGCATAACTAAACGGGGACTGATAACTAACCGATGAAGTGTGAGAAATGCTAGCATTGAGCTTGAATTTTTACCTGATGGCCTACGTTAACTGCGGATATGCTAGGGAGGACACATGGGCTTCCCTCCTAGCCTGTATTTTTTGCATGTGCGCGGTTATAGCTGTAACTTCCTGCCAGGTAACTGTCACAGTCTGTTTAACTCTAATGTTCCTGGGAGATTTCAGCCCTTCCCATGTCAACCACATGCAACCATGATAAGCGAGTTCCGAGCAGACCATGGCCATTGCGCCTGCAGAGCAAGACATGTGCTCAGGCACATTCAAATAGCGCTTTCTCTTAGCCAGTTCATTGGTTAAGGCAGCGCCGGCCTTGCCTTTACCAGAAGAATTGGGGAGAGCGGAGACGTTTACACTGATACTGCGCATGCTTTGAATAGGAAGCGTAAGGAATGGGCGAAACGAGGTAGTTCTGTAGTCATTCCGAATACTTACGAATTTAGCAACAACTAGGTAACCAGAGGTTATTCATTCTCGGGAGCTGAGCCTCTCTAGCTGCCCCGAGGAGAGTGGGTGGTGGGCCCAACATGATCCCGCGTGGACAGAGTTTGCGAATAGATAGATGGACGACGGCTCGCATCACTGTGCCTAGAGTTTGTATAAATGCTCTGCTCAATGGCAAATTTTCCAATTAAAATTAAAATTTGCTTAAGAAATTTATCAAGTTCCCCCACAGGAACCAATGAAGTTGCCGCATTAGAAACGGGCGATGATCATTTGAGATGGAAGTTATTTGCTCATCAAAGATCTCATTTCTAAAAATGCTGGAAAAACTCAGCAGGTCTGACAGCATCTGCGGAGAGAGAAACAGAGTTAATGTTTCGAGTCTGTATGACTCCTCTACTGATCAGTAGAAGTCATACGGACTCAAAACGTTATCTCTGCCTCTCTCCACAGATGCTGTCAGACCTGCTGAGTTTTTCCAGCATTTTTTGTTTTCGTTTCAGATTTCCAGCACCCGCAGTATTTTGCCTTTATCTCATTTCTAAGAGTCACTGGCTTGTGTTGCTAACGCCAATTCTTTTAGATGTGAAGGTCAAAAAAATCGATATAAGCTTCAACTTGTCATGGGTGATAATGTTACCAGGAGAAACTTCACTAACTCTATACTAAGCGGTAAGTTGCTAACAGTTACTGTTTTGACTAAGAATAACGACTAACGAATAGCGTCTATTAACCAGCATGACTGACTTTGACTTCCTGAGTTAGCTGGAGATGTTAACAGAAATGTCATCATCACCTTCGTCGCTCTAACATAACCTACACCCCAGTACTCACAGCAACACTGTATTTTGAAAAATGCCTTTTTCCTATGTCTACTGCAAGAACCCTACAGAAATATCGTGACTATTTTCTCAGCGGATTTAAATTTGCATTGTATCATATTTTTTTCAAAAGCAAACAATTTTAAAAGCCGCGAACTTATAGCATGTAATGTTGAAAGATTGGAATCTGTGAACCGTTTGGTGAGCCGCGAAGAGGGAGAGAGCGAGCTTATTTTAGAACCATTCTCCAATTGTAAGAAAGAATTCTGGCCGGCACAGATTTATAATGACCCACTCACCACCGCAATCCTGTCAAGTGATCGCCCCCTCAGTTAGCGTTTCACTAAGATTGAGCTGCACAATTTCTGCTTCTACACATCATGTAAACTTGGCCCAAACTACACTTTGGTGTTCGTTTCACCTAAAAAGAGAAAATAATTTTTTTTCAAAAGACCACATTTACGAAGTCAAGCAAGAACTACAGTCAATGTTATAGACAGTACATTACAATCGTCTACAGGACTCGTTAACTTTAACTATCTCAATTAACAGTTCTAAAGATACAATAAAGCACACTCGAATTTCTTATTCTGCTCTACCACACCGCGGAATCAGTTTTGTTTTTTTACCTCCAGGATGTCAATTCAAATGTCAACCCAGAACTATAACTTTTCCCAGAATGTGAAGCACATGATGTGTAAGCTATTTAGAATCAAGTTAGGCACAGCTTACAGGTTGAATGGAAATGCATTATTCACATTTTTATTTGCAACCTGGGAATTGATACTTTGCTCCTGGTTTCAATGCTTCCGGGCTGAACAAAAAAAAAGTCATTTATTAGCTCCAACATTAGTAAAACTTTAAAAAAAACAAGGCTTTGAAAAATTTCAAATAAATGGAGTGTCGAGCCGCGGTAAGTACTTGTATCACCTGTTGATAAATATTCAGCGCTCTGCAACTGGCCTAGTTTACGGGCAAGAACTTGCATCTCAAATTCTCAGAAACAAATATTCAACTCCACAAAGCAGGCGCGCAGAAATGTTTCATAATTTTGCTCATTATTATTTATAAAGTTGATATAACAGCAAATAACTAATGTATTTGTTGGATATTAAAATACACTTGGAACAGAAACAATGATAATTGAAATGACGAATCTTTCCCCTCGTTCTTCCATTCGTATTCTTTATCTTTATTCATGTTCCTTATTTTTTGTCTTTGCACCCCTCCTGTGGCAAATGTTTACTCGGACTTGCTTTCTGTTGAATCTCCAGCATGTTCCTATGAACATGGAGCTCAGGAGAAATATTTTGTATTTATATAATCCTTATTACGTGCCCAAGACATTACTTTGCTGCACAAAACGCGTAAAATTCACAAACATTCAAACATACGAATTAAGAGCAGGAGTAGGCCATTCGGCCCCTCGAGCCTGCTCCGCCATTTGATAAAATCATGGCTGATCCAAACGCTAAAACTTCATTGAAAATTCAAATATTTTAACCCTCCATACAGTCGCGAGACTTCTGTCGATGATAGGACTAAATTTAACAGATTTTTGATGCAAGAAAATTTCAACAAAGTTTTGAGTCGTTACGGCGATTAACAATAAATAAAAGCCTGACCATCCGACCAAATGAATATAATAGGATTACACTACTTAATTTACCCGGAGTTAAATCGCCTGGTCTAATATGTTGCCCTGTTACACGTATGTCCCTGTGTGTACGCATTTCAGTGTATAGTGTTTTTTTTACAAAAACAATTGATCTTTATTCAATCCACGGAGGCCTAACCTGTAAAATATATAATGGTAGAATATTTTTGTTTAAAATACACGTTTGTCATGAATAACCCCTATTCTAATCATTACAGGTGGCACCCGTTAATTGTTCGTGTTTTTAATGGGAATATATTTCAAGGAGGTTTTCATCAATCTTATTCCATCTTGGTATTGTTCTGTTAATATACATAACCATTTACTCTCAGGAGTATAGTGCTGATCATCAAGGATCGCTCTAATTCATGAACACACTGGTCCCCTCATCCTGCCCTGCCCTTCAATCGGCCTGTACAATTACAAACCCAGTGTTAGCAGACCAGTCTGCCTTTTCCCCATGTCACACATCAGAAATCATTGACCGCAATATTGGCAAGTAATGTGCGAGCTTCACTGTCAAATTAAGATAATTCCTTCTTTATCTACTCTGCATGTCATCCAAATAGCTTTTGACCCAAACTAAACACAATTTCAAGGCGTTTCCCAGCTCAGTTCACAAAAGAAGCCATGAAATAGTGTATATTACTTATTAAACGCACGTAATGAATGGTCAGCACTGATTTTTAAGCCTAGCTTGAGCAGCGCATATTTTAATGTTCCGGAAAATCCTCTGTCCAATTCCATATCCTTGCATGCTTTATATAAATTTGATTGTGCATCCCGATTTGTGAAGCATAACTACTCTGAAAAGCAAAATATTCCGTTATATATTTAATGCAGACGCCTTATTGAAACGATTAAAACGTGGGGTGTCATCTTGAAAATGGACCAGTTCATGGGTTTTGCATCAAAGCATTTCATTAGAATTATTCTTGTTTCGTGCTTCTTGATCTTTAAAACCACGGTGGATCTTCGATTTGCTACTCAAGTTTCAGCCTTGCTTTTTAACGATGTTATAGCAAAAAAAGATGATCAATTTCCGATCGAGTGTGACGTAGAAATTATAGATAAGATGGAAGAAAAAAAGCCCTCCTCACCCTGCACAAATTGTTAGCAAAGGACCTTCTAGGACTTGCCTTCCTCATCGACAACAGCGATTTGTGAATTCAGGTCGATTCAGAACCTCGCCGCATCAATAAACAGACCCCAAAATACAAATCGTGATAACGGTTCACGATATAATAGCAAATTATACAATAACATATCACTACACAAGCGCTTACATATGCAGCACACAAAATGAAAACGGTTTCCTACGATATAAACATCGACAAAGCACCGTGTTCTTCCGGAATGTTTTCAATATTGTTTACTGGAAACAGACAACGCAGCGATGCTAAAAAGGCCCTTTTGAAATTATTATTATTTTAACCTTTTCTGTTGACCCATACTCTGGAGGATTCGTACATTCTTATTGTTATGGCAAGCCTCTTTACTGGTTCCGAACCACATCTCGTTTTGAGTCATTACCCTGATCCGCTCTGATCTAGAGAGCGTCAGTCGTTTTCTCTGGAGGCTACCTCTGCCTTTTTCCATTAAGGTTCTATTATTTTCGACACGAAATAAAAGTATAGTTTCACCGCATAGTGAGTTTATAGTATGCAAGGAAATGATTACTGTTAAATACTTCAGTTAACTTAACTAATACAAGCCGTGCCCACAATTGAAAGGTAAAAATGAAGATGATTATTTCGAAAGCCTGGATAATAATTCCATTCCATTTTGATTTTCCTGTCATTTTAGCTGATTTCGTTTGTTGGCGAAGCGTCGATCTTTTAATTGTGTTCTGAAGGTTACCCATACACATCGAGAATATAACAACACATGCATCCAGCCCTTAAACATTAAAAATCACATTTTTATACCTATACACAAATTATTTCCTGTAAGTAACATATAGCAATCCAAGACATTTTATGTCTGTTTAAATCGCGGGTCAAGTAAAGCTAACGGGAAGATCTCTTGCTAGACCGAGTGCAGTAACATTCCCGCAGCTTTTACCTGTGAGGAAAATCTAATTGCTTTTTCTAAGCCGCAGCAAACGTCTAACAATAATGCAAGTTAAATTGCAAACTTGAACTCTGGAAGGACATCAGCACGCACAGTTCATCTATAATGGCAGTGCCCACTAAAGCAAAGTTTAAACAGTTTCTGCATCTTACAACATACGGAAGAGAGATTGAAAATAGGATGAGCGCAGCACCATTCGACAAGTATTCCTCCATGGCAACAATTCAACAAAGTGGCCGTTTGGTTTTAAGACATAATTCCAAATAATGATATCTGGGAATTAAAGTCACAACCACAGCAAATACTTGGGGCAAAGACAGGCTTTGTGATTTCAGATATTCAGCAATCAAACTGTTTGATAATTTGTGTAACGTCATTAATTTGAATTTGGAATATATAGGGAGTAGCTGAAAATCTAAACATGAAATCGTACATGTATTTATCTGTGGAATTAATTGCATTCGGTGCAAGATCACAGCAGCGAGGCAGTGCTTTCTCGGGAGAGATTAAATATCAGCAAATTGATCATTCTTTAAAAATAAAAAAAGTCTTTTGAACGTGTAGCGAGGTTTTTATTTTTAAAATCTCAATTTGTTGACGCACTCAGCATTCAGAATTGAATCGTAACCGCAATGAGCATCTTCTGTGAATTGTATTTAATCTTTGCTAGTTTGATTAGACCTTTGGTAGACTGTTCATTTAACAAATTGGGGTCCGTGTTTCATCAATTATTCGGCTTTAGATGTTCCGGGAACTTTATGAAGTAAAACAATCCAGTTTTAATATTATCAAATTACTTCACAACATTCGGCAAGCTGTTGACATTTGCGAAACGGCATCTTCAAACGATTCACCAACAACTGAGCGTCCAGAGCCCACCTTGAGAAAATAAAGTGTGTATGATTAAAGATAATGATTAAAAACTAGATGTAGGATTTGGGGGAATTTTAGAATAAACTCAAATAGACAGCGAGCAACTGGATGTCACTCTAAACTGCTCTGTACGCTCGGTGCTCCCGAATTGCTAGCGTTTTGTTGGAACAGAGTGATTATCTTAACTGTTTAGCAGAGTTTTCTTGCGTCTTGAACTCTAGTGTTCCAAGCACAGCTAGCCTGAGCTTTCCTGCTCCTTTATTATAAACTAACTCTGACTCAAGAGCCACCATTTAACCTTAGTTTCGTTAAATCAACATTGCTTTTGAAGTCCGCTTAAAGCAAGAGCACCCAGAGGCCAGGCGATTTTATGCCTTAACATGTATGGCAAATCCTGCGCGGTTAAGTAAACTTAACCTTCATTTATGAAACTTACGAAACAAAGGGCAAATGTGACTTGTGCGGTAATTACAGCAGAGCCGGAGAGGGGGTCACTTAAACGAGCCCCCCCATGCCACGCAATCCTAATGAGTTTACCAGAAATTGATTCCCTATAATCTTTCTATTTATATGCAGCTTCCTGTCCCTCCCCCATTAGTCTCCAGCTACCAGGGATCAGAGTGGACAACCAGTTGATGCCTTTTGATGGTTTAAAATTAAAATGCGCTTTTTTTTATAGGTTCGGAATGGGGCTTATTTTTTGCATTTCTAATCAGAGTGAATATTTTGTTTTCTGTGTCAGACATGTCCTTGTATTTGTCACCATTTTGCCTTACACTCCTGCCTCTCCAGCAGAAAGTATGTGTTTCTAGCAGAAAAATACAGAAATAAAGTGACTTTTTTTCTGGGAATGTTTGAGTATCCGAACTGGGGTCTTGATTTAGTTCTGCCGTTTTCTCCAGTAATTTGTTTCAATGTTATCGTATTTAACATTTGTTCCTCACGGCCTCACCAAATTCAGTCCAGGTGCAAGAATACACAGAGATAAAAATAAAAAACTACTGCGGATGCTGGAAATCCAAAACAAAAACAGAATTACCTGGAAAAACTCAGCAGGTCTGGCAGCTTCCAGACCTGCTGAGTTTTTCCAGGTAATTCTGTTTTTGTGCAAGAATACACAGACTGGCTGCTCGAATTGTGCTGAAATGGTGAAATTATCAAGTAATGAACTCGATCAGGAATCGACAGCACCAACAAGTACATTGTCAATTCCTCACCTTTCAAAACAAGTATTTAACAAACACACGTGTACAGACTCTATAAAACGGTCCGCTGTGGCATAAAAACACAGGAAAGTAGAAAGCGAGAGAAAGAGAGTGGGGGCAGTTTCCTTTTTTTATTGCTCTGTTGGTTCCAGTTTGTGAACATCACACACCAGCAACACTCAGAGCCACTTGGGTCAAACGCGGCTGCGGAAATCAACATTTTGGAACATTAAAGGGTGCGAAAGACTTCAAGGACGAGGTGAATGATGATTGTGGGGTTAGGAATGATATTTGTTTTAAAGTTTGCTCTTTAACCCGAGATCTGGTTCTAGTTTCTATGGCGTCTCCTAGCAACCAATCGAGTTATAGCACAAAAACATTCTAACAAGTTCAGGCTTCCTTTAAAATAAAATTATCTTCCTGTTTCTTTATTTGTAAACTGCTGGGTGCTAAAGTGCAACAGGACATGGGTTCATTACGCCACCTGTTTCTAGTGCTCGGCCGCTCTGCAAAACGGCAACACAGCCAGTCGCTGTACATACTTGTAGCAACACAGCCAATTGCATCGACGTGAGAGGTGTGTTTTTTTTTCAAATGTTTCCCAAATATATAGTTCCACATTTCGATTAACACCGAGTTCTTATTATTTAATTACATAACCTAAGCCTTTGGGGAAAATACATTTAATGTTGCCATCACATTTTGGTGACCATCGGCGACCATCAATACCTCGGCTCTCTGCCATCTTCACTGTTTCCCAGAAGATTAAAGAATGCTCTGTATAAGTGCTATCGCTGTTGGCTTTATACTAAATCTACTTAGGCCAATACCCGAACCTTTGTAACAAATACCTAAAGCACTCAACATAATATTACCGTGACCTTTGAAATAAAGTGTGTTGTTTATGATTTTCTCGCTAATGGAGAAATCATATAAAGTGTCCTTTTAATAAAGCTTGTGTAGCTGACAAGAGTAGCCTTCAATCAGGGCCTGTAGACCTGCTTCTTCTATTGAACTTCACACAACAACTTACCACAATTTCAGTTTTTCTTGCCTTCAGTATTCATGGATGATACTTCAGAACCTTTTGAACCGATATCTTTGATCTTTATCAATTACAACGGCATTCAAAATGACAAGTTATTCATATTAAAATATAATAACATACAAACTGCCATGTCAACTGTGTTCAGGCAATTGCAACTACGACAGCAACAATGTTCAATGAATGGACAAGGACAGTGTTCAGGGACTATCTTCTACAGAAGTGCCAATCATGCTCAATAGTATCCTTCTCAACCTGGTTCAGTGTTTGACATGGTTGAGCACAGCATCCACCTCCACTCCTCCAACATCACTCCTACATTGTCAAGCTGAGTGGGAATACCCTCTCTTGGTTCCATTCTTACTTGTTCAGTTGTAGCCAGAGAATCACTTGTCTCCCTGCACAAGGTTCTTTTGCTCCACCTGTATTTTACCTTTGGAGCACCCCAACCCCGCCCCTGCTCCCCAAGGATTTAGAAGCAAAGAATAGTAAGGCTTACCTGAGAGGGAACAAAATAGGACTCCAGCTATTCAAAGCCCCAGGTAGATCACACCTGCAGTTCTGGACACCATTTTAAAAAATATTCATTCATGGGATGTGGGCAGCACTGGCTAGGCCAGCATTTATTGCCTATCCCTAATTGCCCTTGTTCAGAGGGCATTTAAGAGTCAACCACATTGCTGTGGGCCTCGAGTCACAAATAGGCCAGAACAGGTAAGGATGGCAGATTTCCTTCCCTAAAAAACATCAGTGAACCAGATTGGTTTTTACAACCATCTTATGAGGTGTATATGGGCCATGGAGGGACAGAAGTTTAGATTTACTACAATAATAATTGTACTTCAAAGGTAAAAGTACAAAGAGAGATTAAACAAACCATTTCCTGGGATTTAGAAGGTTAAGGGGTGATTGAACTGTAGTTTTTAAGATAGTAAGAACAGTTAGGGTAGTTAGAAAACAACTATTTGGGGGCTGAAGAGTCTAGAACAGGGGACAAATTCTAAAAATTAGAACCAGACATTTCAGGAGTGAAATTAGGAAACACTTCTACATGCAAAGGGTGATTTAAAAATCTTGCAGGCTCAAGTTAACATTACTGCTTCTTCCACCAGAGACCGCAAACCAGGATCAAGGAAGATTAATAAGGTACAACACCTTGCAATGCCCTCCTCTCTGGGGAAACTGGCAATCACTCAGCTCACCACATCATTCACCCACTTCCTTGCGTTCAGCAGCCTTGAGACACCAGTCACAGGAAAACAGTTAAAATGCATGGCGGTTAGTATGGTGAGGCACAGAGCACAGAGAAGCAGATGTAGAAATGTAGATGCAGATGATAATCTGGTGTCTGCTGTGGAAGGAAGGTTGTTAACAGAGCATGAAAACATCTCCTTAGATGTGCAGCAAATGGCTATCAAATTTTGCCCACATAATGTGCTGATGCTGAGGCTCAAGTTTAGGAAGCCTTTGCTAGCTGTGACGAGCAATGGTTTTACTTAGACCATGGTGGGGTGGGTGAGAAGAACCAGATTTCTGATGAGGGAAAAGCTTCATTTAACGCTGCTTTATTAATCTGTGAAGGTGTGCCAGGCTGTCTCAACTCTCTAGCAGCATTAGCACTACACCTGTTCTTCATGAGCCATATCTTCAGCATTGATTGTGTCATCATCAGCTTCTCTGACATCCTCTAGGAGATTTACCATCAGCTATTTTCTAATTGCAAAGTTGCAAGGCACAAAATTGCTACTATAATTCATGACTGGGAAAATATGACAAAATACCTCTGGAAGTATACAGACAGTTTCCTTTCAGCATCCCAACAATTTACTTAATCTTGACTCTTGTCCTCATGTATATTTCATGGTGGTCTTCCTCTGCAGCATTGGTGGTTAAGTGAAGATGCATCATGAGTTATGGGTGTAATGAACATCTCCTTTAACCCAGGAACTGTCTTGCTCCTGTCCCTGTAGTTGAAATAGAGCTGAGACATTGGATTGATGTGATATAAAAACATATCAACTCTCGACATGTTACAAATTCATGTGCAGGAAGCTGTGCCTGTTATTGCAAAATATCTGCCAATGAAACCTTTTGTGGTACCCTTAATTATGGAGGCTTACATTTGTAGGCTCAATCATAGCAATTGTGTGAAACATAATAATTCAGAAAAACATGATGACTGTCTCAGTAAATCTATCTGGGAACACTATCATATTGCATATAATGAGCTGCTTTGGGAAAGATGACATTGCCTTATAAAAGAGTATTCTAGTAGGGTACCCTGGAATGAACTAGGGCTCACCTTTTCTGCTGCAATCAGAACTGTTAATGCTATGGACCTTGACTGCAGCTGTGGCTGTAGCAATGAACAATGTTGCTGCAAACCTTCTTGACTAAAGTACAGTCCCATGAGAAGGACTTAGAAAACATGCCTGAGTGGGTAGTACCACTGAGAAGACCATTGTGCAGCCCTCAGATATGAGCTCAGTAATCCCCTTGAAATGTATTACTCTCCAGGGATAGTGCAGAATGCAGGGGAGGGTTTCTTGTGTATAATGGTAAAAATTATTTTCCAGTTCTTCCATTGAGCTTCAAGATATGGTCAAAAGTCTCCAGAAGCAATCACAGTTTAATAGCTGGTGAGTCGGAGAGTCTAAGAAAAGTGCTAATTAAGAATGGAAGACAGTATACTCAAAGTACAGCTCTAGTGGGGCTCTATGCTTCAGTTCTGCCGAAGGGCCGTGAAGGCTCGAAACGTTAACTGATTTCTTCTCCACCGATGCTGCCAGACCTGCTGAGTTTTTCCAGGTAATTCTGTTTTTGTTACAGTTTAATAGCTGTTGATAGAGATTAATATATAGAAATTAATAATAATCTCTTTAACCAAGTAATTTAATCTTGATGAACAGGCTCTGGCAAACTGAGCCTTTTACCTAGTAGCATGAGTTCTCAAAGTTAGATACCAAGACAGAAGACATCTAGGACGGATGACATCATCCCACCTACTTCCACATCATTGCCACTGTGAGATGGGGGTCTTGAGATGTGGTCTTCTTCAGTCCATCCTGAAACTCAATACAATTTACACAGGGACATTTCTGCAGTAAAATTCTATGATACATCAGTCCCGTCTGAAATTCCGCATCCTTCAAAGGCATACTTTCTGATTTATACTTCCTCAAGCCCAGGAATTTTGGGTCCTAGGTGTTGCACTGATCAGGTGCCTTTCTTATTCTGTGTTCTCTTTCCAAAGGAAATGGTTGCCCCAATTATGGATGAAGAAGTGTCGTGGTGGAAAGGATTGACAACAAAGAGGCTGCCAAGGGTACACAAGGCGGCTCTTTAACTCTTCCAAAAACACACAGCTAAGGCAATGTTATATGGGTTATTAGGGGTTCAGCGGCCAGGAACAGGCTGTAATTATACACAATGTAGTCAATCGTTATAATGTCCAGATATTGACTTTTGTAAGGTCCCCCATCATTGCTCAGTTAACATACATTCCCTGGTCTGTCTCTTTCTGCAACCACTGCAGAATGTTCTCAGGTATATTCTGTAGGAGAATTTTATTGAAAACATATATTGATAATTTTCTGGCATCTTTAATCACAGATGGTGGGATTTCCTGAACCCATCTCACCTTCCACCTGGGGAATACCTGTGTGATCTGGTGATGGAGGACCTATTCCTTCTCCCTCCTTATCTGTACCTGGGAGATCGAATGGTTTCTGAATGTCGTAATTGTGCTATATGCAGCAGGTAACAATTACTCTTGAGACTTTTGCTGAGCTATATGGCTGAGCTAGGAAAACAGCTGAAGCACAACTTCACTTTCTTATAGTCTGTTCAACAGCAATTCAACTTGCTCCAAGGGTCCCTTCCTACCAGTTGTCCCCTGCTGAGATGGCATGCTCTGCTGCCTCTGGAACACCATACTGTCCTTCATTATGCCACATTTGTGATCATGTTGTTTCCAAAGGGCAGTAAATGGTAGAAACAGAGGAAAACAAGCCACTTTATCTGTGTTATTTTTACATGCATTCAGGTGGCCAGCCGAAATACTTGGTAAATGCTCATCAAGAAGACATTGACATTTTGCTTTTGGGGCAGGGTTGTGATGGGACATTCCAGGCCATGCTATTCAATGAATGCCCCCCCGCAGCCCCGTAGGCAACAGTCATCAATGATAGATTTCTACACTACAGGCAACAGTGTTTCTACAAATAATAGTATCCAGTGAATGATATATAAAGGCAATCATTTCCAGTGAATCAATGAGTTCATTATTAACAAGAAAATATTGAACTCTTTATTTACTTTCTGCAAGGCTTCACCTCCCCCCACCCTGCCCCTTCTCCATCCACCCCACCCACATTTGGATGTACAAATGCTTGGAGAAATGAAAATCATACATCAGTTCTCTCTTTTGACATTGCATCACTTCTCATTCATATAAGCCCAACTTTTCTGGTCAGCCTCGACGCTTAGCACATTGACGCTGCCCATGAAGATTTCTGCAACCCATCCCTTTTAAGATTTTTCAGCTGTATCCTCCAATCCTGGATGAAGCATGGAACGGTCAGTGCAGCCTCTCCGGGGAAAGATCGTCTGGCCCAAGCAGAGACGGAAGAAGGGAGGACACCCCCGTCTCCTTTTCACAACAGTAGCTGCCATATTCAGGTAAGGTTTTAAAGGCCCAATGCCAGGGCTTTTCAGATGGCGGGATTTCCTCCCCCGCCACTTGAAGACTCGGCACCGAAAGCATCCCCACCGATACAGACTGTCCCGCAGCCATTGAACGCTCCAATGAGCCGCAGAAATGCCAGAAGCAAAACTGGCCAAAGCCAGGATTGCAAGCAGTACCCTGAGTCTAAACCCCGGAGTCCAGGATCAGGTAAGCATGTGGGGTCTTAGAGTGTGGAGGGGAGGTGAGACCCTGGGGGTTGGGTAGAGGGGTTGGGGGGTGTTGATGGAGAGGCTAGGGAGATGGGAACATCCGCAGGGGGCAGAGCTTGTGGGCAGGGGGGCACCTGATGTTGAAAGAAAACCATTGATGGAGATACCTCCCCCTTCCCACCTGAGGCCTGAGCAGGGTCACTTTCTGGGCTCCTCACATGGTCTTGAACTCCTCCTGCCAGCCTGACAATTGGGACTGGGTGGGAAATGGCCCCTAAGGGCCTCGCCCATCCCATCATCGGAGCTCAGTGGGAAAGCCATCCAGGGACTTTACAGCTCCCCCCCCCCCACCACCATCACCACCACCACCGCCGCCTGCAAACCTGCTGGCAGGGGAGTGTAAAATTCTGCCCCATGTCTTTCAGTAAGTGAGTGAGTTAGTGAACGAGTGAGTGGGTGAGTGAGTGAGTGGGTAGGTGGATGAGTGGGTGAGGTGGGTAGATGGGTAAGTGGGTGAGGTGCAGAGGTGGTAGTTGGGTGAATGGGTAAGTGGGTGAGGTGGGTAGCTGGATTGACAGATGAGTGAATGAGTGGGTAGTCAGGCAGGGGTTAGTTAGATGGTCAGGTGGTCAGGAGGGCAGTCAGGGCTTGTCGGGGTAGATGGGGGTAGTTGGATGATCTGGGGTGTCATCAGGTCTGGTCGGGAGGATAGTTGGGTGGTTGGGGGAGGTAGTCAGGTCTGGCTGTGGGGAGTAGTTGGGTGGTCGGGGAAAATCAAGTGGGTGATTGGGAGTGTTTGTTGCGTTACTCGGTTCAGTAATGCTGGTTAACCACTGAGTTAGACCATGCACTAAACTGTGTAACACTTCCAGGGTAAGTATACAGATAAGCCCTGCGTATGTGGCCCAAGTCCTGCCCTGAGCTCAGGCTTGGAGCATTTGCAGAAGGTCCTAGGCAGTAGAGGATCAGCCCATTGGATGTTTAAACTTCCCTGGCAATTTTCACATATGTCTGTGCATCAGGACTTCCGTAGGGTCCTCACATGCTTCTCCCAACTTACATGTCATCTCTGACGATTCAAAGCTGGTAGACTTAGTCCAAAATTAGCAGAAAGAGGCATATTGATCCAAAAACTTACAATCATTTTCTTGTTATCTGGTTTTTGTCCTATTTCCTCAGCAGTAATTTAATTTGCATGTGTTTAATTGAAAGTCTAGCGATGTTAAAGGAAACAAATATTAACCGTAAAGTTGAGGCTGTAAAAGATGTTCCCTCAATTGCCCTTAGCTTTACGTTTTGAACAATATGGTGCTGTTGGCTCTTTCTGAAACTTCAGTTATAAACAGTGAGTCTGGCAGTAGTGATAGTGACTAGTTTGTCAGAGGTTTCACTATAAGTTTTCATTGATTACAGGATGTTTCACTAAGCAACTTCATCCATTTTTGCAGATTCCTATATGGCACATGTACTTGGAATATTTAGATTATTTTCCAGACATGTCAGAGGTAATTTTCAATAGCATATTAGAAAAGGGCTTTCTGAAAAGGAGGCAAAATCCTGGTTCAGAAAATCCACTAAATCAACATCATCTTGTATATTTGCATATGAAGTATAATGCTACGGCTTTTAGTGGCACTGAGGTGCTTCAGTTCATTAACCTGCTCATTGACAGAGCTAATGGCTGATGCCACTGTATCTGAGATCTGTGTCTGACCTGAAACAGCAGCTTTCCTCAGGTATTCTATAGGCCAATTTTAATTTTAACCTGGTGTGGGTGGACAGTAATTCCATGTGAAAATGTTGGTCACAGGCTGGCAAATTTTAACTCTTGGTCCCTCTGTTGACCCCTGCCTATCAGTTGCTCAACTGCTTTTGACAGAAAGCTGCAGCTGGCTGATGGGGAGGGACGGAAGCCTCTGAACTGCCCACTGGCATCAGCAGAAGGGTAGCAAGGTAATCAGGGAGGGGTTATGTTGCAAAGTCCTCATTGCTGGTGAGGAGGGTGGTGGGGGGAGTGGTGAAGCCCACATCTTTCCTCATGAGATCCAGAGAATCAGTCCAGCTTTCTTAAAATGTTTTAAAATCAGCTTAAATACTCTTTTTAAAAATTCATTCTTGGGGTGTTGCATACAAGCATATTAATTAGGCGCAAGAGTAGGCTATTCGATTCCTTGAGTCTGACTGATCTGATTGTAGCCTCAATTGTACTTTCCTGTCTACCCCCATGCTCTTTGTTTCCTTTGTCAATCAAGGATCTATCTAACTCAGTCTTAAAAATATTCAATGACCCTGCCTCCACCGCTCTCTGTGGAAGAGAATTTCACAGACTAATGACACTCTTAGAGAAAAAAATTCTCTTCATCTCCATCTTAAAAAGGAGACCCCTTCTTTTTAAGCTGCGTCCCCTAGTTCTAGTCTCTCCCACAAGAGTAAACATTCTCTCAGCGTCCACCCTGTCAAGTCCCCTTAGGATCTTATATGTTTCAATAAGTTCACCACTCGTTCTTCTAAACTCTAATGGATACAGGTCCAACTTTTCCTACCTTTCCTCATAAGATAGCCCCTTCATCCCAGGTATCAGTCGAGTGAACCTTCTCTGACCTGCTTCTAATGCAATTATGTCCTTTCTTAAATAAGGTGACCAAAACTGTACACAGTACGCGAGGTGTGGTCTCACCAATGCCCTGTACAACTGTAGCAAAACTTTCCTACTTTTTTATTCCATTCCCTTTACAATAAACAACAACACTCCATTTGCCTTCCTAATCACTTGCTATACGTGAATATTAACTTTTTGTGATTTGTTTACCAGACACCCAGATCCCTCTGTACCTCAGAGTTCTGCAATCTCCCTCGATTTAAATAAGATACTGCTTTTTATTTTTCCTGTCAAAATAGACAATCTCACATTTTCCTACATTATACTCCATTTGCCAAATTTTGCCCAGTGACTTAACCTATCCATATCCCTTTGCAGACTCTTTGTGTCCTCTTCACGACTTACTCTCTGACCTATCTTTGTGTCGCCAGCAAATTTAGCAACCATACATATGGTCCCTTCATCCAAATCATTGATATAGATTAGAAATGGTTGAAGTCCCAGCCCTCACCCCTGTGGCACTCCACTAGTTACAGCTTGTCAACCTGAAAATGAGCAATTTATCCCTACTCTCTTTTCTATTAGCTAGCCAATCCTCTATCCATGCCAATTTGTTACCCCCTACACCAGGAACTCTTATTTTGTGTAGTAAACTTTGATGTGGCACCTTATCAAATGCCTTTTGGAAAGTATACCACTCCTATAGGTTCCCCTTTATCCATGTTGCTTGTTACTTCCTCAAAGAACTCTAATAAATTAGTCAAACGTGATTTTCCTTTAACAAAACCATGTTTACTCTGCCTGATTGCATTAAGATTTTCTAAATGCCCTCCTTAATAATAACTTCTAGCAGTTTCCCTATGACAGATGTTAAGCTAACTGGCCTGTAGTTTCCTGCTTTCTGTCTCTCTCCTTTCTTGAATAAAGGAATTATATTTGCTATTTTCCAACCTGATGGAACCTTTGCAGAATCTAGGGAATTTTATACAAACAATGCATTTACTATCTCAGCAGCCATTTCTTTTAACAACCTAGGATGTAGGCCATCAGGTCCTGGGAATTTGTCAGCCTTTAGTTCTTATAGTTTTCTCAGTACCCTTTCCGTGGTGATTGTAATTGTTTCTCTTTCACCTCTCGATTTACAGATATTTCTGGGATGCTATTTGTGTCTTCTACACTGAAGACAGAGTCAAAATATCTGTTCAATGCTTTCACCATTTTCTTATTCCCCATTATTAACTTTTCAGTCTCATTCTCCAGAGGGCCAACATTCCGTTTTTAAATACTTGTGGAAACTCTTACTATCTACTTTTATATTTCCAACTAGCTTTCTCTCACTCTAATTTCTCCCTCATTTTTTTAGTCATTCTTTGCTGGTTTTTAAATTCTGTCCAATCTCCTGTCCCACCACTAATCTTTTCAGAATTGTATCCTCTTTCTTTCAATTTGATACTATTTTTAACTTCATTAGTTAGCCACAGATGGTGCATTCTTCTCCTAGAGTCTTTCATTCCCCCTGGAATGTATCTTTGCCAGGTGTTATGAAATATCTCCTTAAATGTCTGCATCTCTCCTGATATACCCCTTAACCAAATTTCCCTGTTCGCTTTAGCCAGCTCTGTCTTCATATCTTTGTAAATGTCTTTATTTAAGTTTACAACACTCATCTTAGACTTACTCTTCTCTCCCTCAAACTGAATGTGAAATTGAAACATGTTATGATCACTACTACCTAGAGGCTCCTTCACTATGAGGTTATTAATTAAACCCATCTCATGTCACATTACCAGGTCTAGAATAGCCCGTTCTCTGTTTGGCTCTAGAATTGGCTGGTCTAAGAAACTGTCCTGAAAACACGCTATGAACTCATCCTCCAGGGTACCTTTGCCAATCTGATTCATCCAGACAATATGTAGATTAAAATCACCCATGACTATTGCCATGCCTTTCTGATAAGCCCCATTATTTCTTCCTGTATACAGCATCCTACATTGTAGTTACTGTTAGGGGGCCTATAAACTACTCCCACAAGCGTTTTTTTACGTTTGCTATTTCTTCTCTCTACCCAAACTGATTCGACAACTTGATATTTCAAACTAAGATCAACTCTCACTATTGTACTAATGTCGTCTTTAATTAACAGAGCTACCGCACCACCTTTTCCTAGCTTCCTGTCCTTCTGAGATGTCAAGTACCCTTGAATATTCAGGTCCCATCCTTGTTGGCAATGCTGGCAAGGCTATCATTTATTCCCCACCCTTAATTGTTATAATGGTGGAGACTTCTTCCTAGACTACTGCAATTTGTAATCTTTGTAGAAACTTGAAACAGCTGGGTGGTTTTATAGATGAGTTCAGGGGGCAGTTAATATCAACCATGGTGGTGTGGGACTGGAGTCAAATAAAGCCCAGGCTGGGTAACTATGGCAGAATTTCTTCACAAAAGAATATTAGTGAACTAGTTGGATTTTTACAGCAATGCAACAGTTTAATGGTCACCTTTATTGATGCTGACCTTTTAATTTTCAGGTTTAAAAATAAATCTGAATTCAAATTTCCAAGCTTCTTGGGTGGGATTTGAAATAAAACCAGAAAGTGCTGGAAAAACTAAGCAAGTCTGGCAGCATCTGTGGATGGAGAAACAGAGTTAATGCTTTGAGTGCAATATGACACTTCTTCAGAACTGATGAGAGGTAGAAATGTGATGGTTTTGATGCTGTTGAATAAGGGGGGAGGGTCAGGTGGAGCAAAAGGGAAGGTCAAAAATAGATTAGGGGGTGGGTGTGATTAAATGGCAAAGATGCCATGGAACAAAAGGCAAAGAAAGCGGTAATGCTAGTCATAAAGGAACAAAGCATTGGTCCAAAGTAGGTGTTAATAGCAGAATAAAGGTCAGCACTGTCTGAAAGCAAAACATGTGGGGAAAAATACAAATGGAGGACAGAGTTCATGGTCTAAAGTTGTTGAACTTAATGTTGAGTTCAGAAGGCTGCAAAGTGCCTAATTGGAAGATGAGGTGCTGTTCCTTAAGCTTGTGTTGGGCTTCACTGGAACATTGCAACAGGCTGAGGACAGAAATATGAGCATGAGAGCAAGATGGTGAATTGAAATAGCAAACAACCAGAAGGTTGGGTCATGCTTGTGGAGGTGTTCTGCAAAATGGTTACCAAGTCTGTGTTTCCCCAATGTAGAGGAGTCAGCATTGTGAGCAGCGAATACGGCAGACTAAATTGATAAAGGTGCAAGTAAATCACTGCTTAACTTGGAAGGAGTGGTTAGAGAAGAGAGGAGGTAAAGGGGCAGGTGTTATGCCTCCTGTTATTGCATGGGAAGGGTGCCGTGGAAAGAGGATGAGGTATTGGGGGTGATAGAGCAGTGGACCAGGGTATCATGGAGGGAATGTTCCCTTCAGGATGCTGACAGTGGTGGAGGGGGAGCGCGGCGGGGGGCAGGGGGGGGTGAGGAAATGGCAGAAGTTAATCTTTTGAGTGCGCAGGCTGATGGGGTGACAAGTGAGGACAAGGGGAACCATATCATGGTTCCGAGATGGAGGGAAAGGGGTGAGAGCAGAAGTGCAGGAAATGGGTTGGTCACAGTTAAGGGCCTTGTCAACCACAGTGGAGGAGGTGGTGGGGGAATCCTTGGTTGAAGAAAATGGAAGACACTTCCTTCCTTGACTTCTCTATCTCCATTTCTGGAGATAGACTGTCTACTAATATTCATTATAAGCCCACAAATTCCCATTGCTACCTCGACCATTCATCCTCACACTCTGCTTTCTGTAAGGACTCCATTCCATTTTCCCAGCTTCACCATCTCCATCACATCTGTTCTGGTGATGTTACCTTCCAAAACGGCACTTCTGACATGCCTTCCTGTTTCCTCAACCTAAAAGGTACGGTGGTGGTAGGGGTTGAAAGGTTGGGGTTGGGTGCATGGAGGAGTGGAAGAGGGATCCAAGGGAGGTTAGAGTGTGTGGTCAGGGACATAGAGGAGTGAAGTGAGAAGGGAGTGGCATCCTGGGGGTGGTGGAGGGGAATGTGGTGGAGACAGTCAGCCAAGGTAAGAAAATGAGGGGCCTATAGGTTGGCATCAGTACTGTCCAATTATATGTCCATCGTAGGGTGTTGCCTGGCAAAGTCCTTACAGGATTTGAACTCACCTATAACATTTCAATTACCCCACTGTGAGTGATCTTGGACAATCTCATTTACAATGTATAGAAGGGAGGGCCAGCTGAGCCTGCAAGTTCAGCCACGTATCACAAAGTGACGACTACAGCACTGGACACTAACATGAACATTCAATAAACATTCAGAAAGCTTTTGATAAAGTCCCACTTAAGAGGCTAGTGTGTAAAATTAAAGCACATGGAATTGGGGGTAATATATTGGCGTGGTTTAAGAATTGTTTAACAGACAAGAAACATAAAGTAGGAATAAGTGGGTCCTTTTCGGAGTGGCAGGCAGTGACTAGTGGGGTACCACAGGGATCAGTTCCTGGGCCCCAGCTATTCATAATATACATCAATGATTTGGATGAAGGAACCAAATGTAATATTTCCGAGTTTGCTGATGACATGAAACTTGGTGGAAATGTGAGCAGTGAGGGGGAGGTAAAGAGGGTTCAAGGCAGGTTGAGTCAGTGGACAAATACATGGCAGATGCAGTATAACATGGATAAGTGTGAAGTTATCCACTTCGGTATGAAAACAGAATGGCAGAGTATTATTTAAATGGTGACAGATTAGGAAATGTTGATGTACAAAGGGACCCGGGTGCACCAATCACTGAAAGCAAGCATGTAGGTGCAGGAAGCAGTTAAGATTGCAAATGATATGTTGGCCTTCATTGTGAGAGGACTTGAGTACAGGAGCAAGGATGTCTTACTGCAGCTGTACAGAGCATTGGTGAGACCACACCTGGAGTATTGTGTGCAGTTTTTGGTCTCTTTACCGAAGAAAGGATATACTTGTCATAGAGGGAGTGCAGCCAAGGTTCACCAGATTGATCCCTGGGATGGCAGGATTGTCATGGGAACAGCACGCTATCTATAAAATTCCACCCTAAAATACAAGTTCAGTAACAGAGATATCAATGTCTAACATATTCTATGCAGGGCTCCATGGCACATTGGTCTAGGCAGTGTTGTTGAGGGTTCATGTTTACATCAGGGAGGCAGTAAACAAGGCTCAAAATAGATAGGGATAGAGAGAGTGAGGCAGAGAGAGTTAATGATTGAGAGAAAGAGCAGAGGTAATGAGAAACAGATACAAATGGAGTAATTGACTGAAAATAGAGAAACAAGCTGGGAGAGAATGAGGATTGTTTCAATGAGTCACGAGGAAGAGGAACAACAAAGATCACAAAAAAACCCAAAAGAAAGGTAAAATGTTTTCAACGTCAAACCAGTGTAAAAGCAATAGGAAAATATAACTGATAAAAACCATAGAGAAGACAATCCTGCACTCATTCTGGTTGGATTCCAGTGCAGTCATAGAGGTGGAATAATAATGTTTTATCCCACTGTGTGACCCAGTGCCTGTATCAGGTCATTTTAACAATGGCCTGCTTCCAAGAAGCTTGCAATTTCATAATGTTTCATTAAATGACTTCTGAGTTTCTGGTTGCCAATGTAAAAAGCTTTTAGCACCCTTGTGTGGAAATCATTGGAGACACATAGCTAATTCTTCTGAGCCAATGGATTATGCCTGAATCATTTGTTCAAATTAATTTTATATTGGCCACTTTTCTCATCTACCATTCTAATAAGTGAAGCAAAAATATTCTAATTCTGATATTATTTTCTTACACAATAATTTGTAGCTTTCCTATCCAGCGTGAAGGTAACTTTTAATGCTCACATGTTAACGAATAAACAACTCTTAAATGCAGGGTTCAAAATTCGAGTTAGGCACTGCCCAGATCGCTGGATGAGGGAAATAAGTTGGAACCCAGTTTTACTGGGATGTCACTTGATTACACTGGCATAAGGTTTTCTGGTGAGGGGCAGAGGACTTGTTCCCTCATGTCAAGAGGGTATGCTTGGGTGAAGTATCCTACTCAGTATGCCCCAATTTAGGCCTTAGAGAAATTCTCAGAGCTGAATGATCTACTCCTGTTCTTGTATTCCTGGCTGTTACAATCAATAAGTCAGCCAGCAGCATGTTAATGAGGTCTGGCCATTAAAATCAACTGGACCTTATGCTGCCACTTGCAGAGTCGCCAGGTACTGACAATGTAGTGGGCAATTCTATCATCGTTTGACACACTGCTATAACCGGAAGAATCCAATTTTTTTTCCATTTTGTCTCTTTGCAAGGCTTAAATGTTTTCCAGGATAAATTTTGTGATAGCTGGCAGTCTACTGGTCCCTTATCGAGTAGCTATTCTTCATTATTGAGTCTTGTCAGTGGATATTAGCAGGCTATTGGACTGTGAAATGTATTGCAGCTATGTCCAATCTTCACCTCCCCATGAATGCAAATTTTAAGGGTACAACACTTGTTAACAATCAACATCAGGAACTCTGGCTTTTTTTATACCTTCTCCCAGTTGAGACCAATTGTAGCTTTGCAGCTAAGATAAGCTAACTCAAGGACCATCTGATTGACGGAAATTAATATTGCACTGAGTGATTTCTAATACCTTTCCCCACTAAGCTATCAGGGGAACAAGGTTTACTCGACAGAACGATCCTGCTGTAAACTGGTTGGATTTGTGAGTGGGAGAAGAGAGCAAAAGTGACTTACACCAGATTTAAATCACCATCTGGTGGTAAAAAGACAAATAGCAGCTAGAAACAACTGCTGAAATCAGCATTAAAAGGTCAGCAGCTATATATTCAGCTGGGCTAAAATATAATTACTTAATAAAGTAACTATTTCTTAACACTGAGAATATATATATTATATATGTATATAGCTTTAGATAGAGAGAGAGGGAATGAGAGAACTAGTGATCCTTGGCCCCTCCTATTTCTTACCGACATGCTGCCTTACAGTGACACCAGCTGAAAAGGCAGTGTCAGTTTCCATATGTGCACTGATGACACCCAGTTCTCTCTCACCACCATCTCTCTCAACCCCTCCAATCTCTTTAAATTAATAGACTGTTTGTCTGATATCCGTACAGGATGAGCAGAAATTTCCCCCAACTAACTATTGGGAAGACCAAAGCCATTGGGCTGAATTGTTACCAAGTCAGGATGGGCAGAATTTCCTGGTCCTGCCTGTGGCGTATTTTGTGGCTGGTGGGAGCGTAAAATTCAGGGAGAGGCCAAAAATCGGATTTCTGTTGGTGGGAAATCAGTTCGGAATTTTCCCCTCACCACTTTCATGGCAGACTGATGGCGGGTTGGGTTTCCCACTGATCCATGTCAGGAACGCCATTTACATACATTACCATGTCATGAATGCTTATTAAAAGCACTACTTGCTGGAATCGCATTCCCCCTCCCAATCAATCGCCATGTCAGCAGGAAATTAGACTGGTCTGAATCACATTTGGGAATAAGTGGCGTGGACCTCTCAGCCCTCACTTCACTCGTGTCTTCGAGGTGAGTGCAACATTCAACGCCTACCTGCAATAGCGACGCTCCGGTTTCTCAGCAATGCCCCGCACACCAAGCTGTGCCTTATCCCAATTCAGCACACAGGCCTTCCACTCCCTGAGTGCCATGCATAGCCCTGTAGCAAGACCCGCCAAACCCCAGGACTGCCTTTAATCTCTCACCCTGACTCTGAGGTGCTCAAAGCCCCAGGGCTGCCTTTAAACTCTCACTCTAACCTCTTGGCCCCAGACCAGGAATTATGACTGTCTTTCAATGAGCTCTCCCATTTCTTCATGACTGATCACAACATAATCTCCCTTCCTGCCAACCCCCACCCCCAATGAGTCTCTGTGCAACCAATCCCTCTTGTGCCACGCTAACACAACCGCCCACCCCCTCTATTCCGAAGTCTGCTTGCATCCCTTCCCATTCATACAGTTCAATTTCCATCCACCCCATTTTGTGTCTGTATTCTAGTCTTCCATGTTGGAATCCAGCTTCCCCATCCTTGGTCTCCCCTAAGCCTGCCATCATTTCCCCCCCACCAACCCCGTCATACCCATTGCCCCCATGTCTCTGTCATACTTCCTGCAACCTTACCGTACATTGACCCTCCCATGTCTTCATCCGCTTCCAATCCCACCATGCCCCATTGACCCCCAACTCTCTGTCATCCTTCTCCACCCCCCTCCAACCCCACCATACCCCAATGACGCCCAACTCTCTGTCATCCTTGCCCCCATCCCAGTTGCAATGCTGGTCTCTGTTTCAGAGTGCAGCCCTGCCTGAGACCCGCTGCACACATTGAGTGCTGTCTTCCTAGAGTATGGAGGCACCCACCATGAGCACATTACCATACACCTTCACCAGTGTATTCATTGTCTTACAGTCAGTAGCAGTGGGGTTGTCTGGCTCGGCACTGGGCTGCAGATAGGATGGTCATGGTTAGGGGAAGCATCTGTAGCCTGTAAATTGGGAAAAGGTAATAAAG
This sequence comes from Cetorhinus maximus, assembly GCF_964194155.1. Classification (NCBI taxonomy): domain Eukaryota; kingdom Metazoa; phylum Chordata; class Chondrichthyes; order Lamniformes; family Cetorhinidae; genus Cetorhinus; species Cetorhinus maximus. Next base: position 49,086,785 of record NC_135895.1, on the reverse strand, counting down.
CTTCTCGGGGTGGGGGGGGTGGGGGGGGGGGGGGGGGGGTGGGGGGGGGGGGGCATTGGTGCTCATAGCTCTCCTGAGGGGTGGGTCTCCTCTGTATGTGGTAGTGCACACAGCCTCAAGCTGGGGAGGGGTGAGGTCCACATGGGGATTGGGGACATCAACAGCGATGGGTTCAAGGGGCAGGGTTGTAATGTCCACCACAATGACAATGGGATCCAGGGTTACTTGGGGAGGCTGGAGAATCACTGGAGGGAGGTTTACCTGCACATCATGTGATTCCGGGAAGATTGGAGGGACCCGAACACTGACAGGGGGAGGGTCAAAGCGAGTCTCGAAGTAGAAATGCACCTCCACCATCTTGAAACCCCAAAATTATTGTACAGTTTAAAATTGAAACTGGAAAAGAATCTGCATGGAGGGGTCTGAGACAATGTGGGAGGAGCCCACGGCTGAACTAAGGCATCCTTCCACGGCCACCTTCAAATTGCTTAGAGCCATAACATTGAAATAGAGTCAGAGCTGGGAGAAAAGAGGAAGACTTCCTTGAGAAGGTGAAGTTGGAGCCACTGCCTTTTGGTGCACTTTAATGAGGGATTGCAGGAGTCCTTGGCTTCACAATACAGTTGCTCCATTTAAGCATTAACAAAGTGGTATGTGAGAATGAAAAGTGCAAGCAACTGTTTAGGAAGCACAGCTACTGCATTCCTGCCACATCATCAATGAAAACCTCTAATGTGCTTTCTCCAATTGACATGGATAATGGCCAAACGGCATCCAGTCATTGCTGAAGTGCAAGTTGAGCGTGATCAGTATACAGATCAGAGGTTGCAGGAGTACCTTTGGTAAGGTGGCACATTTCAGGAATGCATCCAAACCTCTTCCAACCTCTGTGGATTTGAGATGTCAAGTATCAGGGTTGGCATCTTGGTCACTTAGATCTGTGAGCGCCTCAGCTGCAAGGCTGTATCGGCGAAAACCTAGTAGCGCAGATGCAGCTCTATGGCATGACAGTGGCTTTCTGTTTGTGAGTGGGAGGTCTATTATATTTGCCCAGAATTTATTAATCTGTTGCATCTATCAGTCCACAGGGAGAAGTAGGATTGAATAATGGAGCCTGTGGTCAGTGCTGCCTTCTTGATGGCAGTGATCCCATTGAGGAGGAGAAGGGCCCGGCGGTGCCCAGCCCAGCTTCCAGAGGAGGCTCAGCCTGAGGCCCACTGTCCAGGGGAGCCCCAGCAATACCCAGAGGATGAGGAAGTTCAACCATCCCATGGAGGCGACTTGCATGACCAAGGCTCTACCGAAGAAGCCTTTCCTATCTGGAGATGAGTGAAAGACAGTGCTGCGCACGTCTGCCACACTCTGCGGAGGATCTAACGCCCCATGGACTGGGAGGACATCCCCTGTCAGTGCCCCTGAAGGTCACCGCTGTGCTCAGTTTGTTTGCCAGTGGGTCATTCCAGGGATCCACAGCACAGCGGCATTTCTCAGTCCTCAGCACATCAATGTATCAGGGAGGTGACAGATGCCCTCTACAGGAAGGCTCATCATTATGTGAAGTTCACACTCGATTTCTGAGGTTTGCAGCTATCTCAGACTTCCCTAGAGTACAGGGTGCAATTGTTTGCACACATGTGGCATTGAGAGCTCCATAGCAGCAGCCCCTGATGTTCATTAACAGGAAAGGGTTCCACTCCCTGAACATTCAACTGGTGTATGATCATCAGAAGCACATCATGCACGTTTGTGCCAGGTGCCCTGGGAGTTCCCATCACTCATACACCCTGAGTGACTTCCAGGTGCTTCACATATTTGAAAGGCCTCAGTGCTTACAGGGCTTGTTGCTTGGGGATAAGGGGTACCTGCTCATACAATGGCTCATGACACCCATATATCATCCTCAGAGTGCCTCAGAGGAGAGATACAACACGGCGCATAGCTCAACATGATCCATCATCTAGCAGGCCACTGGCATCCTGAAGATGCACTTCCAATGTTTGGACTGCTCAGGTGAGGCTCTGCAGTACTCCCCACAGACAGTGTCCTGCTTAATCGTGGCCTGCTGCACCCTTCACAACCTGGCACTTCAAAGGGACGATCCCTTGCTAGAGGGAGACATGGAGGAGACTGAGAACTCCTCAGGCGATAAAGAGCCAGAAGGGCAGGAACCTGAAGAGAGAGATGAGGGTCAGATTCCACATGAGGATGCCTTTGTAGAAGCACGATGTGGAAGACATACCCATGTCACACTGATAGTCACAAGATTCCAGGAGTAAGGTGCAGGCAACAGGATGCGGCCATATTCTTTCTGACCCTGAATGCCATCCCAGTGAACTGAAAGGCCTTTACAAGCAGCAACAACAAGAACAAGTTCAGCATTTGGACTTGGACCTTCAACCCTCATGATTCACCAGGCCCTAATCTATGGAAAGGCCGGAACTCTGTATCTGTGCTCTCTGGAAATGAAAGTCGGCAGAACAGCGCAAATGCTGCATCGAAGGACTTGATGCAGTCGTCGCCACCTTAATGAGAAACTTCTAGCAAACACTGAGACGCGCACATGGTTGAAGAGACCATCATGACTGCAGGTCTTGTACTTTGGCACCTCCAATAAAGGCAGCCTTCTCATTTTGAGAAAAATTACAGCTAACCCTCCAAGGCGAGTGAGCACGCCCAACTCCATGTTGTCTTGTAAGGAGTAGAGGTTACTAAAGCATCTCACAGACACTTCCAGTAAAGAGTTTGACACATCTCCCTGACATAACAAAAGGGTCCGGAAACTATCATGAGTCAGCTACACATCACATGACTGTGAGGCTCACAAAGGAAGGTGATCACTGAGTGGGAGCCTGGGTCACCCTCACAATAGTGGGGCACATAGATGTATATGTATGACGCTTTCAAATGACAAGACCATTCTCATGAACAGCGAATGTATTTACAAAGGTGGATGATATATACAGTGATTGGACACCTGTGACCCAGGAGTGATGTCAAAGTTTCTTAATTTTTCTAACTCTGCCACGTCACGTCTCGGTGCATCCCCAACGACCACAGCAGAGGTGGAGGTAGCCTACTTGCTGACTGTTACACCCTGTTGTCTTTGATGACTTTGGCAGGCGTCCTCTAGAGGGCCAAGACCTGAAGGGTCCTGGCCTGTTTTGGGTCTCCTGCTATGGGGAAGGTGCACCCTCCTTGGCCTGTATGGCTGGAGATGATGGGGTAACAGGCAGAGAGGATTGGAATCTGCTGGGCGTTCTTGCAGTCACCTGGGTCTCCAGCTGCTGGTCCTCCACCCTATGAGTGCCGAGGGCCCCTGCCTGACTCCCTGAGGAGAAGGGGCTCGTGAAGGAAGGTCGAGGTGCCCCACCCCCCTTTCGCCTAGCCACTGATGCATCCCACTAATGCCTATAGCAATGGAGAGCAGGTCTGAGTGCAAATCTGGCAGGATCTGTTGGACCAAGGTCTCCAAGGACAGACTCCTCCATCCTTTGCTCTAGTCTGTTGACTGCTTCTCACACCCTATCTGATTTTACACCACTTGTCCTTGCATCTCCAGGATGTTAGAGATAGCTGTTTCCAGAGGCTCATCACCTGACCCAGTCTCAGTGAATGCCTGAACTCCAGCAGTCCTCTGAGTGCCAGACACCTGGGCTGTCACTGCCTCTGATTGCTGTGGAGGCATGTCTCTGAAGTGTTCTCCAGAAAATGACTGTGAGCCTAATCTAGGACGATGACCCACTGGGGTGCGTGTACCTGCGTTGGTGGAGGTCTCAGGTGAACACTGTGACGGATCTCCAAATGGCTCCTCAGCATCCTCCTCTGGGGTGGCCTGGGGGCTGGGGCTCCTGTTGGCTGAGCTGGTCTGTCTGGACCTGCTGCTGCCTGTAAGAGAGAGAGGATAGATTTAGTTCATCAACAGACTGAAAACAGCATTTTAACAAAATTTGTTCGAGCAATGTGGGCAGCACTGGGTGGGCCAGCATTTATTGCCCATCCCTAATAAACTCCTTGCTAGGCCATTTCAGAGGGCATTGCTGTGGGTCTGGTGTCACATGTAGGTATCTGTCATGCTGCACAAACTCCACTCTCAGCCCTGACTGGGGAGGGCTCAGCACACAGCAGGCATGCATGCTTCCCAACCTCTCATACATCCAGACCAGTTAAGGATGGCAGATTTCCTTCCCTAAAGGACATTAGTGAATCAGATGGGTTTTTACAACAATCGACAATGATTTAATCGTCATCATTAGACTATTAATTCCAAATTTTTAAATTTAAATTCAAATTTTACCAACAGCCGTGGTGGGATTCAAACCCAGGTCCCCAGGACATTCCCCAGGACATTCCCCAGGGTCTCTGGATTACTAGTCCAGTGGCAATACCACTACACCACTGCCTCCCCTGTGAATGTCAGGGTGTGATCAACTCATGGAGGGTTCATCCATACTGGCTTGCTGGGAGAGGCCAATCTCACCTTCCCCACAGGAGCGATCCCTGTCCTCCCCCGCCAACTCAGCGGCATCCTTCTCAAATTTGGAGAGCTCCAGGATGTTGGGCGTCTCTCCTCCATTTTTGTGATCTCTCATGGGGGGCATGAGGGGCCATTGGGGATGGGTAGGGGCATGAGGAGCCATAGGGGTTATTTGGAGGGCATATCTTGTAATAGAGGGCATGAGGGGGCCATAGCAGTTGTTTGGGGGGCATAGCTTGACATGGAGCGCATGAGGGGCCATAGGGAGTGGGTGGGGGCATGAGGTGGTATGGATGGGGCATGAGGAGTGTGTAGGGGTGAGGGCTGGAGGACTTTTCTGTTTTTATTATAACTGGGAAAAAATTCCATTTTAAACTGCTGCTTCTGCACTTGGCGGCCCCTGTGGCTGCCTCTAACCCCTTTCCTGGTTTGGCTGGCAAACTGCAGCCCACACTTTTCCCCCCCACCCCAGAATTAAAACCCCATTCTTGCGGGCACTTTCTTCTGAGGTGGGCAGACCTTGCGGATGAAAATCCAGTTCATTGTCTTGGGTTCCCCCCATAAACTCTGTTTTCTTGCCACTGACTCCATCCATCTCCATGGCAACTGTCTGAGGCTGAACCAAGCCACTTGAAATTTTGGTGTCTTATTTGACCCTGAGATGAGCTTCTGCCTGTATATCCAGGATCCCTACAATTATTAAGACTGCCTAATTCCACCTCTGGAACATTGGACGACACATTCCTGGCCAACCTACCACTTTCTATTTCAGTAAACTTGAGGCCATCCAAAGCTCTGTTGTCCACACCATAACTTGAATCAAGTCTCATTCACCATAACGCTCTCATTCTCACTGGCCTACATTGGCTCCTAGTTAAGCAACCCTTTGATTTTAAAATTCTAATTCTTTTTTTCAAATCCGTCCATGGCTTTGCCCTTCCCTATCTCTATAATATATCCTCCAGCCCTACAATCCTCTGAGATATCTGTGTTTCTGGCCTCTTATGCATCCTTAACTTTAATTGCTCCACCATTAGCAGCTGTACATTCAGGTGCCTCAGCCCTAAGCCCTGGAATTCCCTCCCTAATCCTTTCTGCCTCGCTACTCTCTCCTCCAATAAGACACTTATTAAAACCTACTGCTGATCACGGTTTTGGTCGTTTTCCCTCGTATTTTTTTTTATTCATTGACATGATCTGGGCTTCACTGGCTGGGTCAGCATTTATTGTCCATCCCTAGGTGCCTTTGAGAAGGTGGTGGTGAGCTGCCTTCTTGAATCGCTGCAGTCCATGTGATGTAGGTACACCCACAGTGCTGTTAGGGAGTGAGTTTCAGGATTTTGACCCAGCGAAAGTGAAGGAATGGTGATATATTTCCAAGTCAGGATGGTGAGTGACTTGGAGGGGAACTTTAAGGTGGTGGTGTTCCCGTCTATCTACTGCCCTTGTCCTTCTAGATAGTAGTGGTCGTGGGTTTGGGAGGTGCTGTCTAAGGAGACTTGGTGAATTCCTGCAGTGCATCTTGTAGATGGTACACACTGCTGCTACTGTGTGTCGGTGTTGGAGGGAGTGAATGTTTGTGGATATGGTGCCAATCAAGCAGGCTGCTTTGTCCTGGACGATGTCAAACTTCTTGCGTGTTGTGGGAGCTGCACTTATCCAGGCAAGTAGAGAGTATCCCATCACACTCCTGTGCCTTGTAGATGGTGGACCGGCTTTGGGGAGTCAGGAGCTGAGTTACTTATCGCACGATTCTTAGCCTCTGACCTGCTCTTGTAGCCACAGTATTTATATGGCTAGTCTAGTTCAGTTTCTGGTCAATGGTAACCCTCAGGATGTTGATAGTTGGGGATTCTGTGATAGTAATGCCATTGAACATCAAGGGGCGATGGTTGGATTCTCTCTTGTTGGAGATGGTCATTGCCTGACACTTGTGTGGCACAAATGTTACTTGTCACTTGTCAGCCCAAGCCTGGATATTGTCCAGATCTTGTTGCATTTGGACATGGACTTCTTCAGTATCTGAGGAGTCACGAATTGTGCTGAACATTGTTCAATCATCAGCAAACATCCCCACTTCTGATCTTATGATGGAAGGATGGTCATTGACGAAGCAGCTGAAGATGGTTGGGCTGAGGACATATCTCCTTATATGACTTGGTGTCAAATTTTGTGCTCCTGTGAAGTGCTTTGGGGCATTTTAGTTAAGGACAAGTTAATAAGATTAGTTAATAAATATTGGCTGTTGATATTTTTGAATGAATGGATGGGCTAAGTTTAGGAGCAGCAGGAAGCATAAACTATTTTCATACTTGGGTCTCATCTGCATAATTTCTTAAGTTGCCAGTGTTAAAGGTTGAGTTTCTCTGGGAGACTCCTCGGGTTCGGGTAGCTTTCAGTCTCTTTAACTCCCAGCCTGAACTGGCTGCCAGAGACAGTTCCCATGAAAAAACTCTCTCACGCAGCGAGTGGTTGAGGTCTGGAATGCACTACCTGAGGGTGTGGTGGAGGCAGGTTCAATCGAGACATTCAAAAGGGAATTAGACTGTTATTTGAAAAGGAACAATGTGCAGGGTTATGGGGAGAAGGCAGGAGAATGGTGCTAAGTGATTTGCTCATTCGGAGAGCCAGTGCAGACATGATGGGCTGAACGGCCTCCTTATGCACTGTAACAATTTTGTGATTCCATGTTGGACATCTCTACATTTCTTTCCCCTTCAACATGAAATCACAAGCGTGCACTCCAACGCCTCCCTTTCTCATTCGAAACACACTCAGCTCTCCCTTTGTTCTTTTCACACTGCACACATAACAGCATTCTCTTCTCACATCTTAGTACTTGTACAACCACCAATTCTCCCCACTACTTTGACCTCACTACACATTCCACACTTGAATTTGCATTCATCACCTCCTCATGACAACATGTGTGCAGTCAATGATGCCCTGTACACCAGGGAAGCCAGGCTCAGATCCACGAGCTCGCTAGTGTTGGCTGTAGAAGTTGCTGGGGAAAGTGATGTACTGGTTAGCACTGGTGAACAGTACGTCCGTGACCTGCTTCTTAGAGCTGTGTATGGTAGACTGGGAGATGTAGTTGGTGTCTCTGCATCAGAATAGAAGGAGCCAGTGGCAAAGAAATTAATGACTGTGGTGACTTTGGCTGGTGCTGTCACAGGAAGTGCAGATGCCTGCAATTACCTCCCTGGAAAAGCATAGCCACCTGAATTACTGATCCTGAAATGGATCCAGGGGCAGAATTTTCCCCCCATTGCGGGGGGTTGTGCGGGGGTGGGCCCGGACCCAATCGGCGCCCCCGATCGGCAGCCCCAATCCGGTCCGCATCGCCAGCCCACCCACGTAAAATGGCGGCACGGACCCACTAGGGGGCGCTGATCGGGTCCACGTCCAACCCCGCACAACCCCCCCAACAGGAGGAAAATTCTACCCCTGGATCCATTTCAGGGTCAGTGACGCGCACCCGGACGCGCTGTGCGCTCCCTGTGCAGGCTTGGGGGGGGATTGGTGGGGGGGGTGGTTCCCTGAGTCGGGAGTGTGCTCTTTTGTGCATGTATGCGAAAGAGCGCAGAAATCTCCTTGAGGCACAGAGGCAGAAAGGGAGAGGTAGACAGCTGGAGATGTTTAGGGAGTGAATTTCAGAGCTTTAGGCCTAGGCAGTTAAAAGCACAGCTGACAATAGTGGAATTAGAATCAAAAATGTGTAAAAGTACAGACGTGGAGGAGCGCAGAGATCTTAGAGAGCTGTGGGGTTGGAGGATATTTCAGAGATAGGGTGGGATGAGGCCATGGAAGTATTTGAAAACAAGGATGAGAATTTCAAAATCAAGGCATTACCGGACCAGGGGCAAGAAATGATCTAGAAGTTGGAAGCTCTCTTGGCAATCCAAACAGCACAATGCACACAGATCCTCTGACCCTTACCTGCAGCTGAGTGCCCTTTTAAATACTGCATCAGTGACTTGGAGGGATCAATCATGCTATATTTAATTATTTACTAGCAGGACTTCCTGGATTTTGTGATAAAATGGGGTCAGTGTCCTAAATGGGTAATAGTCTCCCTATTTATTTGAATTGCTGAGGCCCCCATCCACCTCTGTGAGTGCCTCAGTTGACTGAATAAACTGTGAGGTTGAAATGTTAACCAGTGGGAATGAGTTGGTAAATACTGTGGGACAAATAGTGTTAAAATCATCCCTATAGGCATGATCAGAAACAGCATCACAGACCACAGGGATCAAGTGTCATTAATACCCTCTTATCTCTCATGCTCTTTCTTTATCTCACTCTTTTCCTTTTCTCTTTTGTTACCCTTTCTCTGTACAATATTTTCCTTTCTGTCTTTATGACCTGATTTACTTTGGGATTTGCACATGTTTTTCTTGTACAAAATAAAAGAAAATGAGTGGCAGTCATGGAGGTTGGGCTATCCTAGGATCTGTTGTATTAATAAAAATGTTTCTTTAAGAATATCGGTCCTGACAAGAGAAATAGCAGAAATTATTGGCACAGTTTAAACATACATTAGAATGTGTGATAATATGAAATATGTGGTGATATGAATGAAGCAGCGGTGATATAGCAGGCACATTCTGCTTCGATGCTCTCCATGACCTTCTCACTGTGCTGTGAGCAACACTGCCTTGTTAAAGCAGTAGCAACATCTTACAGCTAGAATGGCCATGAAAACTTTTATAAGCACCATTTGACAGTGAACTCTGTTTAGTTTCTTCCTAGTAAAGCCTAGTGATTTAGTAACCATAATTATATTTCCATCTGATAGAGGTTCTTGGCAATCAAAGAAATGAAAGCTTATCTGCTCACAATCCAGTCCTAAAATGACACAAAAATAAAAAACCTTTGAAACCAACATTACCTTTAATGCCATCATATCATTTTACTTCTTAAAATCAGATTAAATTTGATGAAATGCTCCACTGTTTGGAACTTCTGAGTAAATTGTGATACATTAAAAACAACTAAAATGAACACTCATTGCATTGTTTTCAGCTCAGCTTTATATAGCCCTGGGTGAATGGACTTACTACACTCATTGGGAATAGTCTATTGGAGAGCCAGCAAGAGACTCTTTTTGGGAAGGCTACCGTATTAAGTGCCAATCAGGCACACAACTGGGCAGCAGTGGGTGTTCCACAGGATCAACAACCCCAGGGCCAGGGCAGATGTTCCGTCTAGCAAGAGTTGCTGGCCAATCAGAGGCTGGCAGCTCTTCATTGCCGCAATGCCACCAAGGAGGCGGTGGCTGCCTCCAGTAATGCATCCACCAGAGGCCCAGGATCACCGATGGACATAGGCCACAGGTGACTGATTGTGGGAGGGGAATCATTGGGTGTGGATTGCAGGGGAGGAGGGGGCATCAGAAGCAAGGGCAGGGGGTTGGCTCTCAGTGAGCCCCCTTCCCCTTGATCAGACACTGGGTGCCTTTGAACGAGGGACTCCCCTAGAAGCCCATAAGTAACCTCGACAGGGCTTGCTTTTTGGGGCTCCTGCTTGTCGAGTGCCCCCCATGCTGTTGGGTGTATACCAGCAGCAGCAGCGGGATGAGGTCATTAAGTGGGCACTAACTGCCTCATTAAGGGCCTCAACTGGTGTCAGGGTGAGAATGCCATCCATGAGCCTTCCTGTTACGGACTTAATCGGGGGAAGGTGGGGAGGCATCAGGGGCCCCGCCCTGCCACCATCCCACCCAATTACATGTCTCCCTGCCACTAAACTTGGCAAGGGGAGGGCATTAGATTCTGCCTATTGACTAAGTTCACAGTTGAAGAATGACTATTTGGCAAGGTACCAGAGGGCTGCCTATGACCAATAAATGGTCCAATACAAGTCAGCACATTTTTTCCTCTTTTATCCTTTCATTGGATGTTGGCATTGCTGGCAAGGCCAGCATTTGTTGCCCATCCCTAATTGCCCTTGAACTGAATGGCTTGCTAGGTCATTCCAGAGTGTAGTTAACAGTCAACCACACTGCTGTGGGTCTGGAGTCACATGTAGTCCGGACCGGTTAAGGATGCCAGATTTCTCTCCCTAAAGGGGCATTAGTGAACCAGATGGGTTTTTACAACAATAAATGACAGCTATCGTGGTCACCATTACTAAGACTATCTTCATATTCCAGATTTATTAATTGAATTTTCCATGCTGGGATTTAATGCACGCCCCCAGAGCATTAGCCTGGGCCTCTGGATCACTAGTCCAGTGACATTACCACAGCACCACCATCTCCTGGGTTGTGTGTGGGATAGGAGACAGTTGAGCAGAAATCAGAAAAACAAATAAAAATAAATCACACCAATAATGCAATTGACCTTTAACCAAAAATAGGAGGATGCCTGCTTATCTCAGTAATTAACTGCTTTTGAATGTGCAGTTTCTGAGAATGTGATTGTTATCAGGTCATTAATTATGAAGAGAAACACAGTCCCTCTTTTCGCCGAGAGAAGAATTATCTCTCTCTCAGAATGACATTGGCTGCACTTTTTATGCTTAATAAAGTGAATTCCAGGGACTGTAAAGACTATGTAGTGTTAAACTGCAATAAAATATCAAACCTGTGCCTTTTTGCTGGAGCATTACTGTCAGGTCCACTTTTAAAGTCATGGGGCAGAAAATATCCCTCGTTGGGCGGGCGTGCACCTGACCCAAATGAGAGTAAAATATTGCGCGATGATGTCAGGCGAGCGTCTTGACGTCATCGCACAGTCTCGCAACCTTTCACTTGGCGGGTGCATGCAGAGTGGGGCCCGCCATTAATTAACAGGCCATTTAAAGCCCTTAATGCAATGGTCTGAGATTTTTCGTAGCCCGTGCGATTTTCTGCTTGTCGCATGGGCAAAGTGGGCAGACAGCCAGCCAACATTTCCCCAAACCTCATCCAAGGGTGGGGTAAAAACGGTCAGCAGCATTGCCAGTGTGAGTAGTGAGGAGTTTTGGAGATAGTTTGCAGCTGGTTGCTTATTGGTACTTGTCAGCTTCATCTCTGTTCAGGGCTTCATTCTTAGCATTTCCAGGCCTCATTTCAGGCCTCATTGCTGTCTGCCAGGCCCCTGGAGGTTTCAGATCGTATGGACCCTTCCAGGTATCAGACAGCTTTCCCTTACCCTGGTAATGGGGATTGTGGTTTCCGCTGGGGCACCTCCTCTGAGGAGGAAGAGAGGGGCAGAAGGAAGAGGAGGCCAGGTGTCCCAATGCAGCTTCCAGGGGTGGGACCAATGGGAGGAGAGGCGCAGGCACAAGGGGCGCAGGGCCAGCAGGAAGTCCAAGGCGGAAGGGCCACAGAAGATGCCATTATCCTGCTGCCAGGGTTTACAGGGGGCGATGCAGCTACCTCAATATGTTTGAGGTGCAATGCCAAAGGAGGCCCCATCTCTCAAGGGAGACCATCACCTCCATTTGCCAGGTGATCGGGCCTGAGATCAGCTCCGAATGTGTGGGTGGACATTCCATGCCATTGGCTCTGAAGGTCACAGTGGCCCTCAACTACTGTGCCTCCAGCTCTTTCCAGGGCTCAGTTGGGGATCTGTGTGGCGTCTCCCAATCAGCTGTCCACAGTTGCGTCAAGCTGGTGACAGAAGCTCTGTTCAGACTGTTCTTTATTCTTTACTGTACAGATGAGGTCAGCGAGGCTGAGTGAGCCAGCAGCTTTGCAGCGATTGCTGCGTTCCCCTGTGTCCAGGGTGTCATCGACTGCATATATGTGGCCATCAAGGCGCCAGCGGGTCAGCCGGGTGCCTTCATCAACAGGAAGGGCTTCCGCTCCATGAACGTGCAGATAGTGTGTGATTACAGGATGCAGATTCTGCAAGTCTGTGCAAGGTACTCTGGCAGCTCCCATGACGCTTATATCCTGCGACACTTTAAGGTGCCGAGACTTTTCTGTACTCCAGTCTGACTGGATAGGTGACTGCTGGGTGACAAGGGCTATCCATTGAAGAGGTGGCTCACGACGCCTCTCTGCCACCCAGGAACAGAGGCAGAGAAGTGTTACAAGGGCAGTGGTAGAGAGGACCATAGGCCTTCTCAGGATGCACTTCTGATGCCTCAACCATTCAGGGGGTGTGCACTGAAATACCCTCCAGAGCGGGGTTCACTGATAGTGGTTGCATGCTGCGCTCTCCACAATCTGGCACTGGCAGGGGGGGGACCCACTGGAGGAAGAGGATCTTGACACAGCTGCACAGGCCACAGAGGACGAATCCAGTCGTGAGTCAGAAGAGGAGCACGGTGAGGAGAACGCTGAGGGCGTGGAGGCAGACCTTGGTAACCTCCAGGAAGTCCGGGACACCAGGGACACCTTGATCCAACGCTCTTCAGCTAGGCTACCAAAGATCAGCTTCAAAACGCATGCCAGGGGTGCCGTCTCCATCCTGGGTGTCTGAAAGGACCCTTTCATTTGAACACAAAGAACATTCAGTGTCTGTGCAATAAAGTTCAGAGTCACCTACATCTAGCATTTCATATTGGCGTACCCTGCACCAATAAAATAAAACAGTGAAGCATAGGCTTGCGAGTGCTATGTCTAGGTACTCCCCCATCGCTGGCACCGGTATTGGAGGCAGACTGCTGACTCTGCTGTCTTGTTGGCCTTGATGACCTTGGCAGTCATCCTCTGGTAGTGGAGCCTGTGCTGGCTCCGCTTGGGAGGGAGTGGCCAGTGCCATGGCTGGCATCTCCCCAGTCGCCGCAGCCTCATCAGATGCCACGGTCACTGGCAGAGGGGCGGAAGAGCTGCTGCTGTCATCCAGAGCGTCCTGATAGGAGCCCGCAGAGATGACAGGCTGCTCATGTGCCAACATAAGGCCACTGTGGACCTCCCTGCCCACCATTGATGGACAGGCAATTAGCTGGGATACTGGGTGCCTCATCCATCTCCCACACTGACACTGACCACCTGAGGTCATTGCCTATGTGAGGACTTGCAGGTGCGAGCGAAATCCCAGGAACCCCTCATTCTGTCCCCGGAGCTGCCTCTTCAGGAGAGTCACCACTCTCTCAATGGAGGAGGCAGTGCACTCAGCCACAAAGGTCCTTACAGTGTTCATGCTCTGCATGGACTCCTCCATAATGGACACACATACCATCATGGCTCTCCACCAGACCCTTCCACACATCTTGCTGGACATCCAGCATCGGCCGCCTAATGGTCGACTCCAGGGGCTCATCATCAGCCTTTGACTGAGCATCATACTGGTCCCCAGCAGTCCTCCGACTGCAGGCGTCCTGGGCACACTCTTTCTCCGCCTGCACCTCAAGTGGTTGTGAAGTGCCCTCACCAATGTGCACTGAGATCCTAGCTGCTGCTCTAATGCCCACCATGGTGCTGGTATCTGCAGGTGCCTGGTTCAGAGAGCAGGTGTGACACAGGTGAAAGTATCCTCTGGCATCAGGGGTGGCCCTTTTGGGCCTGCTGGAGAACCTAAAAGGGAGAAGAAGGGCAGGTCATTCGTTAAATTCATCACCCTGTTGCTGTGCATGCCAGGCACCCTGGTGAGACAATGGAGATCTGCATCATGGTGCCCTCACCTTTCAACGATCAATGAGGATGCCAGGTTCGAGGCTCCCATCAATGAGGAGACTACACTAGAATGGTTGCACAATCTGAGAGTCTCACCTCTGTGCACTGCGCTCTTACCTTTGTCTGACACGCCCGCATCTCCACGCCTAGTTGCACAGGGAGCGTGCTGACTCTACAGCTCAAGTGCATCCTGCTTGAACCGGGGAGCAGCAGCAGGTTGGCAGGCCTCTGCGCATGTGTGCCCTCTGGGCTTGGTTATGGCTTGTCTTCTCCTGAAAAGACAGAGGAGCATTGATTAGTCCACACTCTACCTGCAGCGCCGTAGTAGCCTGGCCAACCCCACCTGAGGAACACCTCCCAGGGCACATCCGAGTCATGGCCCTCAAGCCACAAGGCACTCAGTCCAAGCAGCTAGGGCTCACCCCCTTGGCCAGCTCCGGTGTCATTGACAGTTGGCACTTAGACTCTAGCACCCCTGAGGTCCACAGGGGGACGGCCACACCTTAACACTTCTGGACACTGACCCATGCCAACACGGTACTCACCCTTCCTGAGTGCAGCAGGTCATTGAAGCGCTTCTGGCGCTGCACCTATGTGCGTCGTACCACATCATGGCTGCTCACCCGGGATGCCACCTCCTCCCATGCCCTCTTGGTGAAGTGCAGTGGCCTCCTCCCCCATATCTAGCAGCCACCTCCTCCAGCAGGATGGCGAGGCACTCATCGGAAAAGCAGGGGGCCGAGTGCCCACCCAACCTGCCCTCCTGACTGGCTTTTGCTGTCGCTCTCGAATGCATCGTGTGAACGGCAGCCAGACGTCCTTCCCTGGCAGCCTTTCTGGGCCTGCCTGGGCCTTCTTTATATCGGGTCGCCAGGCTAACAGGCCCCCGCCCACACTTGGCCCTTCCTGGCCAGTGACGAGCCACAATTCACGCTAGGCGGGCCTTATTTGCCTTGCCAGAGTGAAATGGCGGTCGGGGCCCGATCGTGGGCAGCGGTTGGTTTCATGGCCGCTCCTGGGCCCGCCCACTGCACTCGCCCGATGAGGGTAAAGTTCAGCCCATGTAGTTATAAAGAATTACAATTTGGGCAAGTGGTATGATGCAGCATGATATCTGCTGACAAATTCTCTCCATCTCTACACTCATGCCTAATCAGATGGTTTGCTGTGTAAGCACCACAGCTTTGAATAAGATGTGTCAGGATTGGTGAAGATATTGATTGCTGAGTGATGAGAACCTGCTTTCTGTAGTGCCTTACTTGACCTAATAATGGCCAACTATTGTGTTTCTGCTGTTTATGAATATTTTTGTTGAAAACAATTCATAGAATCATAGAATATTTACTGCAAAGGAGGAGGCCACTCAGCCCGTCAATTCCGTGCCAGCTTTCTGCTAGCCCCATTCCCCTGACTTCTCCCCGTACCCCTGCAATTTTTTTCTCCTCAGATAATTGTCCAATTCTCTTTTGAAAACCACGATTGAATCTGCCTCCACCACACTCCCAGGCAGTGCATTCTAGATCATAACCACTCGCTGTGTAAAAGGAGTTTTCCTCATGTTGCTGTTGCTTCTTTTGCCAATCACCTTAAATTGGTGTCCTCTGGCTCTTCATCCTTTCATCAATAGGGACACCTCTATCAAATCTCCTCTTAATCTTCTCTTCTCCAAAGTAAATAGCTTCAGCTCTCCAAACTATCCATGTAACCGAAGGCCCTCATCCCTGGAACCATTGTCACAGAATCACAGCATTGACGTTCTACCTGCCAGTCTGCTGTTCCTGTTCCCAACTCTGATGATTTTCCTGAGGACGGGGGGAGAGCGGGTGATGGTTGGGAAACTAAAGTGACCACCTTGTTAAACAGGCGGATTGAGGTCACAGGATCACAGAATCGTTGCTGCACAGGAGGAGGCCATTCGGCAGTTGCACCGACTCCCCATTGGAGCAATTTACCGAGTGCCAATCCCCAACTTCTCCCCGTAGCCCTGCGCACCACACTTTCAGACAGTGTATTCCAGGTCCCAACACTCGCTGTATGTAAAGTTTTCTCCTCATGCCTTCATTGCTTCTTTTGCCAATTACCTCTTGTGCTCTTGTTCTCAATTCTTCCACCAATGGGAACGATTTCTCTCGATCAACTCTGTCCAGATCCCTCAGGATTTTGAATGCCTTTATCAAATCTCCTCCCAGCCTTCTCTTCAAAGAAAACAGTCCCAACTTCTCCATTCTATCTACCTAACTGAAGTTACTCATCCCTGGAACCATTTTTGTGAATCTTTTCTGCACTCTCTCTAATGCCTTCACATCCTTCTGAAACTGTGGCACCCAGAGCTGGACACAATATTACAGTTGAGGCTGAACCAGTATTCTATACAAGTTAAACATAACTTATTTGCTTGTATACTCTATGCCTCTATTAATAAAGTGTAGGATGCTATACACTTTATTAACTGCGCTCTCAACCTGTCCTGCCACCTTCAATGATTTATGTACATATATACCCAGGTCCCTCTGCTCCTGCACTCCCTTTAGAATTGTACCCCTTATGTTATACTGTCTCTCCGCATTCTTCCATCAAAATGAATCACTTCATAATTCTCAGCATTAAGTTTCACCTGCCATTTGTCTGACAATTCCACCAACCTGTCTATGTCTTTTTGAAGTTTTACACTATTCTCCTCATAGTTCGCAATGCTTTCATCTGAAAATTTTGAAATTATGCTCTGTACACCAAGGTCCAGGTCATTAATATGTATCAGGAAGAGCAAGGGCCCCAACACTGACCCATCGGGGTCATGTTAACATGCTGATAACATCATCGGGCAAATGGCTGCCATGAGTTATGAAGTTGGATAGCAAAAAACAGCTGAGTGACAATATTGGCCAGAGTAATGATGGCATTACTCCTCAGGTAATTTAAATCCCTCCATAGCTTGGCCTTCCCTATCTTTGCAGCCTCCTCCAGCCCTATAAGTTTCCAAGCACTCTTCATTCCTCTCTAATTCTGGAGGAATTATGCTTCCTGACTTCCTTTGCCCCACTGTTGGCGATCATGCCCTTAGCTGCCAGCTCCAGAATTCACTCTCTAAATCTCTCCACACCTCAACCTCTCCTACTTTAAGACACGCCTCCAAGCTTTTGTTTACCTCTCCTGATCTCCTTCTTTAACTTAGGGTTGAATGTTCGTTTGTGGGTCTCACTCTTGACATTAAGAGGAAACGTGGGTTAGGAAACCACGCAGGCTGGCATTAGGACCCAGAGGGAGATTTGTGAAGAGATGGCCAATTAAGTGGTCCCAGAATCCCATTCAATTCAGGATGGAGGTTGGGCTCTCTAGGCTGGAGGCCAGATAGGAGGCCCTTCAGAACTAACAAATGGCAGCCCCACCATTGGAGATGTGAGCTACTGCTGTAGGTAGATGAAAGAGAGGGCATCTCAAGATGGAGGCACCCTCTGAAGACTTTTTAATAACTTTAAAAATAAAAAGAGGCCACAGATGCCAGGCTGTTATTGTGGAGGAGTCTGTGGTTGCAGCTATGACTATCTTCCAATTGCAGACATGATGTGGTTAAATTGGTAAATAGGCACTGGCTGGTTTGCTGATGGCCCATTAAAGAGCTTAATTGGCTACTTGCCACTTATCTCTGGCAGGAAATTGTAGGCCCATCTACCTCCAGTCCTGACTCTGCAGCCAGTTAAAAATTCAGCCTTGGTGTTAATTTTTTTCCCTGTAAAGCACTTTGTGACATTTAACCATGTTAAAAGTGCTATGTAAATGCAAGTTGTTGTTGCTGTTAATGGAGTTTTACAACATGTTTGCCTTTGTGAGAACTCCAAGGATGGGTTCTCAGAAAGCACCATTTACTTGAATATTTTCCTCAGAAAAACACAGACATTAAAAACAGGAAAAAGGAAGCAATAGCTATATTGAGAACTGATGGTTTTAATGAAGGTAAAAAGAAAACAAATAGATTTTCAAACATAATCAATTCTAATGAAACTTTCTTTTGCCAAGTATTTTAGAGTAATATGATAATTTGCTGAACCACTGTAGTGTAATCATGTGACAAGGACATGAAAAATGCATGGTATTCCGGTTAAACAAATAGACAGTAACCTAGTGTGCTCCACATATTCATTCCAAGGGAGTGAGTGCGATTAGGATGACTAGTATGAGGGACATTTATTTGGTGGAAAGCCATCCTACTAGATTGTATGTTAGTATTGGAATCGGCATTTAAGACTTGGACAGATATCAATCCACAATCAATTGAATCAGTTGGCCATAGAAAAACCCACCAGATACCATTAACTAAGGGGTCTTTTCTAACTGAGAGTCTAAAAATGGCATATTTGCTGCATTTTTAACTTTGAAAAATATTATCTGAAGATATATAAATAGTAATTATGGGTCAAAGCATTTTTGGAATTGCCTCACCCCTTCCAACTGTTCAACTTCACACACCATTGAATTTTTATTAAAGTTTGAAGACCTCAATTTTAACCACGGGTAGGTTAAGAGAGGCATTTTTTTAGTGAGATCATTTAAATCCTGCCAACTGACTTCCCATTCCAGAACAAATGGGAAGCTGGTGGAAAGTGATGGAAAGCCAAAATCGTGTAGTTGGCAAGGTGATGTTTTTAGGGCATGTCGCAGGGTTTTGTGTTCATGAAGAGGACTTTGGATCAGGAGATGCCTAAGATTTCCTTGTGGAGGAATGTTTGCCTTTCTTGGCCTCTTCCTTTGCTTTCGGCTAGATTTGTGTTTCATTGTATTTCAAGAGTGAGCTGACGAGGAGAATTGAGTTGCACTGGTTGCAATATAGTGATAGGCAAAGGGCAAGGTGTTAGGTTGACCTTAAGAACAAGAGTGTTTGGGCCAGTGAAAGGGCTGCAACAAAAGGAGGTGGTGAGGTTTATGAAATATTGTTTCGTCCATTTCCATCCAGCTCTGGGACCTCCAGTTTCCTCCTCCTGCTGCAATTATTCAGGTGATTGCTGAAACCCTCCTCTGGGACCTCCATTGGTCAGCAGCTGAGCAGGGCAAACATAGACATTGAGCTGCATTTCCTGGTCGGCGAGCAGGGGGCGGGGCCTGCTCGCCGCCACGTAAAATGACGCGCACTGACGTTGGGCATGCGCCCCGATGTCACCCCGCATCGTTTAGATTTTCAGTTTGGCAGGTGCACAGCCAAGTTGGCTGCTCACCCGCTGAACTGTCAACAGCCACTTAAGGCCTTTAAAAAAGTAATTAAGCCAATTAATGGACTTGCCCGTCCAACCATAAGGTTGGCGGGCAGGTGAAGAGCCCAGGTGGCCTCCAGAAAAAACATGAAACCTCATCCACGGGCGGGATGAGGTTTCATGAGGGATTTAAAATGTTTATAAAATGTCGAAATAAAAGAAAATGACATGTCCCAGCTCATGTGACATGAGCTGGGACAGGTACCCTTCCAAAAATTTTCACAACTTTCACCGATCTCTCTGAGGCAGCACTTTGCTTCAGGGAGATCTGTGCGCTCTTCCCTGCACATGCGCGAAAAAGCACACTCCCAGCTCAGGGAATCCTCCCCTCCAGCCTGCACAGGGAGCGCACAGCGCTTCAGAGCGGACGTCACGCTGGGCGGGTCTTAATTGGTCTGCCCACTTAAAATGGCGGTGCGTCCCCAACTGGGGTCGCCAATCGGGAACCCGCCCACCTGCGCCCGCTCCCGCACATCCCCCTCCGACAGGGGGAGAAGGTTGCCCATTATATAGCCTGTCACAACTATTTTGGCTGATTGGTAGCACAATGCTGCCCTCAACCTGTGGCAGTGCAGAAGTGCGCCTTTAAAATGCCAGCAGAGTGCTCCATAATGATAGGGTGCCTGGCAATAGGCCCCACTCTCTTTCCTCTGCATCAATGAAGATGTTACAGACAGGGATCATTAGCCAGGTTAGAAGGAGATTAGTCAGAACCTTGTCCTTCTTTTGGAAGAGAGGAAAGGTATAGGATATTCATAGGGTAAAGCCATCGTGGCAGCTTCCTGCAAATTTCCTTTTCTCATTCTGCTGATCACCTACCACTTAATTGATGAGTAAGTTAAATCCTTCACAATTTACAAAGTCCAGAACGCTCTAAGGTGGGGCCTGTAATATGGGTGCCACTTATAGCACCTTGTACCTGGAAAAAGCTGCCATATGATAACACTTAAAGCCCTTTGATAGCTTGCCTGAACTGACATTCCAAAGGTTTCAATTGGGGTGCCCTGCTGAAAAAAACATCAGTAGTAGCAATGGCCTGCAAATTGAAGAATGTTGCAGAAGTCATCACTTGCACTCTGAAAGTGATAGAAATTGATAGCTGTGGTTACTTTCACCCGGAAGGGGAGTGCAGTGGAAGGTTGAGAGGTCTGGTTGCCATAGGCATGTCATATTATTGAACTATAGTCTGCTTAAGCAAATTTCTTTTGATACATCCTAAAAGGCGTAATCAGTAATTAAATATTGTTGGCACACTGCCATTCACACCATTATGCTCCTTTCTTTATATAAATCTGATAAGGTCTCTTAATACAGCAATAGCATCTATTTGACAATTAAGATGACTGGGAGAAACATGCTTTTTCTCACAAATCATACTGTAATGACACGTTAACCCTTTGCACATGAGTAGTTCCATAATAAAGCTCTGGAATTCCCTTCCTAAACACCTTTGCCTTTCCTCCTCTCTTTCCTCCTTAAGACGCTTCTTAAAAACTATCTCTTTTACCAAGGTTTTGGCTGACTCCGATAAAATCTCCTTGTGTGGTTTGGTGTCAAATTTTGTTTGTTAATGCTCCTGTGAAGCACATTGGGACATTTTACTTTGTTGAAGGCACTATATATATAATATATATATCTACATAAATATATATACTTAATATATATGTATACATGTACAGGGAAAGGGCTGGGGAATGAAATTGGTAAATTGATTTTGCAGAATCTTGCAGAATGCTGACACGGGTAAAAGGGCTGAATGGCCTCCTGTGTTGTACATTCTATGCTTCAGCATGATGCTTCATAATACAATTCTTGGCATCTCACATGAACTGTAGCTCTACAAAGGTCATAACATCGTTCTGTAATATTTTATAACTTACAAGGCACATAAAAATGTTTGTCATTGGAAATTGAGAAAGAGTTAGTTACTTATTAATAGGTTTTCTGAACATCAAAATAATGATGTCTTAAGTTAACATTGTAACATACAGAATTTCACATTGGTGTACTTGCACAGTGTAAAATCATCTAATAACAACAATAAAAAATGCCATATGCATTTCAAGCAAGTTTTTAGATTATTTGTTACGTCATAATTGGAGGAGAAGGATAGTTGCATGAGTGGAACTCATCCTTACTTAAAAATTTGGATGAATTGAATTTGCCTTTCCTAATGGTTAGTTTAGAAACATAGAAACATAAAACATTTGGCCCTTCAAATCAACTCTGTCATTCAATAAGATCATTGCTGATCTGGTTGTGGTCTCAACTCCATTTTCCTGTCTGGCCCCCATAACTCTTGACTCCCTTGTCTATTAAAAGTTTGTCTAACGCTGCCTTGAATAAATTCAATGGCCCAGTCTCCACTGCTTTCTGCGAAAAGAATTCCCAAGAGAAAAAAATTCTCCTTATCTCCGTCTTAAAAGGGAGATCCCTTAATCTTAAACTGTACCCCCTAGCTCTAGTCTCCCCTAGAATTGGAAACATCCTCCCCGTATCCGCCCTGCAAGTTCCCTCAGGATAACATATGTTTCAATAAGATCATCTCTCGTTCTTCTAAACTCCAATGGTATAGGCCTAAACTGTCTTGATAGGATAAGCCATTCATCTCTGGAATGAGTCAAGTAAACCTTCAAATGTTAATGTTTCTCCTCATGTTCAGTTATAAGATGCTCTGCATTTGCATTTTTGAGAAAAGAACACTTCAACACCTTGCTTTCTCATTCCAAACACAATCACTTCTTCCTTGCTCTCTTCATACCAGAAACTAAAACCATTCTCTTCTCACATCTAAGCACTTATACAACTATCAACTACTCTCAGGACTCGTTCCTCACTTCAGATGACACACATTTGGCTTTACATTCACCTTCCTGTCTTCATTCCAACTTATTTTTTCTCCACCTCTAAAGCTCCACACATCTCCACTTATCTTGAAACAGACATCCACTCTCACCCCCACTTTCTGTATGACAAATCAGCAAATAATGCCAGGAAGAGGAGCAAGACTAGGGAGGAGTACCTGATATAATAGTCCTCACTCAAGTGCGGCAGGGAGCCCTGGAACTTAGTGGTCCAGTAAAGACATGAGTATGAGGAAACAAAAGGCTAACAGCTTACCCGCAGAGCATCTGCTTACTTTTTGTATACTTTCATTCACCTCAGCAATTATGCAGCAACCTTAAGATCACCTCTCATTATACTAGAACTAGAGGATACAGTTTAAGATTAAGGGATCTCCCTTTTAAGACGGAGATAAGGAGAATTTTTTTCTCTTGGGAATTCTTTTCTCCAGGAAGCAGTGGAGACTGGGCCATTGAATTTATTCAAGGCAGCATTAGACAAACTTTTAATAGACAAGGGAGCCAAGAGTTATGGGGGCCAGACAGGAAAATGGAGTTGAGACCACAACCAAATCAGCCATGATCTTATTGAATAGCAGAGCAGATTCGAAGGGCCAAATGTTTTATATTTCTACGTTTCTAAGCTAACAATTAGGAAAGGCAAATTCAGTTCATCCAACTTTTTAAGTAAGGATGAGTTCCACTCATACAACTATCCTTCTCCTCTAAATATGACGTAATTATGCATCAACCTTCACAATTTCAAGCTGTTAGCTCAAGACTTTCACCTGCTAATGTCAGGCTTCTATCTGCCATCCTAACTCTTGACCCTCTTGTCTTTTTTCAAGATCTTTCTCAGCATAAAGAGGCTACTGCAGAAGACACCTCAGTAGAGAACAATCCTGTGAGAATGCAGCATATCACTCAGCACAGGCACTGGCATTTCACTTGGGTTAGGCACATTGCACATGGACCTGCACATAGCGAAACAGGCACCACAAGTGAGCAACAGCGGGTACTGGTGGTAGGGACAGTCCTGGAGACAGTTCACCAAAGGTCAAAGTCCTCCACAACTCCCCTGACCTGTGAAAGGAAAGATGCTGGCCTCACATGGCTATCAGAAGACCTGCCAAGGAATTTGAACACCACTTCCAGCACTTCTAAACAAAAACCATGGATGAGAAATTAATAGAAGGCATTTAGTGCTATTTCTCTCTTTTCAGCAATATTCAAATTTTAAAAGCAAGGTGTTACTTAATTAGGATCCAATGTAGGTCAATGACCACAGGGGTGATGTGTGAATGGGACTTGGTGTGAGTTAGGACACAGGCACCACAGTTTTGGATGAGCTTAAGTTTATAGAGGGTGGAATGTAGGAGGCCGGCCAG
Organism: Cetorhinus maximus; assembly: GCF_964194155.1. Taxonomy (NCBI): domain Eukaryota; kingdom Metazoa; phylum Chordata; class Chondrichthyes; order Lamniformes; family Cetorhinidae; genus Cetorhinus; species Cetorhinus maximus. The sequence continues at coordinate 49,063,284 of NC_135895.1, read as the reverse complement.
GAGTGCATTGGAATAGTGAAGCCTAGAGGTCACAAAGGCATTATTGAGGATTTCAACAATGGATAAGGTGAGGCGGGGAGAACAGAATTAACATTGGACTTCTCCTGCCTGATGAAGAAGAAAGTCTAAGTGACATCCCTGATGACTCAGCAAGTTTATTGACTGAGTCGTGTGAGAAGCTGAGTCCCAGAGTCAAGGAAAGACAGATCCTACCTCTGAACTGTGCTGGGTTAGCTAGCCTCAGCCAATGTACTACAACAATTATTATGCTCACTATGGCTAAATAGGCTGTTAATGCTGGCTATCAAGTCTCTCCAATGAAGTATGAAGTACTGGGGAAAGCCATGCATGAAATCATGCCAGCAAGGGATTAATTCTGTCAAGGCAGCAGTGAGAAGATAATTGCCAAGGGAAAAGGAAAAATGCATTGCAATTCATTGTCTACTCTGTCATTTTCACTTGGTCTTTCAAGTTATTGCTTTCCTGATCTTTCGTTAAGTGATTTCAGTCTACAAGTTAGTTGCAGCAGGCAGGGTGGGACCAGCTACTCCCAGGTCCTCACAGATGCTGGTTTGAACTCAGTACTGAAGGGTGTGTGGGGCCCTCTATTGGCAAATAGCAATGTGATTTTTCTCTTCCTTATAAAGATCTGCCTTGGCAGGTAAAGCAAAAACATCTTAAAGCTGTGCAAACAACCCTAAATCCATATCATGTTGATGCCATATGCTGTGGCATTGATACAATCATAGGCCAGAATTTTTCCGTTGGCGAGTTGGGGGGCGGGGCCCGCTCACCGACATGAAAATGATGTGGGATGACGTTGGGCGGAACCCCCGACATCATCCCGCCCCATTTAAATATTGAGGAAGGCGGGCGGACAGCGAAATCAGCTGTCCGCCCGCCAACCTGTCAATGGCCAATTGAGGCCATTGCCAGGATAATTAAGACAATTAAAGGCCCTGCCCGTCCAACCTTAAGGCTGGCGGGCAGGCCAGGAGCTCCAGCAGGCTTCTGATAATACATGAAACCTTATCCACTGGCGGGATGAGGTTTCATGTCTGTTTTTAAAAAGTTTATTAAAGTTTAAGTCATATTTATTAACATGTCCCATCTTGTGTGACATTGTCACATGACGGGGACATGTGAATAATTTTTTTACTATTCTATTTTTAAACTTTGAAGCACTGTAAGCGCTCTCCCTGAGACAGCACTTAGTCTCAGGGAGATGTGCGCTCTTTCGTGCGCATGCGCGAAACAGCGCATTCTGACAGTTGGGGAATTCCCCCCCCGCACAGGAAGTGCATAGCGCTTCTTGTCGGGTGGCCCACTGGGCGGGCCTTAATTGGCCCGCCCACTCAAAATGGCAGTGGGGCCTGTTTCGGTGGCGGAGTTCGGCTGCCCGCCCACCACCGAGCTGGTGGGGCCCTCCCGCCCATCGAGGACTAAATTCTGCCCATAGAGTTATACAGCACAGAAACAGGCCCTTCGGCCCATCATGTCTGTGCCGGCCATCAAACACCTATCTATTCCAATCCCATTTTCCAGCACTTGGCCCGTAGCCCTGTAAGCTATGACGTTTCAAGTGCTCAACTAAATACTTCTTAAATGTTGTGATGGTTCCTGCCTCTATCACCCCCTCAGGCAGCATGTTCCAGATTCCAACCACCCTCTGGGTGAAAATTTTTTCCTCAAATCCCCTCTAAACCTCCTGCCCCTTAACTTAAATCTATGCCCCCTGGTTATTGACACCTCCGCTAAGGGTAAAAGGTTCTTCCTATCTACCCTATCTATGCCCCTCATAATTTTGTATACCTCTATCTGGTTCCCCCCTCAGCCTTCTCTGCTCTAAGGAAAACAACCCTAGCCTATGCAGTCTCTCTTCATAGCTGAAATGCTCCAGCCCAGGAAACATCCTGGTAAACCCCCCCTCCCCTCTCTCTGGTGCAATCACATCCTTCCTATAGTGTGGTGACCAGAACTGCACACAGTACTCCAGCTGTGGCCTAACTAGCGTTTTATACAGCTCCATCATAACCTCCTGCTCTTATATTCTATGCCTTGGCTAATAAAGGCAAGTATCCCATATGCCTTCTTAACCACCTTATCTACATGTGCTGCTGCCTTCAGGGATCTATGGACATGTACACCAAGGTCCCCCTGATCCTCTGTACTTCCTAGGGTCCTACCATTCATTGTGTATTCCCTTGCCATGTTAGTCCTCCCAAAATGCATCACCTCACACTTCTCAGGATTAAATTCCATTTGCCACTGCTCTGCCCATTTTACCAGCCCATCTATATCGTCCTGTAATCTAAGGCTTTCCTCTTCACTATTTACGACAACACGAATTTTCGTGTCATTTGTAAACTTACTGATCATACCTCCTATATTCACGTCTAAATCATTAATGTACACTACAAACAACAAGGGTACCAGCACCGATCCCTGTGGTACACCACTCGTCACAGGCTTCCAATCGCAAAAACAACCTTCTACCATCACCCTCTGCCTCCTGCCACTAAGCCGATTTTGGGCCCAATTTGCCAAATTGCCCTGGATCCCATGGGCTCTTACCTTGTTGACCATTCTCCCATGCGGGATCTTGTCAAAAGCCTTACTGAAATCAATGTAGACTACATCAACTGCACTACCTTCATCTACACAACTAATCACCTCCTCAAAAAATTCAATCACATTTGTTAGACATGATCTCCTCCTGACAAAGCCATGCTAGATGTGTGACACTTAGTTCGCAACCATCCCTTGGCCTAAACATCATGTGAAGTATAATTCTAATCTAATATTGAAGGTAGGTTTAAAAAGTGCCCAAGTGGTTCAGAACTGCAGAAACTGTTTGGGGCCAATTTTAACAATGGTGTTACACCCAGCCCAATTTTACTCCCCATTGAAGTCAATAGAGTCTCATATTGTGTGGGCTGTAAAAGTGGCATTCCACCCCATTTCATGGGTTTACCACCTGGCCAATTAGATTTAAATTGGTCCAATTTGTTTGGAGAAAATCTTGCCTCAGCTTTTGAAACATTTATCTGATGTGGAGTGGAAATCTCAGCATGCATGTATGGAGGCAGAGTGTGCCTTTCAACAAGCAATACGATGGATGTCATCCTGACTGTATTTCAGACTGTGAAACTACAGGTCTCAGAGTTGTAAGGCGTATTATTGCAGCCTGAAGAATGCATCAGGGCTGGTCCAACTCAGCACCATTTTTGATGGGTGAGCCAAGAAGGATAAATGCATTGGGTTTAGCTATAAAATCTAATTTAGCCTCCAAAAGCTGAGTAGCAGATTATATTCCAAATGATCTGTGTTGAGGATGTATACCAGTAAACAATTTTCAAAACAAAACTGGGATGACATTGGTCAATGTCAGTAATATCATTGATGGAAAGGAAATTGTGAATGGTGTAAAATGGGCTGCCAATTTTCCAAAAGCTTGTTTTGTGCTGTTGGCCAGAATCTTTTGGAGTCTAAGTTTGGTGGCAGGCACGCAAGTGAGAGTGATTTCCACAGGGGGTGGGGGTAGGGGGGGTGGGGGCATGGAACGGCTGACCATGCGCAATCTTGTGCTGCTCAGCTCATTACATGTGCATCCATGAAGAGGTCGCTGATTCTCATGGCAGGGGTGGGCAGGACGTCACTGTCCCTGCCATTACATTACCTCATAGGCTCAAAGGTTCAGCCGCCATATTTAAGGGGCACCCGGACGGCCATTCACTCACTGCAAGCCAGGAGCATCAGTATGACTGTCATTCAAGATTCTGATGAGACCAGAATGTTACAGAGAAGACAACATGTGGCGGTCATGGTTCAGCGAAGCCCCTCTGCAGAGTCTCCTTCAGGTAGAACTCTCCCAGGAAGCCAGTGAGGATCCCTCCAGTCTGCAGTTCTCAGATGCGACGGCAGAGTGAGACATTGCTTTAATAAGGAAGCTTGCTTAGTCATCCACTAAATCTTTCTTTTCTCCAATCCAGGTACCAGCAAGAAAAGTGGGAGGCCCACAAGGGAGACCAACCACAGAACCAGCCCAACCCTACCTCTGAGGATAATGCCCCAGAATCTTCAGAGGATTCACCATCATGGCGTTCACCTGCACCCTCCACCTGGGCAGTTCCATTCATCTCAGTGGGTGCATAATCTAGAGTAGGCTTGAGGTCACAAACTGGTGAGCACATCACTGACACAGGTCCACAGTTGATGGAGGGGGCGTCAGCTGAGTTCTTTGACACTTGGAGGACTACTGGAGATCAGGCCCCTGCTGAGCTCTATACAACTTTGGACTCGGCCATTAGAGACTTGTTGGAGATGCAGAGACAGGCAGGGCAACATCAGGCACAGATGCCAGAGGCCATGTGCAGACCGGACCAAGCGCTGGAGGAGTCCGTCCATGTTCTGTCTGCTGCCATGACTCCGGCTGCCTCCATGGAAAGGGTAGCTGCCTCCTTGGAGATCCAGCCCCAGCAGAATGCACAGTGGCTGCCAGATATGCACTTGGACCTGCACCCCATTACTCTAGCCATAGGTGCAGTGCAACAGAGGCTAGGCAAGAAGGGAACAGGGCACCTCAATTTCCCTCCAGGTGCCCCTTCTCCTGAAGGAGTCAGGAAGGTGCCTTTGGGCATCGACAGGAAGGAGGGCTGCCAGCCAGGCACTCCGGGGGCTTCAACCCAGGACACTCCGAGGGTGCCCTGCCCCTCCACCTTCCTTTGCCTGTGACCCCTTCACCTCCAGCAGGTCAGGCTGGGCCCGGTGCACCTGCATCTGAGCAGGAGACCCTTAACTGGCTGGGTCCCTCTAGGCCATGGGCTACCAGAGGTCATCTGTCAAAGTCAACAGAGCATAGCAGTCAGCAAGCTGCCTGCACCTCTGCTGTGGATGTTGGGGCTGCACTTAGAAGTAGTAATAAGAAAAGAAAGATGAAGAAGATCTGAAAGCACATAGATGGCATGGTGTAGACCCATTGTATATAGCTTTTGTACAACAATATATGTTCACTTGCACAGTTCGGAAGAGTCCTGGATTTTTATTTGCTTCTAGTTGCTTCAATGGTCATGGACATTAAAGGGTGTGAAATTTGGGCCTCCATCAGGGTCCGACAATGAACTCCTATAGATTCAGTTCACTCACATTACCAACATAGGGATTACTCAATAAGTTCACATGTACATGATTAAGTACTAACCACCATTTGTGAGTGTGTGGCCTGGACATGCATCATGCAAACTATTACTTGCAGTTCACCATGTTCTGACCTCTGAGGATGATGTCTGCACGGAGTGTTCAATCGGGTCATTGCATCTCCTGCTGCTGTTGCCCTGATGTGAGATATGAATAGATGCGAAGAGTACTCAAGGGAAGTTAAACAGGCTATGTGAGTGGCAAGGAACACTGTAGGTGCAGTTTCAGGGCTGAGAGAGTGAAACTCTACATTGTCTTCTTAACAGTAGAAAACTCGAGGCTTCCTTACATGGTTGGAGAAAATTGTGGTGGGCATGTCCAATCATTAATGGCCGTCCTTTGTGATTTGTCATTTTGAATTAACATGCAGATGAAGGCTGCAATTAAGGAGGCAACGGGTAAGTTAGCCTTGACTGTAAGAGGGATTGACTGTAGGAATAAAGAGGTGTGTATGTAACTGGCTGAAGCCTTTGTGAGATTTCTCTCACGTGGAGATTTGTTTGCCCTGTTCGGCTCCTTATCAAGGATTTCAGTAAACCTCGCATAAAGGGTTTGCAACCAAAGTGCACCGGACCTCATTGAAGTACTGGGGTATTAGTTCAAGAGCTGAGAGAGAGTAGAATGGGCCTGCGTGCAGGACTGTGCTGAGGACTGTGAGGCTATCCATGTGAAGCATCAGCAGCTTTAGCAGGGCTCTGCAGTGTCCATGCAGGAAAGATGTTTACCTTGGCTGGGATGTCCAGAATGACAGATCACAGTCTGATACTAAGGCCATCTAGGGCTGAGATTTGTATGAGTCTCTGCAATTGGAGGGTCTGGAATGGTTGCTACTTGACAAGCCATTGTGCAAGAGCTCTCTGCAAGATCTGCCCCCATTGGGAGCAGGTGTGCGATATCCTTCTGTGCCTCCGCTTCTTGAGCATTTCTTCAGAGCAGAATGATTCTTTGATTTTTCCTTCAGTTTTCCAGGATTTTAATTTTCTTCTGCAGTCTCTGCGAGTTTTTGAGTTGTTCCATCCACTGCCATCATGTGATAAGGTGTTGAGTGTAGTTCAGTCGGTCTTATTAAGGTATGAGTGCATCCCTGCTGAGGTAAGATTTGATATTGCTTCCAAGTTGCCATTCTTACGTACTTAGTGAGGTCATGGGAAAAGTCTCATTTCTGCTTACAGATATCCAAGGTCGTGGGAGAACAGAATGCTTTGCAGGTTCTAATGTGTGCACTTAGCGCCAGGGCTCTGTATGTCAGCGCGGTTTGGCGCATGCAAAGGATCAAACCACCAGCAGGGCAGACGTTAAGCAGTACAATTTAATTCAGCTAACGTAAATCAAGGTACATTGCAACAACATATAATGTCTGTTACCAAAAAGGAGCTGCAGCCCGCCAGCCTGCACAGGATAGAAAACCAAATAGTAAAGGAAATGTCTTGGCAGCTTACCCTGTCTGGAATCTGTTAGCTGTCAGATTGTCATGGGCCATGTCTGCCATGTCTTACCCTTGCAGTGGCTTCTCCATGTGCCTCAGCGACTCTTGACCCTCTTCATTACCTTCCCTTTCACCATCTTCATTACCATCCCTTTTGCCATCGCTGGTGACATATCTCGGTCCTCCATGTCTCTCCTAGCCAAGACCTTTGCAGCACAAGGTTGTGCAGGGCACAGCAGACAACCGCGATCCAGGACACATTCTGTGGTGAGTATTGGAGAGCCCAGCCTGAGCGGTCCAAACATCTGTACCTCATCTTTAGGAGGCCTATCATCTGCTCAATGGTGGCCCTTGTGCAGGCAAGTGTCACATTGTAACTCTCCTTGAAGGCACTCTGTGGATGGCAAAGTGGCGCCATCAGCCAGGTCTTCTGGGGCATCCGATGTCCCCAAGGAACCAGCCCTGTGAGCGCCAAGGTCCTTCAAAAACGTGTGGCACCTGGGTGTGGTTCAGAATGAGAGCTCTCTGGGAACCAAGCAAAAATAAACAGGATTTTGCTTGTGTGAACACGTATCAGCTGCATGTTCAAAGAATGGAAACCTTTCCTATTGATCAATGTCACTGGCTGTTGCCAGGGAGCTCTCAAGGCCACATGTGTGCAGTCAATAGCCCCCTGCACTAGTGGGAAACCAGTGATTGCTGCAAAACACAATGTTATTGCAACCTGACTTTTGGGATACAGGTAGAATTTGACAAATTAGTGTCCTGTCCTGAACAGGGCATCTGTCACCTCCTGGGTGCACTTGTGTGTCGCTGAATGGAAGATGCCACACTGGTTTCCAGTGAAGCCCTGGAAGGAGCCACTGGGAAAGAATTGTAAGGTGGTGGTGACCTTTAATGTCACTGGCATGGGATTACATGCAAGTCCTTGCAGCTGCAGGTCCTCATGGAGAAGCTGGCAGATGTGAACACCACACTCTGAGATACTCTAAGGTGCCTCCGGCAATGCCTTTCGCTCATCTGTACACAGGTGTGCCGCCTGCGATATACCCAAGGCTGGGCCAATGCTTGATATTGCACTGGCCCCTGGTCACCAGCATCCTGGTCTTCTTGAGGCCATTGCTCCTCCTGACCCTGTGCCAACCTGCGTCAGTCCCTCCTCCTCCTCATCTAGATGAGAGCCAGTAGCAAGGCAGGATTGCATCGGAGCCTTTAGTGTAAGAGTCTGACACAAAGGGTTAACATGGGACTGAGTACAGTACCACCCACATAGTGATGTAAAAAATCACATGACCTGGACCTAGGGGTCAATATGGTGTTGGAAAGAGCTGTGTGTAGAAGCAAGCCTGGAGACCACTCCCAGATTGGACCTTTACTGTTCCTATGTATACAGTTTTTAATAGTTAATAAATACTTACTGTTGAACTACCTTAGACTACGAATATCTTAATAAGACCTACCAAACTACACTCAACACCTTATCACATGGTGGCAGTGGATGGAACAACTCAAAAACTCGCAGAGACTGCAGAAGAAAATTAAAATCCTGGAAAACTGAAGGAAAAATCAAAGAATCATTCTGCTCTGAAGAAAAGCTCAAGAAGTGGAGGCACAGAAGGATATCGCCAGAGAAAAGCCCCAAAGAAAGGCTTGGAAGCTGAAAGCAGAAATTAAATTCCTCACTGCAGCAGAAGACTCCATTGAATTTCATGGAAGTCCAGCTTCACTACCCAGAGTGTGCAGAGTCAGCAGACCTAGCAGGGGTAAACTAAACATATAAAATTCCTGGACAGCACAAGTCCTGGAAAAAGTTAAATATGGCAGTGGTCAGAAATTGCTGCTTAAATTGCAGTCTGAGTAACTCGATTCCCGAGTTGACACCTGAACAAATAGCAGTCGAGCTCATACTGAACAAAGAAAAAATAACAATTAATTAAAAATTAAGCGTAACTGAGCAGGCAGCTTAAAAAACCCAACAAAAGCCGGGATTTGATGCTTCCAAGATGCTAGAGCATTGCCCTAATGCGGGGAAGAGACTAACCAGTTGATCCAGACAGCCAGTGTTGAAAATAATTTAAACACTGAGATCATGAACACCATTACAGCAGAAGCCTTTTGGCAAGTGTAGGAAATCCCTTTGTGTCGACACCATCTTGGATTTTTGAAAACCTCTTAAAACTTAACTTGCAATTTAAAATTTTTAACCATGGATCAGAAACTAATTCTTCCAGATCAATTTGGACTTATCCAAGGCTCAGATCAATCACAAAATTGGGGACTTTAGAGACAGGAATTCCTTAGAAACATGATTATTTCAGGTCTGGAGAAAAAAAACAGAAGCTGAACAAGTCAACACACTGCTTTATTTGGTAGGCCCAGTAGCCGACGATACAATAGCTAGGCAAGGAATTAACAAATCATCTGCAAAGTTTGATTAAGTTTTAAAATCATTCGATGCTTATTTTAACCTCAGAAGTAACACAACGCTTGAAAGGGCTAAATTTAATAAACATGCCCAGCAGCCAGGAGAACCTGTCCACCCCTTCATTAATGAGCTATACAGAATGGCTGAAGGCTGTGATTACGGTGACCTGAAATCTGAGCTAATCAGGGATAGAATAGTTATAGGACTGGTGGACAACGCACTTTCAGACATGCTTCAAACGAAGGAAGATCTAACCCTTGAGGAAGCCATCCAGATTGTCAGACAATCTGAAATCCATTTGCAGCAGAGATCCATATTAAGGGGAGAAAGCAAACCATGGTACAAAGTAAATTCCACTGTCCAGTGAGTGAAACAGCACAGAAATAGGGACATTCCAGGCCAAGGGAAGCAATACTCTAACCAACCAGTAGAGCGACCATAGAACCATAGAAAAGTTACTGCACAGAAAGAGGCAATTCAGCTATCATGCCTGCGCCGATCATAAAAAGAGAAAAAAGAAGCTAGCCGCTCATTTTTAATCCCACTTTCCGGCACCTGGTCCATGTCCTTATAGATTACAGCACTTCAGGGGCAGATCCAGGTACCTTTTAAATGAGTTGAGCATTTCAGCCTCAACCACCAATTTAGGCAGTGAATTCCAGACGCCCACCACCCTCTGGGTGAAAAGGTTTTTCCTCATGTCCCCTCTAATCCATCTACCAATCACTTTAAATCTATGCTCCCTGGTAATTGACCATTCAGTTAGGGGAAACATGTCTTTCCTCTCTACGCTATCTAGGCCCCTCATAATTTTGTACTCTTCAATCAGGTTACCCCTTAGCCTCCTCTGTTCTAAGGAAAACTACCCCAGCCTATCCAATCTTTCCTCATAGCTGCAATTTTCAAACCCTGGCAACATTCTTGTAAATAGCACTGTGGACCAGAATGCCCCCACTGGCATTACCAATGTTCGGCAATTTCAGTCCAATGCTTTCAGTGTAACCAAATGGGACATTTTGGGAAACTGTGTGAAGCCAAAACACCAAAACACACAGAAGATCCCAAGAGGATTCACAAGTTCGAGACAGCGCACCGAGAGGACACATAGGCATGCTTCTTGCGTGAGGTCAAAGATCCTACATTTTCGTCCTGGAATGCGGACATCTTGGTTAACGGCCATCTCACAAACTTTAAGTTGGATGCGAGAGCCAGTGTTACAATCCTATCAGAAAAGAACCGTGGCTGAGGAAACTCTGGCTATGAACAACAGACACACCATTCTATGGGCCTGGAGAAATCGACTTCTGGTCATAGGCATGATTGTGGAACCATTAAGATACGGTGGCAAACAAATCTTCAAGCTGATGTACATCACCCATAACCAGTCTTTTTCTCTCTTGAGCAGAGATGCCTGTGTAGCCCTTAATCTCCTCAAACTGGCAGAAGGTGTCAAGACAACAACTGTCATAAATTATAAAGAACTGCAAGTTCCCGAGAGCACCAACGAGAAAGGTTCTCTCAACTGCGACTCCAGCACTGAATTGTCTTCTCTCTTCCCAGAGCAGGTTTCTCCACTTTCATTACAGGTGCCAGAAGCCCCTCATTGTTCACACCAGCCAACCTCTTAGATGGTTACCACAACAGCTCAAGTAGATGATGATCAAGAGAGGAACCAGCAACGAGAAGAGCCTCAACCTCCAGCTCCATTGCCAGTTGGAGAGATAAACCCTGAGACCACAGAGCAGACGCTGCAGACCCCAGCCAACTGGACAGTACCACAAATGATGCTGGAACCAAGTAGCAGCCACCCATTGACAACTGCACACCACATAGCCAAATGCAAGGTTGACCTTACTACCAAGTCACACCCTCACAACAATCTTCCATCCCAGCATACATCATGGTGAGCCGTAGGAAGGAAGAAGAGAAAAAAACACTTTCGAGACAAGCCGAGAGTTCATCCGCCCTGTAAAGAGCAGGATAAACCAACTGCCACCTATCACTACAATTGGGGAATCGAGAGAGAGTGATTCAATAACAATGAATGGAAAAAGAGAATGAAAAGACACCCAGATGCCAGAGCAACCTCCAATTCAACAATGTTTACCTACAGCGACAGAGCCCACCGCTCCTCTGACAGTACAAGATATGGAAGCCTGCAGACCGCCTGAACCAATGAACTCAGAGTCCTGAGGGGGGGAAATGGGGTAGTAGTAATGATGTAAATACATGGGGCAAACTGGAATAGCTTGTAAATACATTGGATAAAGACTTGGGCAGAGGTGTAGTATAAGGGCCTGGCAGATGAGGGGTTAACGTGGGACTGAGTACAGTACTGCCCACACAGTGATGTAAGAGAACACATGACCTGCACCTAGGGGTCAGTCTAGTGTTGGACAAAGCCATGTGTAGAAGCAAGCATGGAGACAGCTCCTAGCTTAGACCTTTACTGTACCTGTGTATATAGTTTCTAGTCGCTAATAAATATTTACTGTTGAACTGCCTAAGATTACAAATAGCTTGATAAGCCCTACTGAATTACACCCAACAACTTACAACAGAGCCTTCATCATCTAGGCTTCAGTGGATCTGTGACCGAGTTGCAGAAATCAATCTAGCGAGCATATTCATTGTAGATTTGCCTCCATCTAAGAGCCACCAAGTCAGTGCTAAGCCCTGTGACTAACTTCCTTCGAGATATGGCATCCCCACCCAACCCCTTCCGGGTGAAGGATATCCAGGGGGAACAGAGATGAGTGTTCCTCCCATTCATACATGACTATGCATGGAGACATTGCTCTTCAATGGGGGTAATGACACCCATTTGCGAGAACCCTCCCTCAGACACTATTCAGCTTGCCTCTATCACCCTCGAGACTCTATAGAGAGACCATTGCTTTGGCAGCAGAGAAAGACTAACCACATAATCCATTGTCAGCCATGGCCATTTACCAGCGAGGATGGAGGTTTGGAGTTGGGATTTTGCTGCCATCCACCAGCCATGTCTACTCTCCCACTCCCTTCATCCCCACCTCTGACAGTAGCAGTTGGCAAAACACACAGAATGAATGGCAGCTCCAGATCTTGCTGGGGTCTCGATGTTATGAAACCCATGGCCTCGATTTTTCCTATGGTGGGTGGGCTGGGCAGGAGCAGGAGTGGGCGTGGGTGAGCACGGAGCCGATTGCCGCCCGTGATCGGCTGCGTGCTGCCATTTTATATGGGCCAATTAAGGCCCGCCCAGCGTAATGCACGGCCGGTAGTGCTCAGCACCACCTGTGCGGACGGGGGGTGGAGGGAGAGTCAGGGCCTGCGCGTGAAAGAGCGCAGCAATCTCCCTGAGGCACAGAGCTGCCTCAGGGAAATTGAATGGTTATGAAAATTAATAAAGAATGGATTTAAAAATTTATTCAAACATATCTGCTCATGTAACTGTGTCATATGAGTTGGGACATATTTGTAAAGGTGGGAAAATTTACGTATATATTTTATAAAAGCTTCAGGAAACCTCATCCCGCCTGTGGATGAGGTTTCCTGAAAAATGTGAAGGCTGCTTGGGCTTTTTGCCTGCCCACCCACCTCAAGGTTGGACAGGCAGCATTCTTAAATACTTTAATTACTTCTTTAATGGCCTTAATAGGCCATTGACATTTCAGCGGGTGCACGCCGGGGTTGGCTGCTCACCTGCCGAATGAAATATTGAGATGACGTGCAATGATGTCCTTTAGTATTCTTTAGTTGGCCAATTGTGCTCACCTTGAATTCCATCCACCAGAAATGACCCTGCTCCCACTTCAAGGATTCTCACATACAGAGTGACTCTATTTTCAAAAAAATGGTGCACATCACATTTCAAGCACGCTCCACCACCTTCTATCCTGCCCCTGTCACCCACCAATATCCCCCCATCAACCTTGACCTACCCAATATCACTATTCCTCTCCCCTCTATCACCCTTGAACCTTCCCCCGTTAGCCTTGAATCTATAACTGTCACCCTCCACATGCCTTCTTGCCCCTCTGAGCTTATAACTGTTACCCATTCCCATCCTGACCCTGACTCTTGTGTTGTCTGAGTCACCTGTTTCATCCATTTCTGTGTGTCCCTGCACCCACACCCTACAGCCATGAAACCTTCAGCTGCCTGACTAATACCCTGGACCTGCCACCCTACCGCATCCCACTCCCCACTCTCACTGTGACTGTTCCCTCTACTGCCCAATACCCTCAGTTCAACCCTCAGGACCCCACCATAGACAGCACTGACCCTGCCCTATTGGACCATCTCTGTCCATCCATCCCTGCCTGGAAACTCCCAACCACAGGACTCCCAGATACAACAAGCAAAGCCCTTTCCACTATCCCACATCCCTGCACCCTCACATTCCCTCACTGTCTCCCTCACTGCCCTGGTCAGTGCCTTCCTTCCCTGGACAGCCTCCCTCCCATCCCCCGTTAGCCTGCCTCCCACATCCAGCCTCCGGTCCACCCTTCCCCCTTTCCCTGTTGACCTTGCCTCCCATGTCCAGCCTTTGCACAGCTTGGCCTACTAACACCCGATCTCAATCAAGAGGCTGACGTTTGTGAGTGGTCCCCAAGGAGGCCATAGCAGCAGCTGCTCACGTCTAATACATGGAAGAAGTCAATTTTGCCAGGTGCATGCCACTTATATGCAGTCGTAACGTTCTAATTTCTGACTGGTGGGGAGCTTAATTGGGAGGGGGAGCTTAATTCTGGCAAGCTGACCTTCTATTGAGCATGTGCGATATGCTAGTGCATGCAAAAGGAAGCTCGACCCACCTTTAAAGTCCTGAGAACATCATTGCAAAAGTTCATCCTGCCATCGGGAAACTGAATTTTGGCCTCGCGCCAAATTAAACTCCCCCACCTGCCAAGCTTCTCGCTGCAGGTGGGTCTGGAAGATTCTGTCTGTTGACACCGACCAATTTGCACCCCCGCCCCCCTCAAATTTCTTGCATTTCCTGCCGAGATAAATACAAGGGGCTTTTGCTGCCTCTATGAACATCTGCAAAACATTTTACCTGGTGTGTAAACATGGAGTGATAATGCCCCACTCGGTGATAATGTCAACATATCTTGTCTAACTAAACATTTCCTTTGAGGAAAACAACAGATTGTAAATGTTCGTGTTGCAGCATGAGGGTGCCAGCTTCAGGACAATGCACCCCAGCAGCCAACCACAACTGCAAAAATTCAGTACAGTGCTTATTTACAAGGACACTCATTTACAGCGACTGAATAAGTAAAATTCAATTTTTGTCAAATGGCATTCCAGGATTGTTAGTGATGTTCCGGAGACTGCATTCCATGATTTCCACCATTTTTCTTATAAATTGACGATCAGTAGCTTTGCCCATTCATTATAGTCTTTAAAAGGACTGTAAAGGATTATGGTAACAATAGTTTCAATGCAGTATTTCTTTGACTGCGTTTTCTGTACCAAAATCTTTTTTTTAATTAAGGCACTCTGTCAGATCAGCAACCTTATCTCACACTAGATATACAATTTAATGTAAGTGGCATCATTCAATGAACGTGTCAAAGTGGGATGAAAGCATTCAGTAGGATAATTGCACTTATTAGTGGTGTAAGCCAACCTAAAAGATCAACACTTCACCGTAGTATTTATTTCTGAACACTGCATGACCCCTTTGCTATATGCAGATGGTTGACCCTCTAATTTTCCATCTGTATTTATGCAATGAACTTTAATGCAATGTTTCAAAGTAAGGGTTTGAAATCTTATTTCATTTTCCTACTCAGATTTTATCGCAATTATATTCAGTGAGGCAAGCTTGTGCTGGATGGATTTTGTTTAAAAATTCTTTAGTGTTTATTAAGTGTTGATTGTGATGGAGAACAGTACATGTTTTTGAACTGTTCATATGTCGTGACAATGTTATCCACTCAAAGGTCAGGTATAGCGCAGGTCAATGGTTGTAGGGCCACCTCTCCTACAGTTTTCCAACAGTATACTCCAACTGCAACCTCAGCTGAAACACTATCCAAAATGGTTGTTTCATTGTCAGCCTTTCAGCTTCAGAGCTGAAGCGGCTCAATTAGTTTTGAACCAGGATAATTCTGTGCTGGAGATTTACATCCACCATTTTTAAAGTGTTTTAAAAATGTCAAAATTGCCATTTGGTATGAGGAAATTCACAAACTAAATGTAATGTTCATCCCTGAATGTTTACTGCTTCATGTGTAATGCAATTTGTCAGTCATAAGATACAGCATTTCAGAAAAAAACACTTTTTGCTTGTTGATTCATGAAGCATAGCCTGAAACTGTTGAATTTAAAGCAGTCCACTCTTTTATCTCTTATCCTGAACAGGGGGGTAATTTGTGTAGTCTATACTTGGAATTATTCCATTCATTTACATTTAAAATTCTAAAGCAGCCTCGATTAATTCTTTTGAATAACCTGGGTTCCAAATAATAAACTGTTCCAATGTAGTCAAAACTAATTAGACTGTTTTTCATTGTTTGAAAATTAAGCATAGAAACAGCCTTCTGGAATACAGAGAGAGTCTTGAAGCACCACTTGGTAATTAGGGTAAATTATCATTCAGCCAGAAGTGCCACCTACATCTCCTGTATCCTCTGTAATGACAAGTTTTTCTGCCAACATCTGACTCATGAATGATAGGAAAACATCTTCAGTCTCATAATGATCAGTGCAGATTAATTAGACAGACAATTAACATTGTGCATAAGAAACAAGTGGGCAATCAAGAGATGCGTTGTCTGCATGAGAGTGCCATTGTAAGGTTTCAATTTTGAGGCAATTGTCATGAACAGTAATGTCTAGAGAATTGAAAAGGATTCTGAACTGTGCATATACAGTCCTACCATAAGCTTATTTACATTTCCTTTTCTATATATTAAATAATGGTGGAGCCAGCCCTGGTCTGTATAAGCTAAATTAGGTATACTCATGTGTGTTCTTATTGATTGGGTACAAGAGGCTTTCGTGTTATCTTCATGGAGGCCTGGATCTCAGAATTTCCTATCAATTAGTTTCTCAGCTTCCACAACTACCATAGTGTTCTCATCAATGAGTGAAACTAACTCCAATGTGTGATCATATACTTTTGAAACATAAACTATAAAAATTGCAAATTTTAAGATTTGCTGCTTTCTTTGACTCAGATATTTGGACTTGTTCTTAAAAAAATGCTGAGCCAAGTTGACACTCGTGTGCTCAGGCTATTTTCACTGTGCATTATTGCTGACATATATTGCTCTGCATTGCCTGACAACAGTACATTATTACAAATTAAGATGCGTTTACATTCTGGCTATTAGTCTGAGAATGATAGTTGGAGTTTGGGTCCCAGCGCTTTACATTGCAAGGCTCTCAGAGCTCTGTACATGCCTGGATATATGCTTGGGCAGAGCTGTCACTTTATGTTCGAAAATAACTGTTTAGAGTTTGGGGAGGGGAGAATTCCTGTTGTTGAAGGGTCTAAATTAAGATCAGGTATGTTGTAAAACAGGTTTGATCCGGCATCAAACTTAGACTTCATGCAAAGCTTAGCATAATGCTGTACTGCAAAGGAAGTCTAAGGAGCACAGCTGCTTGAGGCACTATGCTGTCTAACTACTGAACTAAAGGACATTGATAAACTTCAGTTAACTGTAGTTTATATGATCTAGTATGTATGCTACATTGGTATAAAACACTCCAAGATGAGGGTGTAGTACATTGAAAATACATGGTGAAATGTGCAAAATTCTCTTGAGCGGAGACAAACACACTACATACCAACTGAAAAATTCATTTAAATTCAACAATTGCGATGGAAAAGTAATGGAATCCCTGGGAGGATATCACTTTTCCCTTAAAGTGAAATCTTAACTCTTATCAAATGAGGAAGGGCAACTAAAATGAACCCTCTGAATATGGTAAGAGTTTTCTTCTTAAAAAAGGTTTTCCATATCCTGAAGTTGAAGGATTATGTAACTGCACAATCTGTTTATTATTTTTATCTGTTGTCCATTTATCAAATTGTTCTCAAATTATTAAGTAAAATGCTTAATGAAATTTCAAGTAGACATTATGGGCAGAATGTGACGCTCTTCCTCATGGTGAGTTTGGTGGAGGGGGGCATTCAATTGGGTGGGAGAGTGGCGGATGGCGGATGGGGACCCCACCACCTTCCCACCTCTGCCCAGTTAAGTCCCTGGCAGGGATGCCCATGACTGACCTACCAATGCTGCCAAAAATGAGGCCCTTAAATGATTGAGGGGCCCGGCATTGGGAAGGAGTGGGGTGGGTCCACTGACAGCCACCTCCCTGCCCTTGCAGCCGACTCCTTAAACCACCTTCTCAAGGGCAATTCAGGTGGGCAATAAATACGGCCCACATCCCATAAATGGTTAAAAAAATCTCACACTTGAGTCTGCTCCTCATGATCATGAGAAAAAGTATCCCGATTGGTGAATCTCAGGTTAACTAAAAACCTGTAGCTCGCAAAAGAAATGAACGAACTACTTGCAATCACAAAGATAATATACGATGGCTGATATGTGTTCCTGCACTCTCAGTGTAGAGGTTGGCATACTGGGAGCTGTCCACAACAATCACCAATTTTCTTCTTCAAAATATTTTATTCAATGTTCTTATTAGGCATTGCTCTGTCCTTAAAGAGTTGTCATTGCTTAACTTTTATTTGAAGCGCTCCTTTGGTACTTGGGCTCCAATTTCAACTTCCAGAGAACAATTCCTAGCAAGCTAGACAGGGGTCTATTTAAAGCAGGAATTCACTTCTTAAAACTAGGTTGCATTCCCTTCTGCAAGGTTATATTTTGGAATGGTGGGGAATCAAACTATTCACCATGAGTCACAGGCAAGCCCTGAGGCTCTCAGAGGCCTCCTAGGAGGTCCTGCTGGAAGAGGGCAGGGGGGCAGTGGGGGCGGGGGGGTGAGGGGGCAAACTCTAATTCCAGCCAGTGAGAGGAAAATCCAAAAACACCAAGTCGACCAGGCATGGAGAGAGACGGTTGAGATTGTCAGCCCTAAAAACATCACCCCAGGGTCTGAATCAAGTGCAGGAAGCACTTGGCCTCAAAAGAATAACAAATGTAAGTTACAGCTTTTCATTTCTACAGCACTCTTGTACAAGCCATGGCAACAGTGCTTCCCAATCCACAGTGCCCTGAATAATTCTCCCCACTTCTTCACATCCTTCATCACCCAGCCAATAACACTATAACCACCTTTCAATCTTACTATAATCACACACTCATCTATTCCTTGCTTCCTTCAGACTAGCCACGAACAGATTTCTATACTCATTTGGTAGATGTCGCAGAATCACTAACTTTTCTCATGGCTCTTTCTTTACTCCACACTCCAGAGATTTACTTTCCATTTAACAGCCCCCATCTGATTGCATCTTTATTCTTCTCTGTCTCAGTATCAGCACAACAAGCAGAAGCCCCTCACTCCTTTAGTCAGAGGTTTTACAGGATGAGAGCACACAACAAGGGAGAAGAACAAGACAAGGGGAAGAGCAGATAGCTTTATGTTGCTGTTGGGGCTGGAGGAGAAAGCACTGGGAATCAGTGGGTCCTCCAGAGCTGTTGGTCTAGAAGATTTTGAGACTGGGGGTTTCCATATGGTCTCTCATTATTACTTGTACCTTTCATGTACCTTATAAAAATGCACTATCAGGCAGCATTGTGGTGCGCATCATTTGCTGATGTTCAGGCATGAATTTCCATGGCAATTCTTGTCCTTTTTTGTCTTTGCTCCAGGTCTTTCTCAGCAGACACAGATCATTGAATAATAGAGTTTAGAGGAGGAGAATCATGTCAGAACTGCATTCCACTTATCCATCTAGCTGATCACTTGTTCCAATAACTCTATTAAATTTATCAGACAGGGCTGCCTTTAACAAATTATGCTGGCTGTTCATCAGTAACCCATATATTCCTAAATGCTCACTAATTTTATGTAAATGTTCATACACAACTGACATTAGGCTAACTGATCTAGCAACCTGGCTCATCCCTCTCCTTCTCTTGACAAAGGTCAGATTTTGGTGCAGAAGGACCTCGAATGATATTTGCTGTTAGTTAGATTTGCCCCTTCACCCTTCAGCTCTTGAATGTTTTGCCCACAACTGCTGAAAGTGCAAGCTGATAATGGCGCAGCAAAGCAAATAGGGCACCCGGGACCTGAGTGAACAAGGTAAGTAACAGGGTATCTCCTTAACCAAGGAATTTAAAGATTAGGAAATAAGTAATGAGAGGACTGAGAAGGAAAGTGAATTAAAGGGGGTGATTGCAATGGAGTTACAGAAAGAGAAATAAAGAGAGGGAAAGAAAGATTAGATTAAGGAGGGAGTAAATGGACAGTAAGGAAAGGAAGAAAATGTAAAATTTGGCTTTTTTAAGTCCCCCTGAAAAACTCAAAACCTACTGAGACTCCATACTTGTAAGAGTTAACTTTTGGTGTCAGGAAGGTTGATTGGCTGCCTTTAACATATGCCATTAAAAGGGTACGTGGACTTGTAATGGCATGACTTAACTTTCTGCACTGAGTTTAATGAACAATTATTTAGCAAAAGCAGAAAGTTTCCAAAGAAAGGGGGATACTCTGGGTAAGATGCTATTTTTATGAAGCTGACAGCAGAACAATACAATTCAGACAGCAACTTTTGGATAACGCTCCTGTGACACACCTTTTTATTACATTAAAAACGAGCTACATAAATACAGATTGTTGTTATTCACATTTAACCATGCATTTGCTCCTCACCTGAGTATCATTTACCCCAGGGTGCGGAACCTATGGCCCGTGGGCTGGATCCAGCCTGTTACTCTACTTCATCCGGCCCATCCAGCAAGATTTCTAAAAATATAGACCTATGACCGTAGCACCTTCAAATAGCAATTATCATCATCATTATAAATTTCCTTTGGATGAAAGAGTCAGCTAAATTACTATAACAATATTTAACAATAATATTCAAATTCAGTGAGTTGAGCATTTCTGTATTCTCTGTAAAAAAAACTAAATTAAGTTGATTTTTATGTGTGTGTGGCCCACAACTGATTTGTTTATGAGTGAATGGCCTGTGATAAGAAAAAGGTTCCTTAACCCTGATTTACCCATAAATAACAATGAACTAATTAGTCTTGCAATTATTTTGACAGCAGATTCTGGCCCTCGTACCTTAACTGCTCCTTAGTCTTGTAGAACAATTTCCATATTATTTTAATTTCCTTTGAAATGAATCCTGGTTCTTCATCTTTAACATTCAAGCAACTGTAATAATGTGATTGACACACCTTTTAGACATTCTGAAACTTTAAACTTAATGATTGACCAAGGCGTTGGGTGGGGTAGGGGTGGGGGGCACATAAGCCTCCACATATTGACCATTTTCTGTGTTAAAATCAAATCCTAAATCATACAAAGTTCTGGCATTAACACTTTCTTTTTGTGGACAGTAATGAAGATAATTTTAGAACTTTTAATTTTATGAATTACTCAGTGATTGATCTCTAGTGATGATTGGAAATTAGTTGCTTGTTTGTGGCAAGATTGACATTTGAAGCTTGATCCAGACAGTACTCCAGTAGTCCGAGACATTCCTGGTGTTTGGCCAGCCACACTGGCTCACTGATAGGACCTGTCACTGGGAATTTAGATTCTTCCTAATTGGCTTTGTGTTAATAGCCTGACAGGTAGGATGATTCCTAACTGGGCAAGCAGCAGGAAGCTAAATAGTTCTAAATAGTCATGGCAAGCTATAGAGTTTTAGCTGGTCAAACCATCATCAGTTCCCTGACATAAACTCAATGTATTGCAGACTCTGCATGACAACAGAACTGCCTGATTGATCCTTCATATGTGTGAGAAAACTACAACAGACAAGGCATTACAATAGTGTGCTTCCAGACTGGGATGCTCAGTGGGCCCAAAATGGATCTCTGACCTTATCTAGATTATCTTGAAATGGTAAACTGCCCCAGAGGGAATGACAGGCACCAGCATCTTGCCCATTTTAAATAAATTGAGTTGTGGACTACTTGCCTCACTGGCAGTAAGTACTGAGAAGTGGAGGGATGGTGGGGGTGGGGGGAGGAGGGGGGGGGGCGTGGGGGGGGTTCGGTGGGGGGTGTATTTAACAGCAACAAATTGGAGGGTGATAGTGAGCAATCATGAGGACTTGGAATTGGGGTGGGGGAGGTAAGAGCTGATTCAATACTGTGGCAGAGGCGGAAACCTGATTGGAGGGATTCAAACATGGAGTCCTGGGAAAGATGGATGTGGATTTGGAACAACACGTTTACAGACTTTAGAGAGGAAATAGAGGTGGCAGTAGTTTGCAAGGATGGTGGAGTCTGCTCAGCAAAGTTCTTTTCTTAAATCTACCTTTCAATGACCACAGTTTTCAGACTTTCATTGTGCTCGAGACATGGGCCCCTGAATTTGGCCATTGTTCTACCTGTTTTATGCGTGTAAAATGGACATAACAAGGTACAATTTTTATCCAGGAATGCATAACGGGAATTTAAAAATCAGAACAGAATGTATGACTTTAAAATGGGGAATTACTGTGAATTGCCTCCCCAAGGCGAGTGCTGTACAGAGTGAATGCTGCAAAATTGCAAGCTGCCATCTTTCAGTTGAGATGTTAAACCAAAGCATTAGGTGCAACTCAGAAGTCCAGAGATTCAATGGTACTATATGACAAGGTTTACCCGATGTAATCTCCAACATTTATTCCACAGCTAATATGACTAGAATCGGTTATCTGATCTTTTATGCTGTTTATGAGACCTTGCTGCATATTCGAATTAATCATTATGCAATTAATTTCAGTTATTCTAAATGGTTCCATTTGGGCTGTTACAAAGATATCTTTTTGCAAAGAGGTGCTATCATATTTTGGGACGTAAGTATTTTCTGAGCCTGGGAGTGCTTTAAAATCCAACCAAAAAAACTCAGCAATGGAGAAAATAAAGTTTGTAACCAGCCCCCTCCCCCCAACCCCCAACCCCGATCATCAATGAGAAAAGAGCTTTTAGACATTTCAAAGGCTAATATTTAAATAAACAAAACAATCACATATTTTTGAAAAAATTATGAGATTCCATATGGAAGGCCAGAAGGGATAGGAAATTGTTAAAAGCACAAGAATGTGGTTACTCCACAGGGAGTAATATAGAAGACAAATTCAGTGTGAATTAAGACTTCGAGTAACATTAGCCAAGACCCTACGTAGTCAGCAATGAATGCAAAGATTATAGGAAAGGAGAAAAAGGGGCCAGAGGAAGGAGATATCTGAACAAAGCGGAAGGAATGTCTCCTACTAGGATTATGAATAGGAAATGTACATTCGAGCTGACTAAACATAGAAACACAAAAACAAAATCACATTTTCAAAAAATCTCTCTGATCAAATTGAGAAAATGACAGGGTGAGTCACTGCATGTGAGTGTGATCAGTAACAAGAAACGTGCTTAAAGTATAAATGGGCCAATTGTGAAAACCTGATCAAAGATAAGTGAGAAACAATTAATCAGATCAGGAAAGAGTAAATTTTCATATGTGGATTTATAGAAATGATTTTCTAGTGCCTTTACCCTAACTTTATGTCTTCTCCACAAAAGCAAAGCTGCTGAAAGTTTACCAGTTTCACTTTCAGATTCCAAGTCACTGCCATCACCCCATCCTAACTGTGGCACTTTAAAGGAGACAGACAGGATGTCAGCACAGGCAGTGGCTCACATGTGTTGTTGACTTATGCAGAGAATTTGTCCAATATTGACAACCCTGACTTTCAGACAGAGAATGATGCATGACATGGAGGGTGGAAAGGGGGAGAATTCATGAGAGAAGGAGAAACGTAGGTGAAATGTCAAACGTGAAATGGAGTGAAGATGTATTCATCAAGATCAGTCTAAATGTAGTAGTTACCTGATGCTGTGCTCGGGTATTTTAAAAAAAATCTGAGATAGTAATTTATTTTAAATAGAGTTTTGGCATGATAACAGATCATTGGTTCATATTAAAGTTATAATAAGAAACCTAAGACTTGAACATCTTTCCCATCACAACATTTTACAACATTAATAACCATATTATTTATATTCTGCCTCTGGCTGTTGTTTGATACCAATGATAAACAGATAAAATAAATATTTTTTAAAAGGATAGAATAGAAATAAACATTTTTTTATTAGTTAAAATGTAGTAAAAGAGTTAAAAATGGGGCTGATATTGAGTTAAGCCCCAGACCAGTAATTATTTAATACACACACATCTACATTCTTTTCATAATCTTCTTTCTACAGTAAAGGAAATGATTCTTATATATCATCTGCAAAGTTGGCATATATATTTCTAATACAAACAGATGGAAATGTATGAAGCTAAAGTTTGTAATAGATGTTGCATTGTATGCTAACTCTCAGGATAATGAACATATGCTAAATAGTGTTTTTTTAGTCATTCATGGGATGTGGGCTTCACTGGCTGGGCCAACATTTATTGCCCATCCCTAATTGCTCTTGAGAAGGTGGTACTGAGCTGCCTTCTTGAACCATTGCAGTCCATGTGGTGTAGGTACACCCACAGTGCTGTTAGGGAGGGAGTTCCAGGATTTCGTCACAGCGGCAGCGAAGGAACAGCAATATATTTCCAAGTCAAGTTGGTGAGTGACTTGGAGGTGAACATCCAGGTGGTGGTGTTCCCATGCATCTGATGCCCTTGCTCTTCTACATGGTGGCGGTCATGGGTTTGGAAAGTACTGTCTATGGAGCCTTGGTGAATACCTGCAGTGCATCTTGTAGATGGTACACACTGCTGCTATTGTGTGTCGGTGGTGGAGAGAGTGAATGTTTGTGAATGGGATGCCAATCAAGTGGGCTGCTTTGTCCTGGATGATCAAAATATAATTTGTGTTATTTTGGACATAGTGTTAAATAATGGTGAAACGTGTGATGGTAAAAAGTACATGTATTTTGCAAGACCTCACATGAAAAGACTAGTAAAATGGGGATGTGAGTAAGTGCAGCTTGGGTTAAATAATTATGATTATGGCAAAGTGCTAACAACCTAATGATTGTGAGTTCACAATTCCAACAGGGTAAATTGTGAGATTGAATTTAATAACTTGTGCACTGGCATCTGAAAATGAAAGCTGCTACATTATTCTAAGCACGCAACTGGTTTAACATTACCCTCCAGAGAAGGGAACCTGGCATACCCATATCGAAAAAGATTCCAAGATGCTTCACAGAAAACTAATCAAACCAAAAATGGATGCAGAGACAAGGAAAAAGATATTAGGAAGGTAGGAAGGGTAACAAAAATATCCACCAAAGATGTATGTGTTAAAGAGGTTCTTAAAAGAAGCTGCAGAGATTTAAGGATGGAATTCCAAAGCATGAGGCTTGGATGACTGTAATTCATAGGTCAATGGGAATGCACAAAATATCAGAAGCAGATGAACACAGATTATTGGAAGTCAGTTATAGACCTGAAGGTGATCTTATTGATAAGGAGGGGAAAGGCTATGAAAGGTTTAAAGGACCAGCAGTCAATGTAGGATAGGGTAATAACTGAATGGGACTTTGTTCAGGGTCACAGTGCAGTTTGTCAGCTGTGATGGAGGGCAGCAGGAGTGCGGGTATGTAGGTGGGCTGGTGAGAAGGCCCACTTCAATTTTCAGAGACAGCAGCCCAACTCCCAACACTGTTCAAATGGCATCTAAACCTCACCCATCAACCCCTCCCCCTCCTGACAGCCATGCCCTATCCATGCTTCGTCATAACCCCCATGCCATCCCCTTCTTACTCATATCCACATGATCCTCAGATCCCCCATGGCCCCTCCATCCTCCCTCAGATCCCCCATGCCTCTCCATGCTTCATCATAGTTCACATACCCGCTGCATGCCCCCTCATATCCCCATGCTCCCCATGCTGCCCCCATGTCCCCCCACCACCCCCCCACCACCCCCCCTTCCTGTCCTCATGTATCATCTATAGCCACTTACCCAGTATCCACTATGTACAATCCTCAGGTGCTGTGCAATAGCAATGGGAATTCTTTTGAATGCAAGTGTAAAATACAAACCTGTGACAATCTAATAAAACTCTCATTCAGAAATCATTGATACTGCAAAATAACCCTGACTTCTAATCCCTTAAATGGCCATTAAGTTCTGCAATCAAATAACCATGTACTACATCCAAGGCAGAATATTTTATTACAACCTCTTTAAACTGTCAAATGTTCCCCTGAGGAGCTGTGTCAATAGACCACCTGCTGAGCTCAGGCCATTTGCCTCAGGCCATCCATTTGGAACTCAGCCAAGTATTCATAATAGCCAAAGCCATCAAAACAGACCGTTATAGCTAAAATACACTGAAATTGAAAAACAGATGGTGTTATATTTCTATTTTAAAGCAGATTGTCTATTAACCAATGGAGGGGATCAAATGTTGAGATGTTTTGTAATGTTCAACAGCATGGGATTTTTTAAAGTCAGAGTAGTCTGTACATTTAAATCACAGAACCAAACATGACAGGACAATTTACTAACACATGTTTCTACATTTTTGAATTAGTTATGGCACTTTCTCCAATGGAGAAAGTACTGTAATACATGTCAACCCTTACACAATGCTGGTCAATGTAATGGTCAATTTATCTTTTCTGGACAAAGTCCTATGATGAATCACTTCATTAAACCACATCTACATTACAATATAGCATCTAATAGCGCCATTTGCCAAAACGTTTAACACTTTCCTATCAGAATGTTCCTTACTCCTCAGTAGGCTTCCTCCAGTGGTCACAAACTCTCCAAGGAGGCCTTTTTTTTTGGGTATTCCAAAACCCACCCCCATACACAAAAATAGTGTGCAGAAGGAAATACAATTTTCCTGTGGGGGCCAGTAAGTAAACTGGGTGGTCAATAGTTTACAGGGGATAGGGTCAAGGGAGCAGGAGTTGTGTCTCAAAGATAAAATAAGATAGAAGAGGGCATGAGGGGAGATGGGAAGAAACTAGAGAATGATGGGAATTCAGGACTAGGCCAAGGGTTAGCTTTAGAAGAAGTTTGGCCCGGTGAGCTACTGTAATAGAGGGAAGCAGGAGAGGCAGCTGATTGGACGGTCTTAATTTTAGTGACAAAGAAATCCATGAGCTTCTTGCACTTAATGTTGGAGGTAAGGATGGAGGAGACAGGGATAGAGGTTTAGGAAGATGATCTGCAGTTGAGAAAAGAAGCTGGGGGTCATTTTTGCATTCCAGGATGATCCTGGCAGGAGAGAACAGGATCTGATAGTGTTTTATGAGGTCCAGATAAATCTGTTGGTGAATGGCTAAACCAGTTGTCTGGCATATCCATTTAAGTCTGCAGCCCCAGATTTAAGGAAGCCCTGGCAGAGGGAATGGCCAAGGTGAGAGACAGTAATTGTTTTAGTGGGGACTATGGCACCAAAGGTGGAGATGCGGGTGCAGTTGAGGAAATCAGTAGCTGCAGAAATGTTGTGTTTTGAAAGTGCAGTTGTAAGTGAATTTGGAGGACACTATTTTCCAGGGGTGGGCAGAGAATCTGGGTGAAGAACGATAATAAGAAGTGATCAAAGATATGCTTATCTTTAATTCATACAATGGAAATAATAAGTCTGCATTAGATGGCAAGGTCACAGGAATGGTAGTGCATAGGATTGGGGAGTTTACATGGAGGGAGAGAATAAGAGCTAGATTTTCAAATTCCTGTGGAGGCAGGAACAAGGGTGCGATTTGAAAATTTAGATACCACTGTCTTCAGCCGTGATGTGATTTTCAAAGGAGGGGCAGATGGGGGATTCTGAAACCCACACACCTCCAATTAAGTGCTCATTGAGCTTATTAACAGGATCAGAGGATCAGTTTTGAATTTTCAATTGCCAGGCACAGGGAACATGCAGTGTCGGGGACATGTCAGGGTGCAGCTAGCATGAACACAGTAGGGAATGATAAAGGCTAATGGCTAAGCAGGTCAGCTAATTAAAAAGACGGAAAATAAAGTTCAGCTGCACAACTGGTGGCACAGAGCTGCCATTGCTGGTGCTGAGAGGCTTCTATACGCCACAGAGAAAGGTAGGACTCCTGAGAGGGACATGAAGTAGCTGGCATCACTTGGGCATCTGAGATTGGCTAAGGAAGCCTTGGTGAACAGATGAATGCCAGCTGAGGGACTGGAAATTAGAGTAGGCTCCTCTGACATTGGCCAGAGTAATGGGAATCTTCAGCAGAGGCATCCTCCTGATTGGAAGGAGGCCAGAGGAACATAGGGGGAGGTTGCAAGGGGAAGATGGCACTATCCAAGACATTGGGTGTAATGCCCACGGGTGAGCCAGCTGCAGATAACTCCCCAGGGTGGGATGTGAGGTTGGGGGTGCTGGTTGGCATTTGAGCCGGTGGCTCTTTGGCCCAGGGAGAGGACAGAAAGCTGTCCCAGTGGCTCCAATGCTGCCACTAGAGGGGGTTCTCCTCTGTTCTTTGGGCCTGTCTGCTTGGGCCATTTAAAAATGTACACAATGAGGGTGCCAGTATTTTGAGACATCCTCGGGTTCTTCTTGTTGCCTCAGCACAAGAACCACTCTCAATGACATTGCAAAGGCTGCAGGGCTGCCAGCCCTCTGATTGAGCAACACATGGAAGGCACACCCACCGTCCTTAATTGGCCACCTCCCTCGCCTGCCGACTTTTAATTGCCTCCGCCTGGCAATATCATGGGTGAGGCCCCAGCTCCCTCCCTAGCAGACTGGCAACCTGGAAACCACCTTGATGACAAGACTTCCACTATTTTCACAAAGTTGCTCCCAATGTCTTTCAAAGTAATTGGAATTTTCTCAATTTTCATTGAGGAATTTCAGACAAAATTATGGGAACATAGAAACACGAGAAGGCCATTCAGCCCATTGAGCCTGCTCCACCATTCAATACGATCATGGCTGGTCGAACACTTCAATGCCTTTTACCCACAATATTCCCATAACCCTTTACATTATTGTCAATCAGAAATCTATCAATCTCTACATTAAACATACTCAATGATTGAGCTTCCATGGCCCTCTGGGGTAGAGAACTCCAAAGATTCTCAACCCTCTGAGTAAAGGAATTTCTCCTCATCCCAGTCCTAAGTGGCTTCCCACTTATTTTGAAATTACGTCCCCATGGTTCTAGACTCCACAACCAGGGGAAACAATTTACCTGCATCTACCCTGTCTATCCCTTTATGCATTTTGTAAGTTTCAATGTGATCACCTCTCATTCTTTGAAACTCTAGAGAATACAGGCCCAGTTTCCCCAATCTTTCTTCATAAATCCGCCCCACCATCCCCAGAACAAGTCTGGTGAACCTTTGTTGCACTCCCTCTATGGCAATAATATCCTTCCTGAGGTAAGGGGACCAAAATTGCACACAGTTCTCCAGGTGCGGTCTAACCAAGGTTCTATGCAATGAAGCAAGACTTCACAACTCCTGTACTCAAATCCTCTTGCGAAAAAGGCTAACATTCCATTAGCCTTCCCAATAGCTTGCTGCACCTGCATGTTAGCTTTCAGTGACTTTTGGACAAGGACACCAGGTCCCTTTGTACATCTACACTTTCCAATCTCCTACCATTTAGGAAATACTCTGCACATCTGTTCCTTCTACCAAGTGGATAACCTCACATGTTTCCACATTATATTCCATCTGCCATGTTCTTACCCACTCACTAAGTCTGTCCAAATCCTCCTGTAGCCGTTTTACATCTTCCTCAAAACACACATTCCCACCTAGCTTTGTATCATCCGCGAACTTGGAAATATTACATTTGGTCTCCACATCCAAATCATTGATATACATTGTGAACAGCTGGGGCCCAAGTACTGATTCTTGCGGTACCCCGCTAGTCACAGCCTGCCAACACGAGAATGGCCTGTTTATTCCTACTCTCTGTTTTCTGCCTGTTTGCCAATCCTTAATCCAGCCAGTATATTGCCTCCTATCCCATGTGCTTTTATTTTGCGAATCAACTTCCTGTGGGGGACTTAATCAAAAACTTTCTGAAAATCCAAGTACATTCGTCCATCAACTCTTCTTTATCAATTTTGTTGGTAACATCCTCAAAAAACTCCAACAAGTTCGTCAAACATGATTTCCCATTCGCAAATCCATGCTGACTATGTCCAATCAGATCATGATTATCCAAGTATCCATTTATCATATCCTTATTAATAGATTCTAGCATTTTCCCTATTATTGGTGTAAGGCTAACAGGTCTGTAGTTCCCTATTTTCTTTCTCCTCGCTTCTTAAATTGTGGGGTGACATTTGCTGCCTTCCAATCTTCAGGAATCATTCCAGGATCTATAAAATTTTGGAAGATGATCACCAATGCATCCGTTATCTCCATAGCTACCTCTTTCAACATTCTGGATGCAGAATATCAAGTCACGGGGATTTATTAACTTTCAGTCCCATTAATTTTTCTAATACAACCTTCTTACCTATACTAATTTCCATCAACTCCTCATTCTCCCTAGTCTCTTGGATATTTAAATCTGGGAGATTTCCTGTACCTTTCTCAGTGAAAACAGGCACAAAGCAATCATTTAGCTTCTCTGCCATTTCTCTATTCCCCATTATGAATTCTCCTAACTCTGTCTGTAATGGACCCACAGTTGTCTTAGCCAAATGCTTCCTTTTTACATACCTATAGAAGCTTTTACAGTCTGTTTTTATGTTTTTTGCTAGATTGCATTCATATTCTATTCTCCTTTTCTTTACCAGATTCTTGGCCTTCCTTTGCTGTATTCTAAACCTCCCAAACCTCAGGCTTATTACTATTTGTAGCAACTTTATGAGCCTTTTCTTTTAATCTTATACAAACCTTAACTTCCTTTGCCGCAGTTGACTGACTTTCTTTGGGTTTTTGCACCTTGAACGAATGTACAGGCACTGTAAGCTATGTAATGGTTCTTTGAAGACTATCCATTGCTTACGTACAGTCACACATTTTAATATATTTTCCCAATCCACCTCAACCAACTTGTCCCTCATGCCTTCATAATTTCCTTTATTCAACTTTAACACCCTTGCTTCAGAGTGAATTACCTCACTTTCAAACATAATGTAAAATGATATCACATTGTGGTCACTCATCCCTTAAGGTTCTTTTACATCAAGATTATTAATTAGTCCTTTTTCATTACATAATACTAGATCTAAAATAGCCTGTCCTCCAGTCAGCTCCTCAACATACTGCTCTAGAAAACTATCCCTAAAACATCCAGAAACTCGTCTTCTACTGTATTAGTGCTCAATTGTTTTCCCCAGTCTATATGCAGATTGGAGTCACCCATGATTACTGTATTGCCCATGCTACATGCTTCTCTCATCTCCTGATTACTTCCATGCCCCACATTACCATTACTATTTGGTGGCCTATAAACAACTCCAACCAATGTCTGCTGCCCTTTGTTGTTTCTTAGCTCCACCCAAACAGATTCCACACATTGTTCTTCCGATCTGAGATCCTCCCTTACTAATGCGCTTATTATCCCTTACATCCCTTATTATCAGTGCAACTCCACCTCCTTTCCCTTCTTGACTGTTCTTCCTAAACGTCGAATATCCTTGGATATTCAGTTCCCAGTCTTGGTTATCATGCAGCCATGTTTCTGTAATGGCAATTATATCATACCCATTTACCGCCATTTGTGCCTTTAGATCATCTACCTTATTGTGAATGCTGCGCGCATTCAGGTGGCGTGCCCTTAACTTTGTCTTTTTGACATCATTCCGTATTCGAAGCATACTCAATGATCTGCTTTGTTTCTCCTGTCTTCTAGTCTCACTACTACTTCCTGTTACCAACTTTACTTCCTTCCAATTTGGGCCACCCCTCAGGCTCCCACCCCCTTGACAAGCTAATTTAAACCCACGCCAACAGCACTAGCAAATCTTCCTGCGAGTGTATCAGTCCCAGTCGTGTTAAGATGTAACCCATCTACTTTTACAGGTCCCATCCATCCCAGAACCAGTCCCAATGCCTCAGAAATCTGATGCCCTCTCTCCTACACCAGTTCTCCAGCCACGTATTTAATCAACCTATTGTCCTATTCCTATGTTCACTAGCACGTGGCACTGGGAGTAACCCTGAGATTACTACTCTTGAGGTCCTGCTTTTTAATTTCCTTCCTAACTCCCTCAAACCTGCTTTCAGGACCTCATCCCTCTTCCTACCTATGCCATTGGTAACAATGTGGAACTCAGCTTCTGGCTGATGCCCCTCCCCCTGCAGCTGCTCTGTGATATCCTTGACCCTGGCACCAGGGAGGCAGCACACCATCCTGGAGTCATGTTTACTGCCGCAGAAACGCCTGTCTGATCCCCTGACTGTGGAATCCCCTATCACTATTGCCCTTCCATTCTTCATCTCCCCCCACCTCCGTGCAGCTGAGCCGCCCGTGGTGCCACAGGCTTGGCTCTGTCTGCACTCCCCTGAGGAACCATCGCCCTCATCAGAATCCAAAATGGAAAACCGATTAGCAAGCAGGGTAGACTCAGGGGACTCCTGAACTACCTGCCTGGTTCTCTTACACTGCTTGGCGGTCACCTATTCCCTCTCTGGCTATACACTTCTGACCTGAAGTGTGACCACCTCCCTAAACGTGCTATCCATGTAGTCCTCTGCCTCGTGGATGCAGAACAGTGACTCCAGCCACCGCTTGAGTTCCAAAACTCAGAGCTCAAGCTTGTGCAGCTGGTGACACTTCCTAAAGATGTGTTTGTCAGGGACACATGGTGCGTCCACAGCTTCACACATACTGCAGGATGTACACTCCACTTGGCTGAGCTGACCTGCCATCCTGTAACTCTAAAAACTATTTATTAAACTTAGAGTAAGTAGAATGAGTAGTATAAATTACTAGTAACAACTTTACAACATTTACGCACTCTACACTGGGATTAATTCAAGTTGTGATATTTATACAGGTTAAGTTGTTCATTCACTCTTAATAAGAGTTAAAGGATTATTATTACAGGAATATTGTGAGACTGAAATTTTTCATTACCACTAACAAAATCTCATTCTCACAAATTCCTGGATAAAGCCCAGAATAAAAAAGTAAAACCGATCTCTGTCCCAGCTTTTATGAACAAGAGGGAAATATATCGCTTGATTATTTTCACTCTGAAGTAGCAACAAGTGCTGAATTTCAATGTTATGCACACTATAACTTTGATACCTGTGTGGATGAAAACAAGGACTGCAGGGTGGACAGGCAAACTGACTGTAGCACCATGGTGCAGGAAGATATTCAAGTAGGGGGAGTGAAAAGGAAAGTCAGATAATAGATACCATTCTCTGCAGCCACAACCAGAAGTTCCAAAGATTGTGTTTTCTGCTCGGTGCCAGGATTAAAGACATCCCTCCACGGCTGGAGACCAACTCAGAGTGTGAGGGAGAGGTTTGTCATGGTCTACATGGGAACCAGTGACATGGTAGAATTAAGAATGATGTCTGCTGAGACAGTTTCAGGAGTTAAGATCCAAATTAAAATGCAGAATCTGAAAGGCAATAATCTCTGGATTGTTCGCTGAGCCATGGGCCAATTGGCATAGGGTCAAACAGATTAGAGAATTAAATATGTGGCTCAAAGAGTGGTGTGGGAAGAAGGGGTTTCAATTCATGGGACATTGGCACCAGCAATAGGGAAAGAATGAGTTGTTCCATTAGTGTGGGTTCCACTTAAATCAGGCTGGGGTTAGTGCCCTCACGAATCATATAACTAGGATTGTAGATAGGGCTTTCAAGTACAAGAGGGCAGGGGGGGGAAGAGGTCAGGTGAAGGGAAATTTAGAAATGTAAGGAAAAATGTTCAGACAATAGAGCAATGTAGTGATTTGAGTAAAAATAAGCAGGATGAGACAGAAAGGGACAGAGAATTTAATGATAATAGTGCATCAGTGAATAAAGTCCATGCAAATAATAATATTTAAAAAATACAACTAAAGGATCTTTATCTGAATGCCTGAAGCATTCATAACAAGACAACCAAATTAGCAGCACAAATAGAGCTGGGTTTGATATAATTCCCAATACAGAGACATGACTGGAAGATGACCAAGATAGTTCAATGAATATTCCCGGGTACACAACATTTCAAAAAGACAGGTAGAATGGAAAAGAACGAGGAGTAACCCTGATAATGAGTAAGAAAGGATTTTGGTTCAGAAGATCAGGAAGTAGAATCAGTCTGAGCAGAAATTAGGAATAACAAGGATCAGAAAATGTTAACGGGGGGTAGTTTTCAGGTCCCACTAACAGTAGTTACATCAATGGACATGGCATTAAGCAAGAAATTATTGGAGTTTGTAACAAAGGCAATGAAATAATCATGGGTGACTTTATTCTTTATATAGACTGGACAAATCAAATTGGCAAAGGTGGTCTTGAAGATGAGTTTATAAAATGCTTTTGCAATAGTTTCTTAGAACAATACATTGTGGAACCAACCAAGGATACGATTTTTTTGATCTTGTATTGTGTAATAAGGCAGGGTTAATGAGTAATTTCATGGTGAAAGATCCTGTTAGAAAAAGTGATCATAATACAATTAAATCCCATATTAAGTTTGAGAACAACATATTCAAGACCAAAACAAGAATCTTAAACTCAAACAAATGGATATAAATGGGGAGCTGGCTAAGGTTAGTTAGGTAAATGGACTATAAAGTATGGAATAGACAGTGGGAAGCATTTGAAGAATGATTCAAAATTTTCAGCAAAATACATTCCATTAAAAAACAAAAACTCAGTGAGAAAGATCCATCTGTGGCTTATTAGATAAGTTACAGGTAGTTATAGATTAAAACATGAGGCTTATAATGTTTCAAAGAATAGTAGTAAGTAGTCCCTTAGTGGTAGAGGCAGAAGAAATGATCATGGCGAATGAGGAAACAGCAAAGACTTTGAACAAATATTTTGGCCAAGATTTTGCAGACTCAAAACGGGACAGAGTCAGGTTTGTAAAATAAATGGCCACCGAGATGCAAAAGCAGAAATCCTGCCTTTGTTTCTGTCTCTGGTTATTTTCAGTGGCACAGGAAAGGGGGTGAGCCTGGGGCCTGACACATTCCTATTTAGAATTTGTTGGCAACTTTGTAGAAGTGGGCATTCCAGAACTTCTGGAATTTTCAAGGAGGTGACCAGGATTTGAAAACCCTCCTAAATCACACCTGCAGACTGGAGGTGGGAATGGTAAAGAAGGTGAATAAAAATTGTTTTGCCTCCTTTACTGTTCATCATGAAATGCTGTAGTCTGAGTTGTATCCATGTTTACTGAAGTATGTGATGACAGTGCTGTGATTTGAAAATGTAAGTGACCATTAAATAATGTGGTTTACAGGTTGTTACTTCAAACAGCTGGAAAGCGGTAATGTGAAAAAACAGCATTGTAAAATTGGAAAAGTCTTCAGATACAATAGATTGTCCGCTAGATAAAGTGTTATTCCGCATTTAACAATTTTGAAAGGCTAGCCCATTGTGAGAGCTTAAGCTAATTGTTAAACTCTCCCAATTGCTTTCAGTTCTTTGCAGATTAGCTCAGCCATCTGTTTGGCTGTTTGAAAGCTTTGACAGATGTAAGACTTTTTGGCTATCTTCAAAATCATTAATGGACTGTAAGGTGTGTAATATATTTATTCAGCGATCCTGGGGAATGTAAGTTTGATGGATCTGACAGATTTACAAGCTTCCAAAGAGGTTAATGACTTTTTAAAATTGCCTATTCAGGTGATGTGTGTTCATTTCGACAGATTTACAAGCTTCGAAAGAGACTAATCATTTCCAATTTCCTATTGAAGTGATATTTGTCTGACATATTTATAAGCTTCTGAAGAGGCTAATTGTTTTAAAGTACCTGTTCAAGTGATGTTTGTTTATTTTGACAGATTTATGAGCTTTCCAATGACTTCCAAATGTTATTATGAGGCTTGTGATCTCTGTTTATAAAGTGGATACTGGGTGAATGAGTGAAGGGGGTAGAGGGGTAAGGGGGCAGTGGCTTAAGGGCATGAGTGGATAAGGGGTGAGGGCAGTAGGGTGTGAGGAGTGTTGGGAATGAAAGAGATAAAGGGGTGATAGTGGTAAGGTGGGTGAAAGGGGTGAGGGGAGTAGGGGTTTGAGGTGAGGGGAGGGAGGATTTACACTGATCTGCAGGTTTTCCTCTATTTGGAGGAGCCACAGATGGCAACAAAGAACCGGGCCATTTTTTGGGAATGGGTATGGGCCTTTTAACCTGGCCAATTCAGTATTGGCCCACCTCCTTCTCTGCCTCAGGTCTGGTGCCACTCCAGGCCATCTCACCCTCCAAGAGATGAAAGTCCTCCTTGCCAGAACTGCCAGGACAGAGGCAGAATTGTGACATCAGGATTAATCCTGACTCCCACTTCCTACCTCCAAAGGGAAAATTCCAGTCTTTGTGTCTGTCTTCACAGAAGATAAAAATTACATACCAGAATTTTTTATATATATTCATTCATGGGATGTGGGCTTCATTGGGCAGGCGAGCATTTCTTTCCCATCCCTAGTTGCCCTTGCGACGGTGGTGGTGGCTACTTTCTTGAATCGCTGCAGTCCATGTGGTGTAGGTACACCCACAGTGCTGTTAGGAAGGTAGTTCCAGGATTTTGACCCAGCGACAGGAACGGCGATATATTTCCAAGTTAGGATGGTGAGTGACTTGGAGGGGAACTTCCAGGTAGTGGTGTTCCCATCTATCTGCTGCCCTTGTCCTTCTAGATGGTAGTGGTCATGGGTTTGGAAGGTGCTGTCAAAGGAGCCTTGGTGAGTTCCTGCAGTACATCTTGTAGATGGTACACACTGCTGCTACTGTGCGTCGGTAGTGGAGGGAGTGAATGTTTGTGGATCTGGTGCCAATCAAGCGGACTGCTTTATCCTGGATGGTGTCAAGCTTCTTGAGTATTGTGGGAGCTGCATTCTTCCAGGCAAGTGGGGATTATTCCATCACACACCTGAGTTGTGTTTTGTAGATGGTGGACAGGCTTTGGGGAGTCAGGAGGTGAGTTACTCGTTACAGGATTTCTAGCCTCTGACCTGATCTTGTTGCCACAGTATTTATATGGTAACCAAGGAAGCAAAACGAGGGAGGAATTTAAAGTAATTAATATTGTATAAAGTATTAGAGAAACTTAATGGACTAAAAGCCGACAAATTCCTAGTACCTGATGGCCTACATCATAGCTTCTATAAAAGGTAGCTGTAGAGATAGTGGATGCACTGGTTATGCTTTTCCAAAATTCCCGAGATTCTAAAATGGTCCCATTGGGTTGGAAGTTAGCAAATGTAACACTGGGTAGGATTTTACATCCCGCGGGTGGGGGCACACGCCCTACCCGATTGGGCGTAAAATAGCGTTGGGATGATGTCGGGCGAGTGTTCCGACGTCATCGCACACCTGCGCAATATTTCGGTGGACGGGCGCGTGCGAGAGTCAGCAGCGCGCCTGCCGACAATTAAGAGGCCTATTAAGGCCATTAATCAATTAATTTACACCTATTTTTCGCTGCCTGTCCACCCTTACAGTTGGCGGGCGGGCGAATCGGCCAGGCAGCCTTTGTATATTTTAGAAAACCTCATCCATGGGCGGGATGAGGTTTCCAACATTAATTAAACAAAAATAAAAACATTTTCACATAATTTTTATAATGTTTATGATCATGTTAGTGAGTTCTATGCAGGGACACATTTTGCACATGTTTAGAATCTTTATTTTTGATTTTAATATTCTTCAGCTCCTTGAGGCAGCCTTCAGGGAGCTTTCAGTGCGCTCTCCCCCGTGCATGCGCAGGCTTTTGTGCTCGCACTACTCCTGCCCCCACCCCGGCTGCTCTGAGCTTCTCAGCGAGCCTTTCACACTGGCTGGCCAGCTAGCCTGAAATTGCAGTCGGGAGCCAATAATTCCCCATTATTATAGTGGGTGGCGGATCGTTTCCCAGCCGCTCCCGGGCTCCTGCCCACCACACCCGCCCGATGACCCGAAAATCCTGCCCGCTATTCAAGAAAGGAGAAGAGAAAAGAGGGAACTACAGGCCAGTTAGCCTGATTTCAATTTGTTGCAATCTATTAATAATACTTAGAAAATCATAGTATGATCAAAGTCAACAAGGTTTACCAAAGGGAAATAATGTTTGCCAAATTTATCAGAGTCTTTTCTAGTAACTAGTAGGGTAGATAGTCAGCAGACGTGGTATTTGCAAAAGGCATTTGATAAGGTGTGACTCAAAAGATTTATATGGAAGATCTAATGGTGTAGGGGATAATATATTAACATGATTTGAGGATTGGCTAATGGACAGAAAGCAGAGAGTAAAGATAAACAGGTCATTTTCAAGTCGGCAGGCTGTGACTCGTGCCCAAGAATCAGTGCTGGGGCCTGACCTATTTACAATCTATATTAATGACATAGACAAAGAGACTGAGAGTAAG
The DNA here is from genome assembly GCF_964194155.1 of Cetorhinus maximus. Classification (NCBI taxonomy): domain Eukaryota; kingdom Metazoa; phylum Chordata; class Chondrichthyes; order Lamniformes; family Cetorhinidae; genus Cetorhinus; species Cetorhinus maximus. The sequence continues at coordinate 49,025,691 of NC_135895.1, read as the reverse complement.
TTTGATGAGGATACAAAGTGAGGTGAAAACGTAAACTGTTGAGGAAGACATAAGGAGGCTGCAAAGAGGTTCAGACAGGTTTAGTGAATGGGCAACAAGATGGCAGATGGAGTATAATGTGGAGAAGTTATTCACTTTGGAAGAATAGAAAAGTAGAATATTTTTTCGGATGTGTGAAACTTTTAAATGGTAATGTTCAGAGAACCTGAGCGTAGTCGTACAAGGAACACAGAAAGTTGCATTCAAGGTGGCTGGGTAGTGGGAATGGAGTGCTAAGTGCTGCTTTTTGAGGCTTTACCACTCTGTTCCAACCCCAGGTGATGGCACTCAAAATTGGGGCCTTGGTGTGTCCTTTTCCCTATTTGCTCATTTAGTTAATTGGTAAGTTGGCCAACATCAATTCTTTTGACTGTTGTTTTGTTAAGGCTCAGATCACCTGCTCCAAATTAGTAGGAAATAACAAATTTGTTTCTGTGGAATCTAATGAAAAGACTTCTGCACATCAACGTCTGATTAGCAGCTAGGAAAGGGAATAGGATGGGGATGGATTTGGGTCGGAAAATTTACCATTACTTTAGCGAGTGGTTACAGAACTAAGAATAATCGTTCAATTGCTAATGGGAGCCAATGTTATTTGTGTTATGTGTAACAAAATTATAATTCCTTTTATAAAGAACAGCTTTATGATCATTACACCTAGCATAACGAGCAAATCTTCCCCCAGGGTATTTAAACCCGCTCACTAATTCTCATTTGTAGGAGTAACCAAGAAGCCAACAACTTTTCAGTTGTGAATTATTTAAGGAGTGTTAAACACGGGTCTAAAACGGGGTTAAAGTGCACTTGTGATGCCCATGATATTTGACAGAGTTTTTTGTTGAAATTAAAGATTAATGTTGCAAGGTCCCTGGTGACAACACGTAAAAAAAAGTGAAGGACTTGGCAGTTCAGCAAGTGATCACACTGTAATCTCACCACTGGGGCCTGGTTGTAAATCCAGTCCAAACTTAAGAATGGAATGAACATCTAGTCTGTCCCTCTTTAACTCTGCTGGTTGTGAGGTCCTACATGAAGTGAGTTTAAGCAGTCTGAGCCCAGGTTCAAATAACCAGGCACCCGCAGCACAAGAGCTGAAGATATCTTGGTCCTAAAATGAGGGACTCCATTCAGAAAACCACAAAGCTGGCAAGTGGGATAAATGGAACAACTTCGGCTTTCAACTCTGTCATTTTGTTGGGGCAGAACAGGAAGATTTGCTTTACCTTTGGTGTGTTTTACTTATCCTGGAAACATGTGACGCTGGGTGCAAAGGGCACTGGATGTCTAAATATGGAAAGTCTTCTGTATTTGGCATTCATGTTTTCGATATGAATAACAGATAATCTCAATGGATTTCTTTTCAAGGTGATGAAATTTTAAGTAAGTAACATGATACTGTTGTATAGTAGAGCTATCAATATTTGCAATTTAATGAACCTCCATGAAAATCAGTGTTGTACAATGTTGAGAAAAAACAGCAAAACTTTGAGTTTGCTGCAATTGCTGCCTTCTGCCCCAAGGTGGCAGTATGAGCTTCATTTTAAAGTCCTTAATTGCAGTTATCCCATATAATCTCAGATTTCACCAAGAGACAGCTATTAAATTATAATGATTTATTGACTCTTTATATTATTTTTTTTTTCAAAATTTCACAATTTTGTGACAAGCACAGTCACATGAAAATTGTAAACAAAATAATTCTATTTCAGGTTTGGTATGCTCCTACATTCATTCGATTAATGCAAACTATGGCCTTATTTACATGAATGTGTTAAACTCACGTAATTTAATCACTTCACATGAAATGAATCACTCTGCCTAAATCCTAGATTTCTTCTTTCCTGAATTAAGCCAGTAATGCCTTTTGCATGTTTTATGCTGGGATAAAAAACATATAGACATCAAAGGTCTTCACAGAACTTAGGACTTTGTGAAAATAAAAACTGCTACATGGTTCACTGCATGTAAAGTTGTGTGCTGCTTTCAGGCATCATTTTCCAGTCTAATTTTTGAGGGTCTGTCTGGTTGCGTTGCATATTGTGAGCCAAATTTCTCTTGATTAATTGAATAATTATCCAGTCGTTGAATTCAAGCAAGACTGGTGAATTTTGGTTAAACCGGTAGCAGTGGGGGCGGGGGGGAACTGCAATAAACCAACAAGTCATTGCCTACCACCTCCATATAAATAGGGCCATGGATAGATAGCTAAGATGAAAAAAATACTGAAATGAGCTTCTGTACTGTTTTTCTACAAGAATATAAAATGTTTAAATCAGTAATAATAATTATTAATAAACATATTGATTCAAATGTACAAGATCCTGTCTTTAACACCTCACTATGGAGTCAATCCATTTCTTTTCACCATCTTGTCTTCTTTTTTGCAAAAATTTGACTTGGTTGCTGCAATTACTCTAATACATATTCTGATTTATTACAATACAGCATTACATTACACTAAAAAAATAATATTTCTGAAAAAATAACATTAATAGAATCTTTTACAGCAGTGTGCTGAGAAAAGCATCAAGATATGTTACAAAAATGTCAAAACAGATGACAAAAATAAAATATTTTGCTTCTGTAATAACTTAACGTGTACCAATTAATTGAGAACCAATGTTCTGTTTGGTGTGCACGCAGATTAGTTCTTTTCCACAATATCAGTTTACGGTTCTTGGTAATATTTTCAAAAAGAATTGTCAAAAAAAAAAAATTAATGGAAAAAGTGCAGGGACTCATCTCCACAGAAGTCACCAGCTCGAAAGGCATTGGGCGCTCTGAGGGTCCCTTGGTGAGCACCAGTCCTGTTCCATGACAGAAGAGGAGCAGGAGCAGCCTGAAATGTGTAAAACTCACACATCCCTTCAGCAATAAGCCTCTTTACCACTCGCCAATCTTTGGCATTTAATTCAGAATTGGTGGTAAATTGGTAAATTTCAGCAAAGGGGGACTTAGAAGTTCTGTAAGAGCACTGCAGTAATAACGTGGCCTAGATGACTCAACACTCACTTAACGACACAGGATTTCAAGCCAGTGATGATCACTGTCCTTTTTTTACGGCTGAGAAAGACAAAATTGGTGTGCAGCCATCATTTTCTTAACCAATTTTTGCAATCTTACCAGAAAGTACCAGATATTTCTGGGGCATCGATGCAGTGGTGGCAACAACCTTTTTAGTACTTCATCTAAGTTGACCTTTCTTCTTTGTGTGAACTCTGACAGTGAGTGCCAGCAGACTATTACCATCAGGGAGGAATAACAGTTGAGCAAATTCCTGCCTCACCCACCATCCAATCTGATGCACAAAAAGGAACCAAGGAAAAGATTTGGGGCAGGTTTATCCGGTCGGCGAGCGGGGGCGGGGCCCGCTCGCTGCCCCGTAAAATGATGCGGGGAAACATCGGGCATGTGTCCTGACGTCACCCCGCATCATGTAGATTTTCAGTTTGGTGGGCACGCAACCGAATCGGCTGTGCACTCGCTGAACTGTCAACGGCCTATTAAGGCCATTAAAAAACTAAGTAGCCTGATTGATGGACCTGCCTGTCCAACCTTAGGGTTGGCGAGCAGGCCAGGAGCCCTGGCGGGCTTCCAAAAAAGCATGAAACCCCATCCCCGGCGAGATGAGGTTTCATGAGGGTTTTTAAATTTTTATGAAATGTTTAAATAAACGTTATGGACATGTCCCAACTCATGTGACATTGTATTACCTTTATGTCCACTTTTGAATCGGATTTGATCTCCCTGAGGCAGCACTTAGCCTCAAGGAGATGAGTGCGCTCTTCTGCGCACATGCGCGAAAGAGCGCACTCCCGGCTGAGGGAATCCCCCCCCCCCCCCCCCCACCTGCACAGGGAGTGCATAGTGCTTCCTGGCGGATGTCACGCTGGGTGGGCCTTAATTGGCCCGGCCACGTAAAATGGCGGCGCACCCCCGACTGAGGACCGCCGATTGGAGGCCCGCCCGCCTGTGCCCACACAACCCCCCCGACGGGGGGGGGGAAAATGTTGCCCTTGCTTAAGTTTTACAAGGACAATAACTATATAAACTGAAACTTGGAGCAAGAGTCAGGGCTGAGTGTGAGAAATGCATGTGGGTGGATTAGCGGAGCTACCACTGTTACACTGGGCATGCTGAATGTGGTGGTTCCACAGAAATCAATGCAAGCTGCCTCGCCATCCAAGGCCACATATCACAATTCCTGGTAACAGAAAGTACTGCTAGAGAACGACGAGTTTAGTGGCTGGCACATACCAAGGAGGCAGAAAGGAGAAAGTACCTTTAAAAAAACCAAAAATACAAAATAGCAAAGTGAAGGACGCCAAATAGTGAGGAACAAACAATGAGCACAACATGAGAGGGTAGAAAGGAAAATTGAATATGGGTAAAATGGATGAAATGTATAGACATGATACAAATGCACCACGCAACATTCACATACACTAGTGCCAAGAAGTCAGCTGATGTGCACTGCAGAAAAATCAGGTTGTGGATAATTTCAGTCAAATTATCTTAGTACAGCCAGGGCAGAATCTCTACTGGAAAATCTCTGACATTGATCCACTAATCCCACATCACAGACTCTAATTGACTGCATTTTTAAAGTTGTTGTCCCTTAGCGATTCTACACCTGCAGTGGCAGCATTCAGTCAATAGCTCTCGTGCCAAATTTTATTCAATTGGGAGTTGATCTTTTGAGGAAAAAGCCCATTTGAACTCCATCTGATGTTTGTCTGCTCATTGCGTTGAGTTTCCCTGGGCCGAGACAGTAAATCTGCCATCACTTAAACGGAATGATGCACCATTATTTTACACAGAAAATATTTTCATTACCTAACATGGCAGTGAAATAGAACATGGCTTCAACAGAAAAATAAAAAATCAACTCTAAATCAATTTGAGGGCTCATCTCATTCTGCAAAAAAGGTCTTCTTTAAACACTTTCTGTGAATATAATAAGTAACTATAGACTGCAGCATTAGCACTGGACTTCAAAGTTGTAGTTGACAGATGCACTTGTCAACTTTCTAGAAGGATATTGCCATATAAAGAAAGGGAAGGACCTCTGAACTCTGGAGATATTATGAAACTATACTGATTGGTGGAATTTGCTGTATGTTCAGTATATTCTAAGAGTCTGAGAAGGGTGTGTTTTGCACAGTGATAAAACTGAGCGATGTAAATGGTGCCATAAACTGCAAAAGCAAATCTCCAGATTGGATAATAAGACCCAAATTTCTGGGGCTAAAGAGTGTGGGAATCCTGGGGCAGAATTTCTAGCTCGGGGTGTGGGCATGTGTCCGACCCCGCTCGAGCGTAAAATAGTACATGATGACGTTGGGCGAGTGTCCCAACGTCATTCCTCATTCGCGCGAGATTTTGATCAGTGGGCGCGCGGGGGAGTTGGAAGCGAGCCCGCCGACAGTTAAGTGGGCAATTAAGCCCATCAAAGTTCCAATTGTCCCCAAATTTTCGTGGTCTGTCCAACCTGGTGGACAGGCTCTGCCAGGCGGACTATGCATGTTTCCTGAAACATAAAAAAAAATGTATGGACAGAATTTTCATCATGTATATGTTCTGATGACTGATCTGATACATGGACAATTTTTTCCAGGTTTTAAAATCTTTTTTTATTGCTTTTAAATTCTTCAGCTCCCTGAGGCAGCTCTCTGCGTTCAGGGGGTTTTCATTCCGCGCTCCCTCCTCCCGCCCACACCACGGCAGCGCTGAGCATTTCAACGCGCGTTTCACGCTGGCTGGCCGTTAATTGGGTAGCCAGCGTGAAATCGCGTTCGGGGGCCGATCGCAGTCGACGGTCCATTCCCCAGCTGCTCCCGGGCCCGCCAATTGCACCCTCACACCAACCTCAAAACCCCTGCCCCTGATTTCCAACCAGGTGTTGGTTATATTCTTTAAATTCCACTAGGGGGCAGATTTTATGCCTGCCATAACTGCATTTCCCACCCAATGTCTTCAATGTTAAGGGAGATTTTGTTGGTGAGAGTTCCAGGCTACTATGGGAATTGAACCCTTTATACCCTTGTAGAACTTATGTCACTCTCAATCTTTTAGAAGGCCCAAATCCCTACCTGGATTAAAGTAATCGATTCGGGAGGGAGAGGATCGCTTACTTCATCAGGAGCCAGAATAGCTTCTTACAGGGCTGAAAGGTTCAGGAGGTTATTTTTCCTCACTTCAACACAGGGAGTCTAAGGCAGAATAGGTGTAGGTTGCTTTGCCATACAAGGGCAGATTGGGTCAGACTGAACCGTGGTTGCTAATGTGCCCACGCAGGGGCCACCAGCCTACCCATACCAGGCAGATGATCCCAGCCCTGGGGTTGTGGGTAGAATTTCAGGTTTGGGTCTGGGACTGGTGGGCGATCCAAGCACCACACTTGTGTTGGTGGAGTTGGCCCTCAGGAATCACAGGGCCAATCATTTTAAATATCAGATTCTCATGTCTCTCCACTTCTCCTAAAGATGCTGAATGGGGTATAAAGTACATTTCCACAGGAGCCAGCTGCTCCTCGGTACTTCACTCAAAAGACTACTTTTCATCTGTGAGTCTAAGCAATAATAAACTATTTCAGCACCAAGTCGAGCACAGGCACTCTCCAGCAGGATTGCCATCAGCAGCCTCCACTCATTTCTGTATTTCTCTAACTCACAGATATTGAGGCCATTTGCATCATCTGTATTGCAGTCTCAGCTGAGATCAGCTCAGACATCAAACCTGGGGTCTTGCTATTCGGCACAGCTTAGTACCAAAATGATGCATTTACCCTCAAAAATACCAGAGTCACTTGGATTATGTGGGTTTTAGCTTTGTTCAATGGCAGATAGCATGAGTGAGGCAATCAAAGGTCCCACCAGAAAGAGACCTCAGCACGAAATCTAGGCTGCTGCTTCAATGCAATACTGAGGAAGTGCACATCACTGAGGTAATGTGATATTGTTAGAGGTGCCATCTTTTAGCCGGGATGTTAAACAAAGGCCCCATCTGCCTGTTCCTACGGGCACGGAAGATATTATTTAAAGAACATATGTGTTCTGGATAGCATTGATCATTTAAACAACAACACCAAAACGGATTAACTAGTTGTTTATCTTAGTGCTATTTGTGGGCCCCTGCTGTGTGTAGTTTGGCTGCTGCAATTCCCTAGATAACAACAGAGATTACACTTCAAATGTAATTCATCGACTGTGAAGCATATTCAAACATCCTGAGGACATCAAAGGTGCTATATAAAATACAATTTCTTCTTAACTTCACCAAGATGAATCCTGACTTGCTTCCATGTGTAATCTAGGTTCAACTCAGCAAATGTATTTTTTTTAAACGAATTGTGCTTTTGTATCTGCACAACTGATATGTTGTGTGGGTGGCTGCACATAGTGATTTTAATGTCTCCGATTGGCTGTTTGAGGGAAGTTCTCGAGTAACATCAGCTTTGTGATGCATCTGATGATCCAGTTGAGTTCAGTAAAATACAGACCGCCGATCGCATGCGGGATGATCTTGCTTTCAGATGTGCACTTACTAACTGAGCGTCTGCAGGAAAACATCCTGCCCTTCTTTATGAATCACTACTTTAAAAACGGCGAGCAGAACCAAACACCATTCAATTATCTTCAGAGCCACTGGATATACTGAACATCAGCTGAATCATTAAAGGCATTAAAGTGGGACTCAGGAGGAATCTCCTGCTAATATATTTCTCAACAAATAAATATGCCCACTAACCAGCATTCGGTAGAAAATCAACCTCGCCTGGTCAGACTAAAGCACAACTTCTAGAGCACTGGGCTTTTCATGTGTTGTGAAGGCGCATATGCAACAAAAAACTTAACTTTGATGGGGAATAAATATACATTATTCATATGAACATATAGACTTTCAGAAGTAAATTTACAATGTCCCATAGCATCATGGGAAAATATCCTTCTACAAAAAGAAGATGCTGTCACCATATGGCTGTTCGGGCCTCTGAATCTCATTTTACTTTTTCCTGCATCATCACTAAGAACATGATGGATCTGATGCAACCAAGTCTTGTGGGTCTACCAAGCTGAGGGCACAGGCACTTCCTTTATGTAACTGCAAAAAGCTCCATCAGCTAATACCAGAAATTCATTTAAGGGTTTTTCTCTTAAATTAAAAGAACTTTGTGGGTTAAGGTTGCGTGTGCAGGGGGGTCAGGAGGGCCACAGCAGACTCCAGATTAAACAGACTACCCCACAGAGGAGCACAGTTGCTGATGGGGCTGTGGCCATTGAGGCAGAGTTGAGAATGGGATACTGCTCCTTTTGATGTGAAGGTTCGTGCGCAGGTTCCACTGTGATGTAGCCATTGATTATTCTGATATTGGATGGCATGACTGTTGTGCTGAAGAAAAAAAATAAAATAGAAACATCAGATACCCAGGAAGTAAGCACCACAGGAACAATGAAACTTTAGATTAGCTTTAAGTTACCTATAAAATTGAGAAATTTGATGTAAAAATCATTCTAACGGCCTTTAAATATGAAATAACTAATTCCAGCGAAATAAAGTATACGTCACATAAATCAGCTGTGGTGGAAAGGAAGCAGAAATTTCCCTAATCTCCTGTGTAGAGCTGCTGGGCAAGAGGATGTGTGTCTTAATTTCCACAGGAAGTGAGAAACGGAGGCAACAGTCACCCACTCATTGCTCTAGCACTTCTCTCAGTGGCTGGCCTGAGCCGAGTGCCATTCACAAAGACTCAGGAGCATGCTGTCCTTCCAACCTTGTGTGCACAGACAGTGTGTGATGCAGGGAGACCAGGATCAAATTAAGGGAGAAAAATACCTCAAAACAAAACCCACCCCAAGGGACTACTTTTATGATCCATACATCAACAGCCTTATTTACAACAACTTATATTTATATAGCACCTTTAAAGTCATAAAAAGTCTCACGCTGCTTCACAAGAGAGTTATAAAACAAAATATGACATCAAACCACATAAGGTGTCAAAGAGGCAGGTTTTAAGGAGTCTTAAAGGAGAAAAGTGTGGTAGAGAGGTGGATAGGCGCAGGGAGAGAATTCTGAAGCTTATGGCCAAGGCAACTGAAGGCACAGTCACCAATGGTGGGGCAATTAAAATCGGGAATGCTGAAGAGGCCAGGGCATATGCAGATATCTCAGAGGGTTGTGGGACTGGAGAAGATTACAAAGAATGGGAAGGGAGAGGCCATGGAGAAATTTGAAAACAAGGATGAAAATTTTAACATCAAGGTGTTGCTTGACCAGGGGCCAATGTAGGTCAGCTAGCAGAGAGGTGATAGGTGAATGGGTGAAGACACGGGCATCAGAGTTTTGTATGACCTCAAGGGTAGAATATGGGATGCTGGCCAGGAGTGAATTGGAATAGTCAAGTATAGAGATAACAAAAGGTGTGAATGAGGGTTTCAGCAGCAGCTGAGCTGAGGCTGGGAGAAGTCGGGCAGTCCTACAGAGGTGGGAATAGGTGGTTTTAGTGAAGGGAAGAATATGAGGTTGGCAGCTCATCTTGGAATCAAACATGGTACCGAGGCTGAGAGCAGACTGGCTTAATCTCAGACTGTTGCCAGGGAGAGGGTTGGATTTGGGAACTAGGGAACGGAGTTTGGAGCAGGGACCGAAACAATGCCTTCAGTCTTGCAATATTTAATTAGAGGACATTTCTGCTCATCCAGTACTGGATGTCAGATAAATAGCCTGGTAATTTAGCAACAGTGGAGGAGTTGAAAGAGGTGATACTGAGTTAGAACTGGGTGTTGTCAGCACACAATGAAAACTAACGCTGTGCGTTTGGATGAGTTGTTGAGGGGGCAAGGATAGACGCTTGGGGACACCTAAGATAATGGTGGAGGGGCAGGAAGAGAAGACATTTTAAGTGATACTCTGGCTACAGTTAAACAGATAATAGAACTGGCTGGGAGTAGTCCTATTCAGCCGGATGACAGTGGAGAGGTATTGGAGGAAGATAGTGTGATCGACCATGTCAAATGCTGCAGATAGTTTGAGAAGGACAAGGGGGGATAGTTTACCGTTGTCACAGTCACATTTGATAAGAGCTGTCTGAGTACATTGGCAGAGGTTGAAACCTGATCAGAAGAATTTAAACATGGATTTTTGGGAAAGATGGGCATGGATTTTGGGAAGTGGCTATACATTCAAGGGTTTTGGAGATGGTGGTTGCAGATGGGGTAGTCGTGTGCAAGGATGGTGGGGCCAAGGGTTGTTTTTTTGAGGAGAGGTGTAATGACAGCAGAATTAAAGGAGAGAGGGACAACCTGAAGAGAGAGAACAGTTAACAATGTTGGTTAACATGGGGACCAAGACAGGAAGTTGAGTTAAAAACAAAAATAAAAACAAATTGTCAGCAGTTTAGTGGGAATAGGGTTTGAGGATGCAGAAACTGGGTCTCATGGACAATATGAGCTTGAAGATGGAATGAAGGAAGTAGAAGAGAAACTAGAGAAAGATGCAAGTTCAGAGCAAGGGTATGGGGAGCCTTAGAGGAAGGTTGGCGCAGCAGCTAGTGGAAGGGAGAAATGCAGCAGAAGTAGCTGACCAGGTAGTTTGATCTTAGTGACAAAGAAGCCCACGAGCTGTTCACACTTATTATTGGAGGTGAGGTGGAAGAGACAGGGGAAGGGGATTTAAGGAGATGGTCTGCACTGAAGAAAGACGCTGGGAGTTATCTTTTCATTGCAGAATGATCCAGGAATGGTGAGCAATTTTAGCAAAAGAGAGCAGGAACCAATGGTGCTTTATGTGGTCAAGCCTGATCTAGAGGTGGATGGTTAACCAGTTGTTCACCATATAAGTTTACGTCTATGTCTCTTGGACTTAAGGGAGTGGAGATGAGGGCCATACAAGATAGGAACAGCCAAGGTGAGAGAGAGTTATGGTTTTATTGGGATCTAGGGCATCAAAGGTGTAGGTGAGGGTGCAGTTGAGTAAATCAGTAGCTCATAAATGTTGTGGTGAATGGAGGGCCAGAGGCTAGATAGTTGGGATTTTCAAAATGCAGTTGTAAGGGAGAAAAGCAGTGAAGAAATCACAGTGAGAAAATTTTTATTGCACTGGGGAGGATGGTACAGAATGATGATTTTGAAAGAGAGGTGAGGGGGTGGGACAAATGCTCAAAGGAGAAAGAGGGGGAGGAGTTCAGGCTAAAGTGTGATCTAGTGATAAGTGCCACATTGTCACCATGATGATCTTGATGGGGCAAGTAGTGGAAGGTATTGCCCGGTGGTGGGGGTAGATTCTTCAAGGGGAAATGTGTCATCACCGCTCAGCCAGGTTTCTGTCAAGGCTATGATGTTGATGCAATCACCTACAATAAGTTCGTGGTTGGCAAGGATCTTGTTCACAAGTGAATGGATATTCTGTACAGGAAGCTTAGAGAGATGCTGAGAATTGATCTGCTGGCTGAGTCCATAGGGTCAGCTGTGGGAGGGGTAAATTAACTTCCCCCAAGTGGAGCTATCATGCTCATTCAGAGCCTTGTTAGAGCCAACTGAAGGAGGCCGACTGGGATTTTCCAGTCAGCCTTTAGTTTCCTACACCGATGGGACCAGTTTATGTGTCTGGAGGTGGACACCCGGTGGAATGCTGGGGGGAGTGGCGGGGGGGTGGTGCTACAGGCCCTCCTTACCTGCCTGGGTGCAGGTGTAGATGGCTTCCCCCCTTTCCCCACGCAGTGGTGGCCTGGTTGATGTAACTGTTTTTTAATTTAAGATTGTAAAAATTGGTGAGAGGATGCCTCCATGTTGAAACGCCCTCTCAGTTACTTATCCCATCCATTGCAGTTCTGAAGAAGAGTCATACGGACTTGAAATATTAACTCTGCCTTTCTCTCCACAGATATGTCAGACCTGCTGAGTTTTTCCAGCAATTTTTGTTTTTGTTTCAGATTTCCAGCATCCGCAGTATTTTGCTTTTATTATTGCAGGCTGCTGCTCCTCTCAAGCTGGAAAGCCTCTGATTGGCCCTCTGGCTTGGAGAGCCTGCCCACTACCCTTAATTGGATGGAGAACCTGTCTCCAAGACAATTAACTGACGGGGTGAGAGGCCTTGTCAAAATTCCACTGAGTGACTCTTGCTCCTCCCCACGACCGGAGGTGGGTTCAGGTATGGGAATTGGAAACAGTTCCAATTTCTGTTTCCTGTCCCCGGAGGGAAAATCTATCCCAGTGTCTTTAACAGCTTTGGAGATGAAGCCCCATTGACTGTAATAGTCTAGCTCTTTAACCTTTTCACTGTAAATTACCAGATGTATAAAAGGTTGCAAATGGAGCTTTCTAAAATGACAGCGCCTTCTATACTGTCAATAAAACATGGGAGAGGGATTGTCTGTGGGTCACAATCAGAATGTGACACCCAAAATTATGCTATTTGTGAGTCTGTTTTGCTGATTTCCTCCAATTTAACGTATAAAATTGTGCATAGACAAGCAAAATCAGCATGAACAACTGTGCCTGAGGAAAGGCCAAACTTGAACCAAAAATGAAGAGCGAAAGTTAACCATCTAATTAGCATTCACGCACATTGGTCACAGCATGTTTAAGAACATACAATCATGGGAGATTTTCAATTTTTAATATGATTTATACTGATGCCATAAAAATGCATTCAAATAAACAGAAAATACTGAGCAGGTCTCACTGAGAATAATGATAAATAGAAATTGCTCTGGTAAATGGCAATAAAACACCAGAAAAAACACTATTTGTGACTGTGCCTAAAATTATGGGCTTAATTTTACACCCGTTTTGAACCAACCGATTGAAGGAAATTTGTGGGCAAGGTTTTTTTTAGCCTGGGATCAGAGCCATTATAATAAATCAAGATCTGTTCAGGCATTCAGGTCGATAGGTGGACATAAAAGAATTAGGAAATTCGGGTGCAGCATAATTAGCCACATAATGCATTTGCATCTGAATTTCCTTGATCTATTATGCCTGGTCTTTATCTTACACCCCAACTGCACTTATATCTGGGCACCTGCATCCAGGAAATTCCATCCTATGATGTTTCGATTATGTGTTGGCCTGAAGGAGATGTCTGAAATGTTAAACATGGAACATTTTAAAGAATGCTATATTTTATAGTCCCACTTGCTTTATTGTTATTGCCTTTCAACATTTAAATGAATGAATATCCTTACTCTCAGTATATCCCCATATTGTGCCATTTTAGTACTCTGCACCAATGCTGGGATAATCACCTAGAGGTGAATCAGAAGCCTATCTTCCAATACTTTATTTTTTAAAATATCGCTTTCCTTTATTAAACACGGTTTATTTTCCTCTGAGAATACTGGAGGGTTGAGTTTGGTTACATAACAAAATGCTAACATCAGTTGATCTGTAATTTTAGGTGTCAACCAGCAGTTAGATTGGATCAACCTGTAAATCAACAAAATGCACTAAAAATTACACACTCACCTCATCCTAAATTCAGTAAATCACACATAAATCAGAAGTGTTACACAACCTGCAGGAACATATGCCACCAGAACACATAAAGTACACAAGGATACCTCAGGCCTCTCCTGCCCCAGACATCCCCTCACCGCCTTCCAATTCCTTATTTACCTAGGGGACTGTACCTCCTCATTCCCGGATGCAGCCTGAACACTTCCCCTCCCTATCCCTATCATGTATTTTGACTTTCACCCACCAGCAGCGATATCAATCCTGTCAGCTCCAGGAGGGCATCAGTATTGGACATGTAAATAGGGCTGGGGGGTTAAAATCCCCCAGACCTAACGTTCTGGCAGACCAGATGGTTCGTGCTCGCTTCTAGCTCCAATTCCTGCCCCAAATTAAAATTGTGGCTTTAGCTTTATTGGAGTGGCAATTTGGATGCCAGAAATATGATCTGGTGTGTAATTACCCATGGAGAAGACTCAAATATCAAATAATGTGAAAAACCACAGGAAAAGGCTGGTTGACATTTTGGATTTTCAAGGTCACTATTCACGGTGAGCACATTCACTGACGAGGGTGAGAAACGTGCTTTTCCCATAGTCGTGTGCCTTTCCCATTATACCCACTCACTATAAAACCTTGCACAAGGATTGCTCCTAAGGTATGAGGTGGAAAATTTAAAGGACAATAGAAAACTCACACACTTCTGTAGACTATCATATGGTATGAATCATTTTAACTGCTCAGTATAACAAGTATTTCATCTGATGATAAGGAAAAAGAGAAAGTTGAAGTAGACAAGCTTCTAATATGAAACAGATTTTCACCTAAAAAAATTCTTAAGTGCATGCGTCACATTGACAGAATAGGTTTTTTATGTATTAGATCAGTGACAAAATAGTTTCAGTTCTACTGCAACAGTACAGTTACCTGAAGTGCCAACACACATTTGAGTTATGCCCAACGTTTTTTTTTACAGTGAATATTTCTACAGCTTTTCATAAAACCAGTTCTTAGACTCAAGGTCTAGAAGGGGCCCCGGACTGAAAGTGTTCTGGAAATAATGCTCATTTAGTCCAGCACTGCATGGATACATTTCAAGGATGGATCTCTTACTTGCACTAAATATCATCATATAATTATGAGGGATATTAAGCCTCCTGTATGGAACAGATTCATGCCTCTCAATTCTTATACACATACAGACAGCCAGGAACCAGAATGGTTTAAAGTCTTTTTTTCTGATACATCAAAAACAGACATGATGGGTTGAGCAACATTCTCTTCCATTTACATATGGTGGCATAGTGGTTCTGCTACTGGACTAGTAATCCAGAGAATATGAGTTCAAATGGCCCCATGGCAGCTTCACACTTTAATCAGCTCAGAAAATCTGGAAATGTAATAAAACATAATAAAAATGCAGCAAGTTCACATGTTGTGGCTGCAAGTCAGCTGAACATTGATGGAATGGGGATCCCTTTAGGTTGATAAATACTGCTGGGTGATCTGAGAGTGTCTTAACTGCAATGAGTGCAGCCTATGACTCCCCGGACCTGTTAGAATCCAGGAAGAGCAGCAAATCCAAGGGCCCTCTCATGCTGACTGATGTCATCAATAGTGAAGTGCACGTAACAAATCATGGCATCCATCACCTGTGATGTGTACCTGCGGGTAGCAGATTACGAGATTCGACAGCAGGCTGTCACCAGCAGAACCCTGCAAAGATCTGAAGGGCTGCAATGACCTTGTCTGCCATTGGTACTGTGTGCTCACCTGGTCCATTTGGAAGGAAACTTTCCAGGAGGCTGCATATATCAGCAACAACCTGATATGAATGCCTGGGCTTCCTGAAGCACTAGTACTCAGCCATGTCCAAAAAGCTAATCCTCGGCCTGCAAGCTGTGCTGAGTGTATTGCTTCTTGGGAGTTCTGAGCTCATCGCCTCTATTCTGTGCAGTGGCAGGTAGTTGAGGAGAAGGCTCCTGTTGTGTTTGCTATGTTGGTGTTGCTGCTCCTCTTGTTCCTCATCAGAGGTCCAGGGTAGAGCTATTTAAGCTATTTCCATGCTGTTGCAAAGGCTGATAGCTGACACATGCAGCTCAAAGGCCAAGAACTCCAAGTTAGTAGAAATGATCTCCAAAGTAGTGGAAATCATCTGCAAAGCAGTGAAAGCACACACTCAGAACAAGTCCTGCGTGCAGAAGCCTTTCATTTAGGTAAGGAAGCGGCTGTCAGACCTCAGTATTTACAGCTTTTCTTGCCTGTCAGTTGCTCAGTCTCATCAATCCCTCCTGTCCTCTCATCTTGTTTCACCTGACAAGTTCCAGGAAGCATGGGAAACTTGTGTACTCAGGGTTAAAGTCAGAATTCTTGGTTAAAACTGCAGTTAATTACTGATTCAACACATTTAAATCTCAGACGTCCTTGCCTTATGGGAGGTTTCCTGTGTGCTGAAGAACACACTTGGGTTTAAGGCAGAAATTGATGGGTTCCTGCCAGCTTCCCAAGACGCTGACAGTCTCTGTTTTATTCAAACTGCTGCTCACACAGAAACCCACCCACCTTGAAAGGTTAAAACTCTCCCCTAAGTGTTAGCAGGATATTCAATGGGGCGAGCTGATACCATCACAAATGAACTATATTCAACTAACACACTGTGTACACACAAACACATGCACCCTCCAGCAACAACCACTGTGTTGTGATCTGAACCAGGAGCTCTGAGTGATACTTTCCCCTCCCTAATTCAAAAAAGCTAAAGACAACTGCAGTGTCTCAAAGCTCCTCCAGCTGAAATCAGCACTAAACAGAGTCCAGAGGTTGAACCAAAGGCCACCCTGATCCAAAAGGTTGACAGTTACAAGAGGCAGTGGAGTAGCTGACTATATTTGAAATTTATTTCACAGAATAATATTGCCTAGCAGGAGATCATCCAGTCCATTGTGCCAGGGCTGGCTTGCTGATCAAGCTAAGACTGACACTTGTAGTGTAAACGTACAATCATTCCATAGGATATAGAAAGTATTCCAATTGCGAGCTAATCAATTCATTTTCAATTTAATTATTTAGAGTTATACATTATAAGGTCAGGCATCCAAAAGATGTACCTTGGGTCCAAAGGATATAAAACTGTCATTGTGATGGATTGCTCCTTGTGGAATATTTTCTTTATTCATAGAGGTATGCAGATGTATCATATGCAAAAAATGCTTTGAATTTTAGTATTGCTGAAAAGTTCTCAAGTTCTGTACTAGCAAGCAACTGCTTTTAATTTTGAAATGAAGTTCTTACAGCTTGTTCATTAGCGCTTTTCTAGAGTATAAACTTTGATCTAATGCGATATCTAAAGATTGCAGTTTGCAGAAGCCAGTTATCCTAGCTGCAGCGAAAGATCATGTATCTTAGGTTGCAGAATGTCATCCCCTGCTACTAATCAAACATCAGGAATGTTGGAGTCAGGAGCATATCACAACTCCACCTGACATAATATTCATCATGTCAATGGACTGCTGTATTCCCTAAGGTCAATGTAACAATTCGTGAGACTGCCCCCAAGCCTGAAAGGGGAGACTAACACATTTTCATTGTACACAGCCATGCTCAAGCCAAAGGTGACTCACAGGACCTGTCTGCACCTAGCATAATAGGCAGCAATAGGTTTCAGAGGTGACTAATGTAATGCCGGTTTAGGGACCTTGTTGTTTTAGGGGCTCCAGGGTTTAAACTGAAAATTGTTCAGACATCCAAAAGATACACCTTGGGTGCAAAGGATATAAAGCAGCCACTGTGACAAATTGCTTCTTGAGGAAACTTAGCTCACTGCTAGAAAAACAACTTCATTGGTGTTGAAAAGAGAGAAGTATCCTGCTTGGCTTGCTGTTGATGGCACAATGTGACTAACTAACTTCATTTTGAAAAGGGAAATAAATGGGATTTCATTATGTTGTTACTGTTTTCAGTAAATTATGTTCAATATTTAGAACGCTATTAAGTTCACACATCTAATAAAATTACTAGAATATTTTTGCACAATGACTATAATTGCACCCTGAGCTCATTCACAAAAATTACTCCAAAAACCAGTGTTGGATCCTAGTCACCAGTTTGTTGGGACTCAGTGATCCGGGTTGCACACTTGTTTTGGGTTGGCCGAGTTGGTACAATAGTTAGAGTTGATCAGCAGACAGTTCTTAGGTGGAACACATTCTGATCATTTACAAGGGTAGTCAGCAGCTACACTCATATGCTTTCAATTCAAACCCTGTCTCCATACTTCAGAGTCTAACTATAGACTACTGACTACTGAGGTAGCTTGCGCTACTCCTCTATTGGTTACATAAGATCATGTGATTTTCCATTACGACATCCTTCTTAAAAGTATACTACACATTACATAAAACCATATTTACCACATCCCTCCCCATTTACTCATTAACACATTTTACATTTACAAGTACAATTTTCTCAAAATAACAAATTATTTACACAGCTAAGTAACTCACAAATTCAGTCTTTCTGGGGGTTTCCTTATGCGTATAGAATGTCTCAGTTCTACAACTTCAGATGCTTCGTCAGGAACCTCCTTTTCTGGAGTTGTCTGAACATCAGGTTCTTCGGTGGGGACCTGCAAATCTGTTTCCTTAACTCTTGCAGGTAGAACAGACACATCTGACACATCTGTACTAGGTTGAGTTCTCTCAACAGGAAATGTTGACTTGGTCATGGACAATGGTGGAATCATTTCTTGGGGATTTTTTTCTTTCTTCCTTAGATGATCCACATGTCTCCATATGACTCGGCCTTCCACATTCACATGGTAAGATAGAGGTCCAGTTACTCCACTTAATTCACCTGGTTACCACTTTGGTCCTTCTCCAAAGTTCTTCACATATACCATCTCTCCTACGGTAATCTTCCTGTCATGACTATGCCAATCGTGTCTAGTTTTATGACTTCCCTTCCCCTCTAAATTCAGCATTATTAAGCTCAATCTCATCCTGAGAGGGCATTTCATCAATAAATCCGCAGGTGTGACACCTGTTGTTGTGTGAGGGGTGGTCCTATAATGGAAAAGAAAGCATGCAAGCTTGGTTGCTATGGAATTTCCAGTTAATTTCTTCATGCCAGCCTTGAATGTTTGAACCGCTCTTTCGACCAGTCCATTTGAGGAAGGGTGGTACGGTGAAGTTTTTACATGAGTAATACCTTTGAGGCTGATAAGCCACTGAAACTCAGCATTTGTAAATGCCGTGCCGTTATCAGATATGACCACTTCTGGTGGTTCGTGAATGGAAAAACTTTGATGTAGCTCCTCAATTGTAGCAGAAGACGTTGGTGGCTTCACCTCATACATGTCCATCCATTGTTAGTGGGCATCAACAATGAGCAGAAACATTGTTCCCATGAAAGGTCCCACGTAGTAATCGTACCCATGGCCTTCCACTCTCAAGGGTGTAACGGAGCTGTTGAAGGTAACTTTTGCAATTGCTGACACTGCACACAATTCTTCACTAAGCTCTCTATTTCTTCATCCATCCCAGGCCACCATGCTATGGTCTTCATTTGGGAAATTCCTGGATGTGCACTATGTTGTTCAATCAACAATGGCTTTCTTCCTTTTGGAGGAACAATCACTCGTGCTCCCTGCAATAAGGTACCATCCTGGCTGGTTATTTCACGTCTTCTGTTGAAGTACGGTTTAATTTCATCAGACACATGCCATTGTGACCAACCATGAAGCACTTGTTTTCGTACTTTGGATAAGACTGGGTCTTGACTTGTCTAATCTCTAATCTGTCTAGCACATACCAGAGATGAATCTAAGAAATTCAACAACAAACCTAGTTCTTGTGGAACTGGGACATCCTTATCTTTTTCTTGCAAGGGCAAACGACTCGGTGCATCAGCGTTTGCAATTTGATTTTCAGGCCTCTGATCGAAAATATACTCGTAGGCTGCTAGGATCAACGCTCATCTTTGTATTCTTGCTGAGGCTATGGGTCATATAGCCTTGTCCTCGCTGAACAATCCCAGCAATGGCTTGTGGTCTGAAATGATTGTAAAATGACAGCTGTGTACGTACTGATGAAATTTCTTGATACCAAAGATGACTGAGTATCTGTGAGTATCCCCTTTCCACTGTGGTGAGCATTCTTGAGGCATATCCTGTAGGCCGTTCCATGACATTGTCTATTAGATGGGAGAGCACTGCTCCAACTCCATAGGGAGATGCATCACATGTTAACACCAGTTCTTTCCTCTGGTTATAATTTACTAATAGGTTGGATGAGTGCAACAATTTTTTTTTTACCTTTATGAAAGCCTCTTTCTGTGGTGTCTCCCAAGACCAATGTTGGTTCTTCTTGAGTAGGTAATGTAGGGGCACCAGTTCTGTAGACCCCAAATTGGGTAAGAAACACCCATAATAATTGATCATTCCTAAGAATGATTTGAGTTCGGAGGTGTTCTTTGGCACAGATGCCTCTCTTATGGCTTTCACTTTTTCCTCAACTGGGTGCAGGCCCTGTGAATCTACCCAGTGACCAAAATAGATTACTTCCTTCGCTTGGAACATGCATTTTTCTTTTTTTAAATGAACTCAAGTCTGCAAGAAACACTTTAAG
Organism: Cetorhinus maximus; assembly: GCF_964194155.1. NCBI lineage: Eukaryota > Metazoa > Chordata > Chondrichthyes > Lamniformes > Cetorhinidae > Cetorhinus > Cetorhinus maximus. Next base: position 49,005,575 of record NC_135895.1, on the reverse strand, counting down.
ACTTCTTCTAAGTTTGCCAAATGCTCCTTTTCAGTGAATGCTGTCACCGGAATGTCTTCTAAATAAATTACTACATGGGGCAGTCCCTGCAGTAAACTTTCCATTGTTCCCTGGAATGTGGTGTAAACTGAGGAGACACCGAAAGGAAACGGGTATATTGGTACAACCCTTTGTGTGTATTAATTGTGACAAATTTCCGGGAGGCCTTCTCAAATTCTAATTTTCAATAAGCATGAGTATCAAACTTCGTGTAGGCAGTTCCACCTGTCAGTTTAGCATAAAGGTCCTCAATTTTTGTATGGGGTGTCTGTCCAGGTTAGCCACTTTATTAACTGTCAATTTATAGTTTCCACAAATTTGAATGCATTGGCTGGGTTTAAAGACGGGGACTATTGCTGCTGCCCATTCTGAGAACTGCACAGATTGTATATCGTCCTGTTGCTCTAATCTGTCCAGTTTGGTGTCAACCTTCTCGTTTAGTGCACAAGGTACTGGTCTTGCCTTCATGAATCGGAGGGTTGCCTCTGGATCCATATGAATTTTTGCTTGCAGACCCTAGACCTTCCCAATTTTGTCCTTGAAGACTGAAGCATATTTTTGTAGTAGCTCTGGTAACCCACTTGCTCTCAGCTGGAAAATTTCTAACCCATTCTAACTTAATTTCCTTTAGCCAGTTTCGCCCAAGGAGGCTTGGCCCCTTGCCTGCCACCTCCATTAAAGGTAGTTTTACCAATTGGCTTCTGTAGGGGACAGTAACTCTGCTTATGCCTTTGACTTGGATGTCTTCACCTGTGTAAGTTTTTAATTTGGCATCAGTTTCTTCCAAATTTAACTTATTATCACCATAATTCAAAGATTTGAAGCTGTGTTCACCAATCACTGTAGTGGAAGTTCCTGTGTCCACTTCCATTCTAATAGGTCTGCCATTTACCTTCACTATTACATATATTGGTTCTGTATTTCCAACTTCAAATTAAATAACGAATAAATATCTGAATTTGCTGCTTCAGGGTCTTCTAATTGGAGATCTCATGGGTTTTTTTTCTTTTGTTCGAAGGTTTGCCTAATTCTTTCCTTGCACTGTCTCATTAGGTGTTCATTTCGATGACAATAAAAACATTTGAATTTTTTAAACTGCCAATCGTTATAAGGTTGTCTGGTTCAACCTCTGTCACAGTTATTCCTTCCTTTCGCTGCCAAGTCATTTATTTTTATTTGTCTGCTAGTGGCGGCTGTTTCTCGGCAGAATCTTGCATTTTCATGCCCTTTTCGGCTGGGGCTTCCCGTCCAACATGGAGGATGGCACCATTTTGCGCTCCCTGTATGGCTTTTGAATCCCTTACTACATTTTCCACGGCCAGTGCTATCTCTAACGCCTTCTTAAAATTCAAATTTGTTTCAGATAGTGATCTCTTCTGAATCGTGTCCTCATTCACACTGCACACTAAACGGTCTCTGAGCATGTCATCTAAAGATGCGCCAAACTCGCAATGTTCTGTTAACTGTTTCAATCTTTCCACATAACAAGCAGCTGTCTCCTCCAGGACTCTATTTCTTGGGTTAAATTTGAACCGTTGCATTGTTGCCGAGGGCTTTGGCTGGTACGAGGTCCACCAATTCATCAAAACTTTTTGAAACTGGGGTACTGGGTGTCTCCAAACTTCGAATCAAGCCATAGGCTTTGCTCTCACACATGGATAGGAGGATCGCTCACGTCTTCTCTTCCCCCGCAATGTCGTTCACTTGGAAAGAGAAAGCGAGGCATTCCATATAATGAGACCAATCACCATGGCTGAATCGAAAGGATCAATTCTTCCGAAGGGGATTGCCTCGACGATTAAGACGGAAATTCTACTCACAATTACAGTGCGATGTACAGCCGGATTTCGTTTCTCTTGATTTCTTTGATTAACTTGTTTTAATCTCGAAGCCAATTTATTGTACCTTCACTTTTTCCTTGCTTTTTCCTCGTCACCAGTTTGTTGGGACTTAGTGTCTTGCACACTTGTTTTGGGATGTCCGAGTTGGTACAATAGACAGTTGATCAGCAGACAGTTCTTAATGGAACACATTCTGTTTATTTACAAAGGTAGTCAGCAACTACACTCGTGTGCGTACAACTCAAACCCTGTCTCCATACTTCAGACTCTAACTATAGACTACTGACTACTGAGGTAGCCCGCACTACTCCTCAATTTGTTACATAAGATCATGCGATTTTCCTTTATAACATCTTTTTTAAAGATATACTACACATTACATTAAACCATAATTACCATAACCAGGATGTATTGTTTTCTAATATTAGGATATATTCTGTAAATAGTTTATTCTTAGATTGGGCACATCACTGTTTGAAGTTGCAGTACTTCTACCTCCACAAATCTTAAATTATCTCGAGTAGCTAAAATTCTTCTGTCATTTATTTGGGAATTTTTTTTTCTAACTCATAACAGGAATTTCTCCCCTCTTCTGAAAACTTAGATTTTCACTTAGGTTCCATGGGTACCAGCAGAATGGCAATAGCTCATACAAGTGATTAATTTTTAAAAATATTAGGTGCAAGCCTAAATTGCCTCAGTTGGTAGCAGTCTCACCTGAATCAGAAGGTTCTGGGTTCAAGTCCCACTTCAGAACTTGAGCAGAAAAATCGAGGCTGACAATCTAGTGCAGTATTGAGGGAGTGCTACACTGTCAGAGGTAGAGTCTTTCAGATGAGGCGATCAACGTAGGGCCCACCTACACTCTCAAGCAGATGTACAAGATTCAATGGCACTATTTCAAAGAAGAGCAGGGAGGATATACCTGGTGTCCTGGCCAATATTTTTCCTCATTCAACATCACAAAAAATGATTATCTGGTTATTATCACATTGTTGTTTGCAGGGGCTCATGCAAATTTGCTGCCACATTTCCTACATTACAACCGTGACTGCACTTTGGAGGTACTTCATTGGCTATTAAGGGCTTTGGGATATCCTGTGGTCACAAAAAGCACTATATAAAGCAAGCCTTTATTTTTATTTAAACCCAGATAATAAAGCCAAGCAATTCTGTGCTCAGCACCAGAAAAACAGCAGTGTTGCTTTATACAATAGGACTTAGGCACGAAGGCCGACTCTAAGTTGGTATTCCAGCTGAGTTCTTCAAAGCTGGTGAACCTTTGCTCACATCAAGACTCCAGGAACTCATCCTATGGGCAGGATTTTCCTGTCGGCGAGCGGGGCCATTTAAATTTTCCAGTAAGCGGGGGCGCAGCAAAATCAGCTGCGCACCCGCCGACCTGTCAATGGCCATTGAGGCCATTGACAGAGTCATTTAGCTAATTAATGGACCTGCCTGTCCAACCTTAAGGTTGGTGGGTAGGCCAGGAGCCCCAGCAGGAATCAGAAAAAGCATGAAACCTCATCCACTGGCAGGATGAGGTTTCATGTAGGTTTTTAAAAATTTTATTAAAGTTTTTAAAAAAATTATGGACATGTCCCAACTCATGTGACAGTGTCACGTGAGGGGACATGTCAGGAATTTTTTTTTCCTATTTTTAATATTTGTGACAGAACAGCCGATCTCCCTGAGGCAGCACTTAGCCTCAGGGGGATGAGTGCGCTCTTTCGTGTGCATGCGTGAAAGAGCGCACTCTCGGGTTTAGGGAATGCCCCCCCGATCACACAGGGAGCACGTAGCGCTTCTGTGCAAATGCCGTGCTGGGCGGGCCTTAATTGGCCCACCCATGTAAAATGGCACCGTGCCCCTGATTGGGGGTGCCGATCGGAAGCACATCTGTGCACGCCCACCCTTCAACTTCGCCCCCGAAGGGCGAAAATCCTGCCCCATGGATTTGGGGGAAAAAAGAACACCCCCTCCCACCAACTTCAGGAATGCAACAATTATAACTATCTTCAAGAAGGGAGATAAATCACACTATGGAAACTAGCGAGTTATTTCCCTCATGTTCATAGCAGGAAAAATCTTAACACACATTCTCCTAAATCGCCTACTTTCTGTGGCTGGGAAAATCTTACTTCCAGAGGCTTTAGACCTTCAGGAGGAACCTTGGATATTGTTCTTGCCTTTGTTGCCAAACAAATCCAAGAATAATGTTGAACAACAACAGCAGGAACTCTTCATTGCATTCATTGACCTGACCAAATGTGACTCAGTAAATTACACTGCCCAGTGACTGTGCGCCAAAGACTTGGATGTCCAAGAAACTTCATCGCAATCCTGCAAATGCTTCATGATGATATGACTGCAATTGTCTTGAGTGGGAGATCTGAAACAGACAACCTCAAAATCTGGAACAGGGTCAAGAATGGCTGTGTGATAACCCCCATAATTATTTACAATCTACTTGACATTCACTACTTGACTATTCACCTCATCAAAGCTCAACTGCCCTCTAGTGTCAACATTAAATATCATTTAATGGGAAACTCTTTAACCTCAGTCGCCTCCATGAAAAACTAAAGTGACCATAAGTATCCGTGGTCTACAGTTTGCAGATGATTGCAGTATCTTGCCCACTCTGCACCAGATTTGCAAACCATTCTTAATACAAAAAAACCCCTTGAATGTTGCCAAAACAAAACTCTTATCAACCCACATCTCGTCAGCCAAATATTCCACCACCCATATATATTGAAGGAGAGATTCTAGAATATGTTGCGCACTTTCCATACCTTGGTAGCAAACTCTCTCAAGAGGCCATCATTGTTGAGGAGATTCAACACTGGATCAGCTGTGCCAGCACAGCCTTCTACGAAGTACATGTCATGGACAGAATATATATGCACTCTTATTGACCGTAAACAGTATGTTTTGAATGGAAAGAGGTGTATTCTAATTAAACAACTCAGCAACAAGTTTTAATGAGTTTAAAATAAAAAGGTTATTTATTCTCACACAGATCTAAAACAATCTAACAGATTACAGTTAATTCAGTCTCTGAATTATGATTTCCAGTCTCCTGCGTGGCAGGCCTGTGGTTTCTTGAATGGATTTGATAAACTTGCAATTGAAGTGAGGGCGTTGTAAAGTGAAGGGTTCACAGCAAGTTGTGAGGTTTCTTGTAGTCAAATATCTAGGAGGTTGGTTCTCAGGTGAACTTTGAAACTGGAACAGGTTAAGTACTTTGGCTGCTTGATGACTTGCAGCTTGTTTCAGAGTCTGGTTACCAGACTAGCTGATCACTGATGGTTCTGATGGATCTGCTGGGTCCTGGGTTAATAAGGCTGCAAATCTGAAACCAGCTTTGATTACGTGACCGCTGGGGTAACACTTCTGAGGCCCAACACTTCTGAGGGGGAGGCCATTGTGATACAATGGGAAGTTTATAGTGGCCATTGAGTTTTGATCTTCCCTCATGAAGACAGGCAGTCTGGAAACTCCATAGTCTTTAGGTGTTGGCCCATCCTTAAACAAAGATATGTTTGAATTCCACAGGTGGCTGTGCAGTACCCCCACCTATGTCCATAATTAATTAGGTATTCATCAGACACTTGATACTGTCGTTGGTCCAAATGCTAAAAGTCACATAATTTGCAGCAGCCATCTACAGCTTGTTTGTTTCCAATGGTTAATAGTACTGACTGAAAGTGCACAATAATGACATGCCTGTACTGGGCATGACATAAGGCAGAGAGTGTTTGACAATAAAAAAGCTCCATAAGTCCATGAAAGTCCTAGGGTAAAACTTATAGCTCGGTGGGCATGCATCCTGACATCATAGCGCACTGGCATGATATTTCGGTCGGCGGGTGCACGCCGGAGTCAATTAAAAGACCTATTAAGGTCATTAATAAGTTAATTAAAAGAAATTCTTCGCTGCCCATCCAACCTTATGGTTGGTGGGCCGGTGAAAAGGACAAGCGGCCTTTACACTTTTTTGGAAACCTCATCCACAGACGGGATGAGGTTTCCTGAAGCAAATAAAAATCAAATAAAAACATTATTTTTTTCATTAATAACATGTCCCTGCTCATGTGACAGAGTCACATGAGGGGACATGTTTCACTATATTTTTATTTTTTAAACTATATTCTTTCACATATCTTCATGCCCCTGGGTTTGCACTCACCCGCCCGCACGGGCAGCGCTTAGCGCTACTGCTTGCGTTTCACACTGGGCAGGTCTCAATTAGCCCTCCAGCCTGAAATTGCCTTCCGGGTCCAATCGCGGGCAGCGGTTGGCTTCCTGGCAGCCCTCACCCGCCCCCGCCAAGCCCGCTGAGCCTGCACGCCAAGGGCAAAATTCTGCCCCTAGTGTACAAAGCAGTTGTCGTCAGCACACTCCCGTATTGCAGTGTGACATGGACTGTGATCCAGTGACACATAAGAGTGCTAGAAGAATTCAATAGTAATGCCTCTGCCGCATCCTCCAAATTCAATGGGAGGACCATTGATCAAATGCTAGTGTCCTTTTTGAAGCCAGCTCCAAAAGCATTCAGGCTGAATTCCTGAAAAATCAACTTCGGTGGACTGGACACTGTGTCTAGATGACTGAGAACAATCTTCCCTGCCAAGCCCTTTTTGTTCTCAACTCTCGAATGGACAAATCCAGAGTTCCAGAGGAGGGTAGAGAAAATGCTTCAAAGACATTTGAAACTTTTATTGATGTACAGCAGCATTGGCATTAATGATTGGGAGGAGCTTGCTACCAACCATTCAGGATGCCGATGTTAAGAAATCTAAATGCTTAACTTCTTTAGTTTGTAGGTCAGGAACTCCCAATGAACGTTGGGCTTCCTGAGCATATGCGTGAAATGGCCGCATATGCGCAGATTTGCCTTTTTTCTGATCCCCAGGCCGGGGCCTGGCCCGGCACACCTGTGCAAAAGAAAAGAAACAGAACAGATTAAAAAGGCAGATCAGATGATCTGATACGGAGCATCACTATTTTGTAGCTGTCCTAGGGAGCAGGACCCGGGTGGGGGACAGGGAGAGGGTCCCAAACTAGGGAGGAGGACAGGGAAAGGTCCCAAAAAGTAGTCCCAGTTAGGGGATGAAGATAGGGGACAGGAATAGGTCCTGTTAATTGAAGTTAAAGAAGGGAGCAGAGTAGTTGGCTCCAAATTCAAGAGCTGCAGGGAGCAGACTTTAAGAAAAGTGGGCATGAGAGGAGCCCTGAAGATCCCAGAAGATTCCAGAAGTCAGCCAAAGGCTGGTGACTCTGTGCTGCGGGCCATTGGGACAAAGGTACCTCTTTGGAGCAGTGATGTACTGTTTGGCATAGCTGAAGATCTGAACTTATGCTTGGAAGATGAAGCTTGAGTGTACTCAGAGATCCAGGATAAAAGAATCTCAAAAGGCGAGATTGAAACCTTTTTAGGTCATTGTTGAAACCGTCCGAGTAGGAGTGACATTCGGAGAGAATTCCAAAGCGAGATCTTCAAATGTAGAAATTGGAAACCCTCATGAGAAAGATGAAGTTTCAGTAAGATTGGTTGGCTCACAATGTGACAAACATTTGGATGAGTTGACGAGAAATAAATGAAATTGGGTTTGGCTGCATCTGTCATCTATTGTTTAGTGTGGTGTGTCGACCACAGCTCACCTGTTAATTTACATATACCTCATCCTTATCCTGAATGTTAGAGTGTAAGATAGATATTGTAAATTGTTTTATCTTTCTGACCTTGCATAGTAAAGTTTATTTTTGTTTGTTCAAAACCCATGGAATTTTCTGACATTATTCACTTGGTAAACACCTTGAATCTCAAACTTTATCTACTTTAAACAAAACGTTATTGATACCTAACTGGATCTCCTCTCACGACCCGGGGCCTGGCCAAGGATTGTAACTGCTGACAACTTGTCCATCAAGCTGCATCATGTTTTGAGCCCCAACGTTTTAGTGATGAGGCAGAGTAATGGTAGAGAAGTAAAAGAAAGAAAGCAAATCATGCCCTCTGGATCCCACCTGGTGGGACTTACTGCCCCATGTACCCAGAGATCTGTGATCAAAAATTGGCCTGTTCAGTCACATGAAGACCGAGGGCAGAAACTTGTGTCAATGAGTAGACACCATCCTCAAATCAAGGGACTGTCGCTTCCAATGACTATAAGCTCAATGCTGGAAATGCATGCACAAGGCAGTTAGCCCTAGATACAGGCTATTTGTAAAGTTCATCAAGACTTCAGATTTGTGACAAATTATATGGTTGGAGAGCTTGAGCAGCACTCTAGGTGCTCCGCACCCATTTCCAAAGGGTGTCTGAAGGAATTCCCTAATTAACACTTTATTCCTTTGTGCCCCACACCCTGTAATATGGTTAAGCTTCACGGATGACCATCCTCTTAATTGGCCTCTGATAGCCTATCCTTGAAAGGGTCCTTGTGTCTCAGGACACTAAATTGGTTGAAGGGCAACCAGAACCCCTGCAATAGCTCTTGGTGCCTGATAACATAGCCTCCACAGTTCATCATGCGTAAGATGTCCGGTGCGCCATAAATATATTTAAATTACCTAATTTCTTTTTGCTGCATGATTTTAGTTCAGTGAGATGCTGGCATTGTCTGTGTAGGACTCCCTGTTGTCCCCATGCCACTGTGTCAAAACCACATTATCAGTAGGTTATTCAATTCTGTAGATCATCTCTAGTATTTTGAGATTTCTTGACCATTTTTCCACAGGAAGGATTTGTTAAACAAAGAGTTACAATTAAAGGTTATTTTCTAAAGTAAAGTGCATTCACACATGTGAGATTAAGGAAGTGTACTGGAGTAAAAGATAGTTAAAAGTGAACAGGCTAGTAGATTCTCGATCCTGGTTGTCTTGCATAAACACTTATCATAGATTTTGAACACAGGGAGATAAAATACAAAGATAGAGGCACAGGCAGGTTTTAAAGCTCTGAGCTTTTGCCAGATTCAGAAGGAAAATACAGGAGCAGAGTTCCCGCTAAGCTCAGTCCCCACTGAGGTGGGGAATAATAACATGTTCTTCATCTGTATTAATGCATGAAGACAAATTGTACTGATTGAATTAAGTGACTCTCTAAGAAGAATTTATTGCATGTAGGATTGAGATGTAACTGTTTAAATTGTTCCCTTCCTGAGTCAGATTGATTGGCATTGCATTAACAATTATCACATTGTTAAATGGGAACTTATGCTGTTAAATATGAGTCCTAAATTTCTGCAGCAAGTTTAATGGGCGGCTAATGTGCACCTCCACCAAGTTTGTAAAAGTAACTTTTAAATATATTAGAAGATAAGGGCGATATGTTTCTTGTGAAAGCAAACGGCAGAGCAGAATAAATCGACCAGCAATCTGGAGATTTGCAACTCGTTACATTTCTTCTCCTGAATTCGTTGGCAGATTTGCTCATTAATAATGACAGGCATTATGAACATATCATTATTTTTCCTGGAAGGTTTGGCCCCATATCTTCTTCGCTTTGGTGCAACAAATCAGGGTGGCCCATTGATAAACTTGGACTAAAGGGTCAAGAATCCTGCTTCATCGCTTAATTTCTCTTTGTGCCATCAGGGGATTCGAAATATTACTGTCCTCGCTGTGTAATGTTAATATGATTTTAAATCTAACAGAATTCTTTTCCAGTTAGAAGTCACCTTGCGTGCAAAAAAGCCCCACGTTATTCGTCAGCAATAAACTAATAATTGAATTATTTTCTAATATTTCAGTTTGTTTTATCAGCTGCAGGGACAGTTCCCTGATACTACACTAATACTACTAGATAATACAGCACAATAATGTTCCAAATCAGAATGTCATTATTAAACAGCAAACATACCCTGAAGATACCTGTTGCTTTAAACAACAAAGTATCAACTATGGTACGTAGTTGATAGTTATTTAAAGTACAAGTAATGCCATTGAAAATGTGAGAATGACGGCCACATATGCTAGCCGGTTGGTTCAGGGGGTAAATGCTCCATTAAAGTGGTACTGAGTCATATAGATTGAGCTGAGCTCACGAGGTGAGGTGAGAGTGACTGCCCTTGACATCAAGGCTGCATTTGACCAAGTGTGGAATCAAGGAACCCTAGCAAAACTGGAGTTAATGGGAATCAGGGGGAAAACTCTCCACTGGTTGGAGTCATACCTAACACAAAGGGAGATGGTTGTGGTTGTTGGAGGTCAGACATCTCAGTTCCAGGTCTTGCATGAGTTCCTTAGGGTAGTGTCCTCGGCCCAACCATCTTTGGCTGCTTCATCACTGACCTTCCTTCCGTCATAAGATCAGAAGTGGGGATGTCCACTGATGATTGCACAATGTTCAGCACCATTCGCGACTGTTCAGCACCATTCGCGACTCTTCAGATACTGAAGAAGTTCATGTCTGAATGCAACAAAGCCTGGACAATATCCAGACTTGGGCTGACAAGTGGCAAGTGACATTCATGCCACCCAAGTGCCAGACAATGACTATCTCCAACAAGAGAGAATTTCCCCTTGACGTTCAATGGCATTACCATCACTGAATCCCCCACTATCAATATCTTGGGGGTTACCATTGACCAGAAACTGATCTGGACTATCCATATAAATACTATGGCTACAAGAGCAGGGCAGGGGCTAGGAATCCTGTGGCGATTAACTCACCTCCTGACTCCCCAAGGCCTGTCCACCATCTACAAGGCACAAGTCAGGAGTGTGATGGAATACTCCCCACTTGCCTGGATGAATGCAGTTCCAACAACACTCAAGAAGCTTGACACCATCCAGGACAAAGCAGCCTAGTTGATTGGCACCACATCCACAAACATTTACTCCCTCCACCACCGACGCACAACAGCAGCAGTGTGTACCATCTATAAGATGTACTGCAGGAATTCACCAAGGCTCCTTAGAAAGCACCTTCTAAACACATGACCACTACCATCCAGAAGGACAAGGGCAGCAGCTAGATGGGAACACCACCACCTGTAAGTTCCCCTCCGAGTGACTCACCACCCTGACTTGGAAATATATCGCCATTCTTTCACAGTTGCTGGGTCAAAATCCTGGAACTCACTTCCTAACAGTATTGTGGGTGTACTTACACCACATGGACTGCAGTGATTCAAGAAGGCAGCTCACCACCACCTTCTCAAGGACAACTAGGGATGGGCAATAAATGCTGGCCCAGCCAGCGAAGCCCACATCCTGTGAATGATTTTTTTTTAAATTCCAAAAAGGAGAGAATGAACAAATTGGAAAAGGACAGAAAACCAGCCCAAAAAGGAGAAAGATAATGAAAAAGAGAAGACAAGAAAAGGAGAAAGATGAGGATGGTATGCAAGAACACTATTCAATATGGCTGTGGTATGAATGTGGAATTATATGTCAATTCGCACAGCATAGACTTTCAAATGAAGGATGGCCAATTGGGCAAGATATTAGAAGGCTGTCATAGCTCTTGAGCTAATATCCTAGTCCCTTCAAGGAGAAATGCAGAGGGAAAGAGGTGGAAAATCCAGCGTAAATGTAGAATGTAAACAGGTTTGATTAAAATTGAAGCCACCTTCTGGCTTACTCTTTCACATAAATTATTAAAAGTGCAGAATATTCGCTGACTGTGTGCAGAACAGCTCACTTTTATTTTAAGTAAAAGTTCACTCATTTATTTACTAAAAATAAGCTTCTTACACTCACATTCCCTTTCTCTTGTCTTTTGCTTTTGCCAATTCATAAGAACTGCAATTGTAACTGAGGAGATTGAGGGCACTTTGCCATCTCAATTAACAACCAGCTATCAGGGTTTCATGCCCAACAACACACACTAATCCAGCTGCCTGACAGTCCCTTCTACTAGTAGGACTATTCTCGCATCTGCACAGCTAAGGATGCCTCACATCGTGCACTGTTCCCATTCCCTGCTCATAAATGCAGCATTTAATGGATACGATTTATAACAGTGCTTCCCTGCCAGTTGATATCATTTCTGAATGAATTTCAGAACTAATAAACCTTCATGCAGGAATAGCCTTTAAAAAAGATTGTTTGCACTGACTGCAGTGTTTTACTGATTGTCTCTTACTGCGGAACTTCTGTGAGCTTGTCATTGAGTAGTCTGATCTCTCATAGCTGCGCAGCCCGTGGGCTAGAGACTCTGGGTTTGAAATTATTTATCCTGCTCACCAAGCATTCTACACAAAGTCACGCATATCTTTAAATTGAACAGAATGAAATCAAAACCAGAAAAATAAATGAAATGGGAAATGAGAATGAAAGGAGGCAATTCAAAAGGTGAAAGATATATTCCCCAATGGTTCAGTTAGGTAAGTTCAGGACCCCATATGACCTACAGGACAGAAAAGTCTCAGGTTCAATCTCCAGACTGTGCTGAGTTAGATGACCTTAGCCAGAGCACCGGTAGGAATGCTACAATTAACTTCAGCACCCCTGTCTAGGGAGGAAGAAGTCATCTAGGGTTCCCACTCCAGATGCAAAGTTTACATATGTGTGAGCATTGTGAAAGAACAGGATTGACTTACCAGTGATCTTCCTGGTGATTGAACAATCTACAAATATTCACTGCCCAGGCTGATGAATTGCCTGAACAATAGACACTTGGATGAATGTACCTGAGGGAGTTTAGAATACCAAGGCAATGGGAAAATAAAACTAGAATTGATGAAAATCTGTGAAATGCAGCCAATCAAACCTAAAATGTATGTAAATACTAACCAAGTCCCAGCAGCTAATCCAGCAACTCCTTGTGTTGCCCGAAAATAATCAAATAGCTTTTCTTCCTCTTTTGAAAAGGCTTGAAAGTGCCACTTTATGCTGAACTCCAGATCCATGGCTGCCAGTCCCGAGCCAACTCACCCACTAACTTAAAGGTGAGTGTCAGTAGGCTTTGTGACCATTTTGGAAGCAATACAGTCAAGCCCAAACCTATCCTCACCTGATATTCATACACATACTTTGCAGCAGGGATCAGTGGATCATACCAGGGCTAGAAATTTGGGCTAACTTATCCCTCCTTAATCCACAAATGCTGAAGTTAACTGTAGTGTCCTTCAAGTATACTGGCTGAGATGATCTAATTCAGTGCAGAGCTGATATTAAATCTTTCTGGTCTATATGGTCCAATATCAATGAATAGGGTGCATTTATTTACTGAAACATTGGCACAACTTGCAATGCATATTTTTGAAAATACAGAAATACTAATCTACCTAGAATGCCTCATTCAGGACATGTTAATATTCAAAGCCATATTAATCCAGTTTTCGGCTATGTAAAAAGCAAACTAACAGAGATTGAAAAAATATAATCCAAGCTACAAAATAAATTAAAATGGACTAAACTGAAATTTAATTTTATTAGTGCAGTCTTTCTTAAAAGTAGAGATTTTAACATGTAAGATTCAGTTACACACAGTGACGTAGTGGTATTGTCAATGGACTAGTAATTCAGGGACCCAGGGTAATATCCTGGGGACCTGGGTTCAAATCCCACCACACAGCACATGAAGTTTCAATTAAAAATCTAATAATAGCCATGCAACCATTGTTGATTGTCATAAAAACCCACCTGATTTACCAGTGCCCTTTAGAGAAGCAAATCTGCCATCCTTACCTGGTCTGGCCTGTGTTACTCCAGGTTCAAAGTAATGTGGTTGACTCTTAAATGGCCTAGCAAGCCACTCAGTTGTACCAAACCATTAAAAAGCCTCAAAGGAATGAGACTTGAAATGAGACAACCCTAGGCAGTGGCACCAAAAATGACAATGACAATAGCAACCTTAGCCCAGTTGACCCTTCAAAGTCAACCACACTAACATAAAAGCAAAACACTGTGGATGCTGGAAATCTAAAACAAAAATACCTGGAAAAACTCAGCAGGTCTGACAGCATCTGCGGAGAGGGACATAAGGACTTGAAACGTGTCCCTCTCCACAGATGCTGTCGGGCCTGCTGAGTTTTTCCAGGTATTTTTGTTTTTGTTCATCCTTACTAGCATCTGGGGGCATGTACCAAAATTGGGAGAGCTGCCTCACTAGGCATAGGGCAGAATGTTTGGGCCGGTGGGTGACCAGGGAACAGACTGTTGACCACATGAAAGGGGCACTGAAAGTCTCAGCGCTACCAGGGTAGGGAGAGGAAGAGGACGAGCGCTGAAGTCAGTATGGGCATGGGGGAGCACAGGAAGACAAGAACTGACGAATTTAAAATCAATAAAGACAGGATTTAAAATCCGGAAAAAATGTTCACGCATCAGAATAAGTCACCTGTGTGTGGACGTTATAAAGATTCTGTGCATAGATTTTTAATTAATTACGGAAACCTCATCCTGCCCTTGGGTGAGGTTTCCTGAAACATGCAAAGGCCGCCTGGCCGATTCGTCCAGCGGCCAATTGTAAGATTGGACGGGCAGTGAGAAATCCCTATTAATTGATACTTTAATGACCTTAATAGGCCTCTTAAATGTCAGCGGGCGTGCTGCCAACTCTCGTGCGTGCCTGCTGACCGAAATACTGCGCGAGTGCGTGATGATGTCAGGATGCTCACCTGATATCATTGCGCACTATTTCAAGCTCAAGAATGTTGGGCGCCCACTGCACGCACGAGTGCAAAATTCAGCCCACAGTCATACTCACAGAATCATACCTCACAGATAATATCTCCGACACCACCACCACCATCCCTATGTGCTCCAGAACTTGCGTGCCCCTCTCCAAGCTGTTCCAGTACAGCTACAACACTGGCATTTGCCCAGCAATGTGGAAATCTGCCCAGGTATGTCCTCTACACAAAAAGCAGGACAAATCCAACCCAGCCAATTAGTGCCCCATCAGTCTACTCTCCAACATCAGTAAAGTAATGGAAGGGGGTCATCAACAGTGCTATCAAGCGGCACTTGCTTAGCAATAACCTGCTCACTGATACTCAGTTTCAGTTCTGCCAGGGCCACTCAGCTCCTGACCTCATTACGGCCTTCGTTCAACATGGACAAAAGGGCTGAACACAAGAGGTGAGGTGAGAGTGACTGCCCTTGACATCAAGGCAGCATTTGACCGAGTGTGGCATCAAGGAGCCTGAGTAAAACTGAGTCAGCGGGAATCAGGGGGAAATCTCTACGCTGGTTGGAGTCATACCCCCAATAACCTATCACGGTTTTGCTTACCAAGAAGCTTGCATATCTCTGCATTAAAAATATTCAAAGACTCTGCTTCCACCACTTTTTCAGCAAGAGAATTCCAAAGACTCACGACCCTCTGAGTGAAATAATTTCGCCTCATCTCTGTTTTAAATGGGCCACCCCTTATTTTTAAACAGTGACTCCAGGTTCCAGATTCTTCCACTAGAGGAAACATCCTCTCCACATTCACCCTGTCAAGGCACCTCAGGATCTTACATGCTTCAATCAAGTCGCCTCTTAATCTTCTGAACTCCAATGGACACAAGCCTAGCCTGTCCACGCTTTCCTCATAAGACAACCCACCCATTCCAGGTATTAGTCTGGTAAACATTCTCTGAACTGTTTCCAATGCATTTACATCCTTAAAAAGGTGACCAATACTGTACACAGTACTCCAGATGTGGTCTCACTAATGCCCTGTACAACTGAAGCATAACCTCCCTATTTTTGTATTCAATTCCCTTCACAATAAACAATAACATTCTATTAGCTTTCCTAATTACTTGCTGCATCTGCATGCTAGCTTTTTATGATTCATGCACTAGGACACCCAGATACCTCCACACCTCAGAGCTCTGCAGCCTCTCACCATTTAGATAATATGCTTCTCTTTTATTTTTCCTGCCAAAATGGACAATTTCACATTTTCCCATATTATACTCCATTTGCCAGATCATTGCCCACTCACATAACCTACCTATATCTTCTGTAGCCTCCTTACGTCCTCTTCACAACTTACTTTCCTACCTATCTTTGTGTCATCAGCAAATTTGGCAACAGTCCCTTCAATCCCTTCACCAAGTCATTTACATAAATTGTAAACAGCTGAGGCCCTAGCACTGGTCCCTGTGGTACACCACTCGTTACATTTTGCCAACCTGAAAAAGACCCATATGTACCAATTTTACGCCCGAGACCATGAGCTTTTATTTTCTGCATTAACGTTTGATGTGGCATTTTATCAAATGCCTTCTGAAAATCTAAATACAGTACATCCACCAGTTCCCCTTTATCCACAGCACATGTTACTTCCTCAGGGAACTCCAATAAGCTGGTTAAACATGATTTCCCTTTCACAAAACCATGTTGACTCTGCCTGATGACCCTTGAGCTTATCCAAGTGGCCTGCTATAACTTATTAAATAATAGCTTCCAGCATTTTCCCTACGACAGATGTTAAACTAACTGGCCTGTAGTTTCTCACTTTCTGTCTCCCTCCCTTTTTGAATAATGGAGTTACATTTGCACCACAGTTAACTTTATTACAGAGAGATTTACAGATGCTTTCATGCTTAACCAGGACTCTCATCAGGAAGCTCCCCCCCACCCCAGATTATCCACGCTAAAAGCTCACTGGTTAGGCTACCGCAGTACATCACATGACCCCCGATTGACAGAGGGGAGGGACTATACCCCCAGTAACCACATTTCCTCCTCCTTTGGTTTTTTATAATTTCTATTTACAGGAAAACATTTGAACAATCCAAAAAACATATATACAATTTCCGGTGATTATAAATCAAGTCTCTGAGGTGCTCTACCAATGGAGGTTCCTGAATGGGATCAAAGGGGTCTGGAATTGCAGTATAAGACTCATCATAGGAATGTTGCAGTTCAGGATTTGACAACTCTTCAGAGACATTTGGCATGTCTATTCTAGGTCAATCAAACACCTCAGGAGTTCACGGTTCGACATTAATCACAGGTGGATCAGTTGATTGCTGGAATGTCTCTCTCTGGCACGAATATGATCTTCATGATTTCGGAGTATTCTATCTCCCACTTGTACTTGGTAGGAAACTGCACCAGTCCCTGAGACAATATATCCAGGAGTCCAACAGGGTCCACTCCCGAAATTCCGTATGTATACCGTGTCACCTTAGCTGAAATTGCAAGCTTTACAGGGCATGTCATGGTTAAATTTCTGATTACTCTGGTTCTGCGCCACTTTCCCCTCTAAGTTTGGAAAGATGAGATGTAGACGTGTACGCTGATGGCATTTTATTAATAACTCCGACGGTATTGAACCCGTAGTCGAATGTGGTGTTGTACGATAACTGAAAAGGAACAGGGAAAGTCGAGATTCCAGAGTGCCTTCCAAAAACTTTTTCATACCAGCCTTAAAAGCCTTATACCGCCCCCTCGGCTAGGCCATTCAATGAAGGATGATAAAGGGCTGATTTAATATGTCGGATTCCATTCGGATCCATAACTTTTTGAAACTCTGTGCTGGTAAAAGTGGTGCCATTATCTGAAATGGTAACTTCAGATAGGTCATGTTTGCTGAAACTGTGACGTAGCTTCTCGATAGTTGTGTTTCACGTTGGTGACTTGACTTCAGGGGAGGCGATGGCGTAGTGGTATTGTCACTGGACTGGTAATCCAGAGAACCAGAGTAATATTCTGGGGACCTGGGTTTGAATCAGATGGTGGAATCTGATTTCAATAAAAATCTGGAATTAAAAAGCCTAATGATGGCTATGAAACCATTGCCGATTGTTGTAAAAACCCATCTGGTTCACTTATGCCCTTTAGGGAAAGAAATCTGCTGTCCTTACCTGGTCTGGCCTACATGTGACTCCAGGCCCACAGCAATGTGGTTGACTCTTAAATGCCCTCTGAACAAGGACAATTAGGGATGCGCAATAAATGCTGGCCTAGCCAGCAATGCCCACATCTCATGAATGAATAGAAAAAAAATATACATCTACCCACTTGGAATATGCATTTACAATTAACAAGAATATGGTACCTAAGAATGGACCTACATAATCATTATGTAGTCAAACCCAGGGTTGACCAGGCCATTCCCATGGATGCAGGGGAGCCAGAACAGGCAATTTCCATTGTTGCTGACAGTGGAGACAGTGCTTGACCAAGTTGTCAATATCTCCATTAATGCCTGGCCACCATCCATAGCTTCGCGCAAGCATTTTCATTTTTGATACGCCTGTATGGGCACCATGGAGTTTTGCCAAGAGTGGTTCTCTGATCATAAGACGTAGGAACAGAAGTAGGCCATTTGGCCCATCGAGTCTGCTCCGAGATGAGATCATGGCTGATCTAATAATCCTCAACTCCATTTTCCTGCCTTTTCCCCATAACTCTTGATTCCCTTAGTGATTAAAAATCTGTCTAGCTCAGCCTTGAACATACTTAATGACTCAGCATCTACAGTCCTCTGCAGTAGAGAATTCCACAGATTGACTACCCTCTGAGAGAAGTAATTCCTCCTCATTTCTATTTTAAATGGGTAACCCTTTACTCTGAGATTATGCCCCCTGGTCCTAGAATCTCCCACAGCGGGAAAGAACCTCTCAGCATCTACCCTGTCAAGCCCCCTAAGAATCTTATATGTTCCAATAAGGTCACTTCTCATTCTTCGAAACTCCAAGAGTACAGGCCCAACCTACTCAACCTCTCCTCACAAGAAAATCCCTCCATACCCGGGATCAACCTAATGAAACTTCTTTGGACTGCCTCCAATACCAGTATATCTTTCCTTAGATATGGGGATCAAAACTGTTCACAGTAATATTCAGCTCCTCTATTCTTCCTGCCAAACTGGATAACTTCACATTTTCCCACATTATATTCCATCTGCCAAGCTTTTGCCCACTTATTTAACATGCCTATATCCCTCTGTAGACTCTGTGGCATCCTCACCACTTGCCTTCCCACCTATTTTTATGTCATCCGCAAACTTGTCAATAGTACATTCACTTCCCTCATCCAAGTTTTTAATATATATTGTAAATAATTGTGGCTTCAGCACTGATCCCTGCGGCACTCCACTAGTTACAGGTTGCCATTCTGAAAATGCCCCCCTTATCCTGACTCTGTCTCCTATTAAGTTAGCCAATCCTTTATCCATGCTAATATACTACCTCTAATAGCATGGGCTCTTATTAAGTAGCCTTATGTGCAGTACCTTATCAAACGCCTTTTGGAAATCCAAATATATTACATCTACAGGTTCCCCTTTATCTATCCTGCTTGTTACCTCCTGAAAGAATTCTAATAAATTTGTTAGGTACGATTTCCCCTTCATGAAGCCATGCTGACTCTGCTTGATTATATTATGCATTTCTAAATGCTCTGCTATTACATCCTTTATAATAAACTCTAACATTTTCTGAATGACAGATGTTAAGCTAACTGGCCTGTTTTTTGTCTCCCCCCTTTTTTAAATAAGGATGTTACATTGGCAGTTTTCCATTTCTCTTGGACTTTTCCAGAATCTAAGGATTCTTGGAAGATTACTACCAGTGCATCCATTATCTCTGTAGCTACTTCCTTTAATATCCTAGAATGCAACCCATCAGGTCCAAGGGACTTATTGGCCTTTAGCCCCATTTGTTTCCCTAGTACTCTTTCTCCAGTGATAGTTATTGTATTTATTTCTACCCCCACTTTTGCCCCTTGATTATTTAGTATTTTTGGAATGCTTCTCGTGTCTTCTACCATGAAGACTGATGCAAAGTATTTACTCAACTGCTCTGCCATTTCCTGGTTCCCCATTATTATTTCCGCAGCCTCATTCTCTAAGGGGCCTATGTTCACTTTGGCCCCTCTCTTCCTTTTTATATATTTAAAGAAGCTCTTACTGTCCGTATTTATATTACTTGCTAGTTTACTCTCAAAGTTTATTTTCTCCCACTTTTTGTTTTGGTCTGCCTTGAGGTGGTACCAAGACTCTTGACCCCCAAAATAAAATCCTGCCTTGGCAGCTCATTCCATCTGTTTGACATGGAATGGTCTCAATTCTTCAGATACAGGCAAGTTTAGCCACCCTTTTAAGACAAAGTCTCTGACTTTCGATAATGTTGGATCTTCGTTCATCCAATTTCTAATTTGTTTCACACACGCAGGCGAAGAATCTAAGAAGTTCAATAATAGCACTAATTCTTTTGAGACGGGAGTATGCACAATACTGTCTGAACGGAAGATGACTGGGTGCATCTGCATTTGCAATGTGTAGATCAGGATGGTACATAAAAGTATATTCGTGCACAGATAAATGTCAGAGTCTGTCATTGTATCCTTGCAGATGCTATTGGCGGGATGGCCTTGTCGTCACTGAATAAGCCCATTAATGGTTTATGGTAATGACACAATGGTAAAATGGTGACCATGCAGGTACTGATGGAAATTTTTCACCCTGAAAACCATCGATAAACCATTTTTTTTTAGTTGGGAATAGCTCTTCTTGGCTGTGGAGAGTGTTCTTGAGACATAGCCAATGGGCCTTTCAGACCCAATTTCCATTTTATGGGATAACCCAGCTCCCACCCCATAGGGAGAGGCATCACATGTTAATACCAGCTCTTTTGATGGGTCGTAGTGTACCAATAAACAGGATAAATGCCACAATTCCTTTGCTGTCACGAAGGCTTCTTCCTGTTGTGACCCCCAAGACCAATGCTGGTTCTTTTTTAGTAACACATGTAATGGTGCCAGCACAATTGATAGGTTTGGTAAGAAGCAGCTATAGTAGTTGATCATGCTCAGGAAGGACTTGAATTCTGTTACATTGGATGGTGATGGCGCATCTTTTATTGCCTAAACTTTATCTTCTATTGGGTGCAGTCCCATGGCATCCACCCTGTGGCATAGATAAGTCACTTCTGGTGCCTGAAATGTGCACTTATCCTTCTTTAACCATTCACCAGCTTCCATGAACCTCCTTAGCACCTCCTCCATATTGGTGAAGTGTTCTATCTCGGTTAATCCCGTGATGAGGACATTATCTAGATGTATAATTAGTTGTGGGAGCCCTTGCAAGAGGCTCTCCATTGTTCTCTGGAAGATAGTGCTTGCCGATGAAACCCCGAAGTATAGACGGGTGTACTGATAAAGACCCTTGTGTGTGTTAATGGTTACGTATTCTCTCGATGTGCTATCCAGCTCTTGATGCTGGTAAGCATGGTTCACATCCAAATTTTGTATAGGACTTGCCTCCAGCCAGTTTGGCATATAAGTCATCAATCCTTGGAATAGAGTCTTTGTTTAGTTTGGCTGCCTTATTTACAATCAATTTATATCCTCCACAAGCCAATCGGTCCTGCAACATATCGTTTAACGTGTCCCTGAAGTCGCAGTGCTTTGTTAACTGCTCGAGGTTCGCGACATAGATCGCGATGGACTCCCCCGAAGCCCTAACTCTTGAATTAAATTTAAAATGCTGCATTATTACAGATGGCTTCGGCTGAAAGTGTGTTTCACGAGGTCCACTAATTCATCATTGGACTTAGAATTGAGCACGCTCGGGGCTGTTGGGTTACAAATGAAATTGTATGTTTTACTGCCACATACACTTAAGAGGATCGCTTTCTGCTTTTCTTCTAGAAAATCTTGTTTACAATGAAGTAAAATCCGAGGTGCTCTTCATACTGGCTACAATCTTCCACAGTCACATCATATGGAACAATTCTGCTGAAGAGTGGCATTACTGGTGAATAGCTTTTCTTTAAAGTTCGATGTACTCACAGTAACAGTTCGAGGTGCAAAGTCGGAGATGATCCCATCCTCATCGCCAATTGTGATGACTCGACAGAGCAGACAGGTTTAATCAAGAAATAGTTAACTTTATTACAGAGAGATTTACAGATGCTTTCATGGTAGACCAGGACTCTCTTCAGGAAGCTGCACCCCCATATTGCCCGCACTAAAAGCTCACTGGTTGGAGCCCCTCAACCAGTACATCACGTGACCCCGATTGACAGAAGGGAGGGACTATATCCTATCCCCATTTACCACATTTGGACAATATCCAGGTTTGGGCTGATAAGTGGCAAGTAACATTCGCGCCACACAAGTGCCAGGCAATGACCATCTCCAATAAGAGAGAATCCAACCATTGCCCCTTGACATTCAATGGCATTACCATCGCTGAATCCTCCACTAACAACATCCTGGGGTTACCATTGACCAGAAACTGAACTGGAATAGCCACATAAATCCTGTGGCTACAAGAGCAGGTCAGGGGCTAGGAATCCTGCAATGAGTAATTCACCTCTTGAATCCCCAAAGCCTGTCCACCATCTACAAGGCACAAGTCAGGAGTGTGATGGAATACTCCCCATGTGCCTGGATGAGTGCAGCCCCCACAACACTCAAGAAGCTTGACACCATTCAGGACAAAACAGCCCACTTGACTGGCACCCATCAACAAACATTCACTCCCTCCACCACCGTGGCAACAGTGTGTACCATCTACAAGATACACTGCAGGAACTCACCAAGGCTCTTTAGGCAGCACCTTCCAAACCCACAACTGCTACCATCTAGAAGGACAAGGGCAGCAGACACATGGGAACACCTGAAAGTTTCCCTCCCAGCCACTCACCATCCTGGAAATATGTATCGCCGTTCCTTCACTGTTGCTGGGTCAAAATCCTGGAACTCTCTTCCTAACAGCACTGTGGGTGTATCTACACCACATGGACTGCAGCTGTTCAAGAAGGCAGCTCACCACTGCCTTATCATGGGCAATTAGGAATGGGCAATAAATGCTGGCCTAGCCAGCGATGCCCACATCCCATGAGTGAATAAAAACAAGGTTTATCTTCCCCATGCCAATTTTTTCTGACCGTAACATTCCATTATCTCAGGCTTGAGTCCACTAGCAACTGCACTATTGGTTCAATATCACTGGCAGAATAAAATACAATTGAGTTTCTTCTATGCATATTTGGGTCATCATCATAGCATACATGGTTTAAGAGGAAGAGAAACTATTTTTTCCCTTTCACATCATGATTCTATTTATTCAGAATTGAAAAAAATATCAAAACCCACCTCTCTTCAATGCGAACCCAGAGGTCACTAAATTGTCGCTGCCGCTGTTGCTTGGGCAGCTTCTTCTGCCGCTTCTTTTGGCGGCCAAACTCTTCCAGTTGACTAAGGCTGTCCGGCATCAGGAGATGTGGAGAAATTACATCATCATCTAACTCAACAACAGGAGAGGAGTGGGAAGGAACTGACGAGGAATCTTCTAATGATGCATCAACTGAAGTGGAAGACGTTGATGGAAGTGATGAACTACCTGAAGACGATTCACTTTTTTGTGTCCTTTTCCTTTATAAAATAAGCAAAGGGTCAATCAAGTCAATCCAAAACTCAGCTAATATCCCCAATGATTTTTTACTATTTCATTCTGCACATCTAATACAGCAAGGAGTCAAAACTTCAATAATCACTTGAATTCTGATGAAAGGTCATTGACCTGAAATGTTAATCCTTGTTTCTCTATCTGCCTGACCTGCTGTCTATCTCTCACATTTTCTGTTTTCATTTCATAGTCACTGCTGTGTAGACCTGGGCTCCAATTTTATCCTAACCAGCCCAGTTCAAATGGGGTGGGTGACTGGTTAAAAATCACAAAAATTGACTTCCCATAATATTTCCATTGGAAACCTGATGATTGCCAGTTTTTCTATGGAGCTGACTCTGGTTGCAAATGTAACCCCCCACCCCCCGGAAAGAGGTTGGTGCTTCATAAATAATTTCAAATGGGGTCGATAAAAACAGAAAGCGCTGGATAAACTCAGCAGGTCTGGCAGCATCTGTGGAGAGAGAAACAGAGTTAATGTTTCAAGTCCGTATGACTCTTCTTCGAAACTGAAGAGAGATAGAAATATTTCACCCCTCTCCTAATTTTACTCAGTTCTGTTGAAGGGTCATGAGGACTCGAAACGTCAACTCTTTTCTTCTCCGCCGATGCTGCCAGACCTGCTGAGTTTTTCCAGGTAATTCTGTTTTTGTTTTGGATCTCCAGCATCCGCAGTAGTTTTTTGTTTTTATAGAGATAGAAATGTGATGGTTTATACTGTTGGGGAGGGGCTGGGGCAGGTGGGCAAAAAAGGGAACATCAGAGACAGGTTAAATGGCAAGGAAGATTAAATACCAAAGATGAACAAAAGGCAAAGGCAGAGGTAACGGTTGTAGCAAAGAAGCAAAACATTGGTCCAGAATAGGTGTTAATAGCAGGATAAGGGTCAGCTCTGTCTGAAAGAGAGACATGAAAAAAACTGGCACTTGGAGAGAA
This sequence comes from Cetorhinus maximus, assembly GCF_964194155.1. Taxonomy (NCBI): domain Eukaryota; kingdom Metazoa; phylum Chordata; class Chondrichthyes; order Lamniformes; family Cetorhinidae; genus Cetorhinus; species Cetorhinus maximus. The sequence continues at coordinate 48,981,434 of NC_135895.1, read as the reverse complement.
AAAATCAAAATGGAGGACAGAGACGATGGTCTGAAGTTGTTGAACACAATCTTGAGTCCAGAAGGCTGTAAAGTGCCTAATCAGAAGATGAGGCGTTGCTCCTCCAGTTTGTGTTGGGCTTCACTGAAACATTGCAGTAGATCAAGGACAAAAATATGAGCATAAGAGCAAAATGGTCAATTGAAATGGCAAGCAACTGGAAAGTCGGGGTCAAGCTTGAAGATCCAGTCTGCATTTGGTCTCCCCAGTGCAGAGGAGACCACTCTCCAGTTAAGTACTTTCCAGCCTTCTGGACTCAACATTGAATTCAACAATTTCAGACCATGAATTCTGCATTCCATTTTGTTTTTTTTCCTCCCCAAGTGCAAGTTTGTATCTTGTTTTCATGTTATTGCTTTCAGGCGTTTATTCTGCTATTGTCATCTACTCTAGACCAATGTTTGTTTCTTTAAAACTACCATTACCACTGCCTTTGCCTTTTGGTATTTAATCTCCCCCGCCCTCTAGCATATCCTTGACCTTCCCTTTTGTTCAATCTGACCCCACCTCCCCACTTTTTCAACAGCATAAAACCGGTCACATTTCTACCTCTCTTCAGTTCTGAAGAAGAGGGATATTGGACTTGAAACATTGGCCAGGATTTTCCTTTTGGCAATTTGGGGGCGGGGCCCACTCGCCAAGCGGAAAATGATGCGGGATGACATCAGGAGGAATCCCCAACGTCATCCCGGGCCATTTAAATCTGCAGTATTTTGCTTTTATTCAAGTTCAAATAGGGCTTGGATTACATTATTTGGACACTGTTATGATTTTAATTGGGTGCGGCAGTAGTTTGATCCAAGAACAAAGCAAGAGTTAAATTGATTGACAGTGGCCTCATAAATTGACTGACAAGTTGCATTTAAAGGGGCACTCATTCAGGTCACTAAGGTCTGAATGCCATTCTGAGTAGTACATTCCCAAGGTAGTTCTGAACATCCAGTTTGGCTTTTTCTCTGATCTTTCCCCCTTACCTCTTTACGTTTGCACATTTGCTGCTTATCATTTTTGCTTCCTTCCAGTTAGAGGAAGACGAGCAAAAGCAGCATGAAGGACCAGAGCAAGCAGCTAGGCCTACATACGAACAAGGACCAGGAATAGGTCATTCAGCCCCGCGAGCCTGCTCCGCCATTTAATAAGATAATGGCTGATCTGATAGTAACCTGAAATCTGCATCCCACCTACCGCCGATAACCTATCACCTCCTTGCTTACTAAGAATTTATCATCTGCCTTAAAAATATTCAAAGACTCTGCTTTCACCACTTTTTCAAGAAGAGAGTTCCAAAGACTCACGACCCTCTGAGTGAAAAAATTTTGCCTCATCTCTGCTTTAAATGGGCAACCCCTTATTTTTAAACAGTGACCAGTAATTCTAGATTTTTCCGCACGAGGAATCATCCTCTCCACATCCACCCTGTCAAGACCCCTCAGGATCTTATATGTTTCAATCAAGTCACCTCTTACTCTTTTAAACTTCAGTGGATACAAGCCTAGTCTGTCCAACCTTTCCTCATAAGACAATCCACCCATTCCAGGTATTAGTCTGGTAAACCTTCTCTGAACTGCTTCCAAAGCATTTACATCCTTCCTTAAATAAGGAGACCAATACTGTACACTGTACTGTTGGAAGAAAGCAGGTTAGGCAGGGCCTGCTTGGAGAAAGGTTTACGCAGCCCATAGGATCCAGAGGTGAACTGTTACTTTCTTAGATGTTACTGAGGAGCAATGTAGAAGAAAGCCGCACTTCATCAGACAAGCTGCCGCTGGTGTACAGAACCATGATCTAGCAGGATCTGCTGCCTGCTGGATTGAAGGCCAAGCTTTACCAATGGATGCCAAATCACCATCATTGTAAACAATTTCACCACAGGCTCCTTCCAGACTGCTACGTGGGCAGCGTCCACATCTCTCAATCTGCAGTCTGCAGTCAAACAGGTCAATAATGCCCGCCTCACCACAACGGACCAATATGTTATCTTTATGATGGACATCAACAGCCAAAATGAGAGAGCTCTGAGATTTGCAGGAGTGGCCAGCTTCCCTCGTTTCTGGGGCATAAAAATACTGCACTTGTTTAGCTATCAGGGCACCCGAAGATGATCTACCAACTTACCTAAACAGGAAGGCCTTCTGCTCCATAAATGTGTAACTGATGTGTGATCACCACTGAAATAGAATGCAAGTCTGCACCAGTTTTGCTGCCCACTGCCGCAGTGCCTTCATTCTGCAACACTCATCCACCCCTCACTTTCTACCCATTCAGGTGGAAGCCAGAGGGTGATTGCTGTGGGACAATAAGGAATTCAGGAGAAACTTTTTTACTCAAAGTGGTGAGAATATGGAAATTGCTAGCATATGGAGTGACTGAGGCAATTAGCATAGATGCATTTAAGGTGATATTAGATACAAATGAGGGAGAAATGAATATCAGGATATGATAATAAGGTATGATGAAGTAAGATGGGGGTGAAGAATATTGTGTAGCATAAACACTGCCACATACGTGTCGGACAGAATGGTCAGTTTCTGTGCATTAAAATTCTATGTAATTCTAGGTAAAGAATAGCTCCTCCACACCCATCTACTGCTCAACTGCCTGAGCAACACTTGGTATAATCAGAGTCATGGGACCATCAGGAACATTCATGTCCCCTCATTTACTCTGGGGGTCCTTAAAATGTGGCCAAAACAAAGTGAACCGCATCATTCTTGTTTACAGCAGCCTGCACAACCTGACAATGCAAAGAGGACTGGATTTGGAGAAGGCACAGCAACAAAACGCATCATCTGGCAAGGAAGGACTGGATGAAAGTTACGAAGCATCACAAGTAGGAGGATCAGCAGAGTGTAATGCAACAAATGATCTGTCACTCTCTGAGTCAGGTAAGTCAGAAAAAGCCTCCAGTGTTATCAATCCTTGCTACCACTGTCCCCATTCCCTTGATTGCGCATTTAAGAACATTGAAACCATTCAGCCTACTTCTATGTCAACTACTTTCTGATAATGCAGATTAGAAAGCTGTAACAAAAATAAACTATATCCCATAGTTACAAATGTAATAAAGGCATTGAACCTAATTCTAAGCAAAATATTGCAGCAAATTCTTATGTTACCCAAGTGATTATTGTAGAGTGCTTTTTTTAAAAAAAGGTTTACTAACTCTACTACTCCATTAAGGTGTTGTCCCAGTGGCTTTAGCTCAGCTGTTGGAAGGTTGATTGTCACTTAAGGCCTTTTGAGTGGAGGCCAGTGTCTCTTTGGGGGCTGAAATCTGAGTGGGCTTGGCTTCAAAGCAGTCTGGCCGTTATCTTTCCAGCACAGTGGTTGTTATTGGTTGAGGGGATGGTGAAAGAGCAGATGTATTGGCATCTGAGAGAGGGAACCATGTCAATGCCACTCTGCTGGTGCTGGGGTGTGACATTTCTACTCATCTGCAGGCGGGCAGACTGCAGAAGATCAGTGACAATAATAAAGCACTTATCTCTTCACTCTCAACCTGTTCAAACTGGACATCTGCCTCTCTAAGGCAGAGCACAGGCTGGGAACTTTGGTACTATTATGAAGACCCATCTATAGTGTCCCTGGAGCTAGTCACACTTTACAAGTAGACTCCAGAATGCTGATGATGTGGGAGATGACATGGACTTCTGCAACTAGCCATAGCAGTGAAACTCCTTGGCAAGTCTTCCAATACCTGATATAATTGCTTGTATGGATTATTTTTCCTTTGCATTGCTGGGCCCCTGAGTTCTCCATTTCCACCCTCCTCAGCAAAGCTGGTTTTAAACTGACATCAAAACTCACCCACAAAGAAACAAACTTCAGATTAAACTTGGGGCCACTGTTTCTAGTTGTGTGGGTGAGCCTTTAAAAAAGGACATAAATATAATATAGACACTAACAAATCAAATGAAGCATTTAGGGAGAATATGTCTTTATAAAGGGTAGATTTTTTGAACATCTTTTTGGATGTAGCTAAATAATAAGCACATTATCTTTAATATATTAAAGTTAATATATTAAATTTGAATTTAGCAACATGTTGTTAAAAAAATATAATTGATTCGTCAAAAGAAGTCCCACATTTGAAGGAGCTTCTAAAAGATGTATGAAATATTTCGTTTTAATATTTAATCAGTTTTAATTTTTTAAAAACACATTCTTAATGAAATATATTACTTACACTTTCTTTAAATATTGCTCAAATTCTTCAACCCAAGAAAATAAATTGTAAATCAGCTTAGAAGAATCGGTGAACAAGAAGATTTATGTTGCTCTCCTTATCTGATCCTGGCTGAAGATCCACAGTTATTTACACAGGCAGGCATGATTACTGAAATAATCAGGAAGATACTTAAGAACATCCTTGCAGACCGGGCTGGCTGGGGAGATAACAAGCCTGTCTGCTGCCACTGCAAATTAGCAGACTGGTGACCTTCACCTTCATGGCAAGATCTGAACTTATTACTCTCATTTTCAATCCAAGTGAAAGTACAGTTTCTTTTGTTCAAATGCACTATATCTCCCTGTGCTATACCGAAGATCTGTGGAGTGATTTAAAATATATGAGAATAACAGAATGTGCCTTAAAAATCTGTCTGGTTCTTGTTATCAAAAGCTGCAGATTATTTCTTAGAATACTGATAAAGCACAAGTCAGTGAATTGAGATTCTGTTCATGATAACACTAGAATATTGCAGTCCCAACCAAAAGAAATCGAACTCGACTCCCAGCCATGATTAATACTCATACTTGAGAGTTTCCTCAGGACAGTTTTATTATCCTGCACCATAGCATTCAGGACAATTAGATGCAAGTGGTCTTTTCTCTTAATACCTCTCTGGGACAATCAGCCAACCAGTGACATTCATGGAAAATTTCACAATGTCTGCAGGCCAGTTTCAGCTTTCCCCAGGATTACATATTTAAGAAACTCCTCTATAATTTATGGCTGCATATGTTTTACAGAATACATTTTTACAGAATTTCTGAACATCAACAAAGTTGGATTTAATGACTTGAAGACCAAGCTGTAAAATTCCATGTAAAACGTCAATATACATCAGATCTCTTTGACTTTTTTATGAGCTATGAAGTCCCTGTACAATGTGATCTCATCACTCACATTCACTAACTCGACTCTGGAATCTCTCTCTATTTGCTTACAGCCTTGACAGGGAACATTATATTTTAATATTTCCAATCATGATATCTCAGTCCAATCAAATTTACGCTGGGTTCCTGAGTAGGAATGTTGCTTGAGAAAATATTGGCCAACATTTAAACTCTGCTTGTCATTAGGTGTGCTAGGAAACAATAGAAGAGGCTTTGATTTAACATTTTGTCAGACAAAATTGTCAGTGCTGACTCTGATCCCAATTCCCATAAGCACAACTGGAACTCTTAAATGGAACTCTTAATACTACGTCTTTCACACTACAAACCTCAGTGCAAAGAGTGTTTTTAGTTTGAATTGGAATGACCCAACCTCAGTGCTCTCTCCCATTAGTCGTTTCTGCCTTAATGATTTGATTTATCAGGAATCATAGATAATTTGTCAATTGCAAGAACTTTATTTTTGTTCCCTTCAACGCACTAAAAAGAAAAGCACTGTATCATGTCAAGGACTCAATCTTTCTGTGTTGTTTTTAATTTATTCATTCACAGGAGGTGGGCCTCGCTAGCGAGACTAGCATTTATTGTACTTCCGTAATTTGCCTTTGTGGTGGAGATGCCAAGTCTCCCTCTTGAACTGCTGTGTAGTGGAGGTATTCCACAGTTTTGTTGGGTAAGATTTTAGCCCAGCAACAATGAAGGAATGGGGATATATTTCCCAGTCAGGATGGTGTGTGACTTGAAGATGAAGTTGGAGCTAGTGGTGTTTCCAATGAGTATATTCAAGACTGGATCAAGAGAGTTTCAGCAGTATGGAAATCAAGGAATATCAGGATAGGGCGGGAAAGCAAAGTTGATGTAAAAGTTTAGGCATGATCTTACTGAATGGCGGAGTAGGCTAGAGGGACCATAAGGCCTACTCCTAGGCTCCTATTTCTTATGTTATGTTCCCATGTGCCTGTGGATCTGGTCTATTTAAAATGGTAGAGGTGGTGGATTTGGAAGGTGCTGTTGCAGAAGCCTTGGCGAGTTGCTGCAGTGAACCTTGTAGGTACCTACTAATGTTTCCTCTACTTTCTCTTTGTTGTGTGCAGTCTGCTTGTTGTACTGTGCAGTCTCTTAAAGTGACGCATCTTAAAAGGCTGTTGGTTGTGTGTGGCCTGCTTGTTTCCTTTGCGGTATGTTCCGGATTGCTGAGTAGCTGTGCATCCTCGCAGCTTAGAGAGAGCATTAGTAAACCCTGCAACCATGTTGCACCAGTGCTGAAGGGAGTGAATATTTAGGGTGGTGGATGGAGTGCCAATCAAGCAGACTGCTTTGTCCTGGATTTTGTCAAGCTTCTTTAGTGTTGTTGAAGCTGGACTCACCAAGGCAAGTGAATAATATTCTATCACGCTCCTGATTTATGCTTGATAGGTGGTGAAAAGGCATTGAAAATTTAGGAGGTGAGTTACTTGCAACAAAATACTCAGCCTTTGACCTGCTCTGGTAGCCGCTCATTATGTGAGTGGACTAGTTAAGTTTTACATCGATGGTGAGCCCAGGCTATGAATGGTGGGGGATCTGGCAATGGCAATGTCATTGAAAGTCAAGAGGAAGTGGTTAGACTGTCACTTGTTGGAAATAGTCATTACCTGTCATCATCTGAGGAATTGTGGGTGAAACTGAACACTGTACAGTCATTAGCAAACATCCCTACTTCTGATGGAAGAAAGTTAACACGTTCCTCATGTCACCTTTGCTTCTTTTGTCAATCACTTTAAATCTGCTTTCTCTGGTTTTCAATACTTCCACCAATGGGAACAGATCCTCCCTAGCTACTCCGTAACTAACCTCATGATTTTGAACACTTCTATCAAATGTCCTCTTAACCTTCTCTTCTCCAAGGAGAACATGCCAAACTCTCCAATCTATCCACGTAACCAAAGTCCCTCATCCCTGGAACCATTTTCAGATATCTTTTCTGCACCCTTTCATCCTTCCCAATGTGTGGTGCCCAGAATTAGACTCAAACTCTAGCTGAGATTGAACCAGTGTTCTATAAAGGCTCATCATAACTTCCTTGCTTTTTTACTATATGTCTCTCTTTATAAAACCCAGGATCCCATATGCATTTTAAACCCCATTCTCTACCTGCCTTGCCACCTTCAATAATTTGTGCACATAGATTCCCAGGTCTCCCTGCCTGCCTTTAGAACTGTGCTCTTTATTCTATATTGCCTCTCCTCTTTCCTCCTACCAAAATGTATCACTTCACACTTGTCTCCATTAAATTTCATCTGCCACCAACATTTCAGTGTCCTCTTGAAGCCTGTCAATATCCTCCTCATGGTTCACAATGTTTCCAACTTTCGTGTCATTCACAAATTTTGAAATAGGACCCTGTACATCCAAGTCTAGGTTATTAATATATATCAAAAAAAGCAGTGGCTCTAGGACTGACTCCTAGAGAAACTTCTGTATATCTTCCTCCAGTACAAAAAATAATCATTCAATGTGGCTCTGTTGTGTGTCACGTATCCAATTTCGTGTCCATACTGCCACTGTCCCCTTTCCTCCATAGGTTTTAACTTTGCTGGAAAGCCTACTATGTGGCACTTAATCAAGAATCATTTGGAAGTCTGTCAGGGTTTGAATTAACTTTATTCTGAGGGACTAATGTAAGCAGAACCTCTGTCTACCACAGACCCTGGAATGGACAGGGTCTCCCAGCAACTGTACAATTTTGACTTATGTACAGAGGACATAGTTTAAAAATTTCCTGGGAGATTTGGTGAACAATGAGGACTGTTAAAGAAATCAGGAGATCAGAAGAGTGATCAGACAGGTGGGAAATATGATTTAATGTGCTCAAGTGTCAGAAGATACATTTTGGAAGGAAAAATAGAATGGCAGCATATATTTAATAGAAAGTCATAGAAATAAATCCCAATGCTTTGTTAGCATTTAAAAACTGTTTGCTGACCTGTGATGCTGCTTTTAATTACTTGTTCACGTGTATCCCTAGATCCTTTTGCTTTTCTGTCTCATTTAGTTCCTTATTTTCTATGGTGTAAATGATGTTTCTATTTTTCCTCACCCATGTGTATTGTCTCACATTTGTTTATGTCAAAGCTCAGTTTTCTAATGCCTTCTTGTATTATGTTGCATTCTCCCTCACGATAAGAAAGTATAATTGGCAGGAGAGACTTGTGATGTTGACACGATTCCCACTGCAACAGGCAAGAGCAGATTGAATAGAAGTATTTTTTTTAAATTATGAAGTGCTTTGATGGAATGAATAGGGAAAGGCTATTTCCTTCGATTGGGAAGTTGGTGATGAAGATATTCAATTTAAGATTATGAGGGAGTAAAGAGAAAGATTTGGAGAAAACTCTTTACACATTCTTTAAAGGAAAATTGGATGAATTTCTGAAGCAGAGGAAGATGCAGAGCTTTGGATGAGAATGAAGCTGTGGGATTACTTTTGGATTGTTCAAGCAAGGACCTGGCCAGATAAAGTGGACTGAATGACCTACATTTGTCCTGTAAACTTTTATGGCTCTACTTTAAAGAATATTTTAAAAGGCAATTAATCTTGTGTTAGACTCCCCAATGACCCAATTGTAGGTTTGTTCCAGATCCATGCTGTGTTAGCTGATCCCTGTCAGGATATTGGTGGGGGTACTGTATTTGGTTTTAATGTCTTTGTTTAGGCTCTCACTTCTGATTGCATGTAGGAAGATCAATCATTGGCATCAGGTGAAATCAAGATCAGACTCAACAGCAATGCCCTTCACCAGGGAATAAGATACAGATATTGACTGTCCACATTCAAACATGATGAATGGCTACATGGGTGTGTACCAGAACACCAATGAAACCATATTCTAACATGGATAACTCTCAAGCTGGGTGGGGGGGGAAGGATAATGGTAAACAAAATGTTGTAAGCGATGTAATTTTACAACCTTAAGAGGCTGGAGCTTGAGAACATGTAATGCTTTGTAAAGCTGAGAACAAATCCCATGATATACAATGGTATCAACTGCATCATTAAAATATTATTTTCTGGGAGCAAATCAAAAACAAATTAATTACGTAAAAAAGGGTGAAAGGCAGCAATTTGCTCAAGGCAGTGGAAAATAGCAACAGTGTAAAAATTCAGCATATTAACCTTCAATCCTTATACATACTGACAGGCTGAACAGCGGTTAAACAACCTCGAAAAATATAACTTAATTTCTCAAGTTTTTTGACAATTTACCTCAATATTAAAGGGGCAGCTTTAACTCTGCCCACCAACAGAAACTGGACGTGGAGTTCAAATCGGCTGGCAGATTTGTCATCCCTACCCATCCAACATCTCACTCTCTTTCCACAATCTTCAATTTTAACCTGTTCCTCTGAGCAGGCAGCAAGGGCACCAAGGGGTCCTTCTTTAAATATGCAGATCAGCCTCCAGTGACATCACTGGGTTCATGCTACTATTTTAGCAGTGACCTGAGCAGGAAAGCCATTGCGGCTTTCATGCCAGTCTAAACGAGCAGGAAGCGGAATCGGGGTCAGAGTAACACCAAAGGGTGTCAACTCTGATTTTAACTGACTTTTCCTTTCCTTGTGGGGCTAGAAGTGCTCCCCTGAGCACCAAAAGATTACAATTCCCCTGATTCAGGCTTCCTCTCTCTCAGGATTCTCCTATAACCCCTCTCCCAGTGATTAACATGTGTGCTGGAGATGGCTCCTTCAGTTTCTGCTGGCGGTTTCCTGCCTCTGAACTCCCACCTGCCACCTAGCTGCCCATTCCAAAAGCATAGTTAGGGACAGGTGGCATAGTGATATTGTCGCGGGGCTAGTAATCCAGAAAGGTAATGCTCCGGGGACCAGGTTCAAACTCAAATCCCAAATTTGAATTCAATAAAAATATGGAATTAAAAGTCTAATGACAACCATTGCCGTCAAAAACCCATCTGGTTCACTACTGCTCTTTAGGGAAGGAAATCTGCCGCCCCTACCAGGTCTGGCCCACATGTGACTCCAGACCCACAGCTGGAGTCATGTTGGAGTTGTATAGAACCTTGGTGAGGCCACAGTGGGAGTACTGTGTGCAGTTCTGGTCACCACATTATAGGAAGGATGTGATTGCACTGGAGGGGGTGCAGAGGAGATTCACCAGGATGTTGCCTGGGATGAAACATTTAAGTTATGAAGAGAGGTTGGATAGACTTGGGTTGTTTTCGTTGGAGCAGAGAAGACTGAGGGGTGACCTGATCGAGGTGTACAAGATTATGAGGGTCATGGACAGGGTGGATAGGGAGCAGCTGTTCCCCTTAGTTGAAGGGTCAGTCATGAGAGGACATAAGTTCAAGGTGAGGGGCAGGAGGTTTAGGGGGGATGTGAGGAAAGATTTTTTTACCCAGAGGGTGGTGACGGTCTGGAATGCGCTGCCTGGGAGGATGGTGGAGGTGGGTTGCCTCACATCCTTTAAAAAGTACCTGGATGAGCACTTGGCACGTCATAACATTCAAGGCTATGGGCCAAGTGCTGGTAAATGGGATTAGGTAGGTAGGTCAGGTGTTTCTCACATGTCGGTGCAGACTCGATGGGCCGAAGGGCCTCTTCTGCACTGTGTGATTCTGTGATTCTGTGAATGTGGTGGACTCTTAACTACCCTCTAAAGTGGCCACTAAAAATAAGTCAATAAGGAATGAAACCGGATGGATCACCCGGCATAGACCTAGGCACTGGAAATGACAACAGCAAACTCAGCCCTGTCGAACCTGCAAATTCCTCCTTACTAACATCTGGGGCGCTTGTGCCAAAATTGAGAGAACTGTCTCACAGACAAGTCAAGCAACAGCCTGACATAGTCATCCTCACAGAATCATACCTTACAGATAATGTCCCAGACACCACCATCACCATCCCACTGGCAGGACAGATCCAGCAGAGGTGGTGGCACAGTGGTATACAGTCGGGAGGGAGTTGCCCTGGAGTCCTCAATATCGAATCTGGACCCCATGAAGTCTCATGGCATTAGGTCAAACATGGGCAAGGAAACCTGCTGCTGATTACCAAGTTCTAACCCCCTCAGCTGATGAATCAGTGATCCTCCATGTTGAACACCACTTGGAGGAAGCACTGAGGGTGGCAAGGGCACAGAATGTACTCTGGGTGGGGGACTTAAATGCTAATCACCAAGAGTGGCTGGAAGCACCACTACAGACCAAACTGGCTGAGTTCTAAAGGACATAGCTGCTAGACTGGGTCTGTGGCAGGTGGTGACGGAACCAACAAGAGGGAAGAACATGCAACTCAAGACCGGGCAACCATGAGGTGCTGTTGGCCATCAGCAGCAGCAGAATTGTACTCAACCACAATCTGTAACCTCATGGCCCGGCATATCCCCAACCCTACTATTACCACCAAGCCAGGGGATCAACCCTGGTTCAATGAAGAGTGCAGGAGGGCATGCCAGGATCAGTACCAGGCATACCTAAAAATGAGGTGTCAAGCTGGTGAAGCTACAGGACTACTTGCGTGCCAAACAGCGTAAGCAGCAAGTGCTAGACAGAGCTAAAGGATTCCACAACCAATGGATCAGATCTAAGCTTTGCAGTCCTGCCACGTACAGTTGTGAATGGTGGTGGACAATTAAACGACTCACTGTAGGAGGAGGCTCCACAAATATCCCCATCCTCAATGATAGAGGAGCCCAGCTCATCAGTGCAAAAGATAACACTAAAGTACTTGCAACAATTTTCAGCCAGAAGTGCCGAGTGGATAATCCATCTCAGCCTCCTCCGAAGGTCCCCAAGCATCATAGATGCCAGTCTTCAGCTAACTCAGGTCACTCCACATAATGCCAAGAAATGGCTGAAGGCATTGGATATTGCAAAGACTATGGGCCCTGACAGCATTCCGGCAATAGTACTGAAGACTTGTGCTCCAGAACATGCTGCATCCCTAGCCAAGCTGTTCCAGTACAGCTACAACGCTGGCATCTTCCCGGCTATGTGGAAAATTGCCCAGGTATGTCCTGTACACAAAAAGCAGGACAAATCCAACCCAGCCAATTGCTGCCCCATCAGTCTACTCTCAATCATCAATAAAGTGATGGAAGGGGTCATAAACAGTGCTATCAAGTGGCACTTGCTTAGCGATAACCTGCTCACTGACACTCAGTCTGCATTCTGCCAGGGCCACTCAGCTCCTGGCCTCATTACAGCCTTGGTTCAAACATGGACAAAAGAGCTGAACTCCAGAGGTGAGGTGAGAGTGACTGCCCTTGGCATCAAGGCAGCATTTGACTGATTGTGGCATCAATGCACCCTCGTAAATCTGCAATGGGAATCAGGGGGAAAACTCTCCACTGGTTGGAGTCATACCTAGCACAAAGGAAGATGGTTGTGGTTGTTGGAGGTCAATCACCTTAGCTCCAGGACATTATTGCAGGAGTTCCTCAGGGTAGTGTCCTAGGCCCAACCATCTTCAGCTGCTTCATCAATGACCTTCCTTCCATCATAAGGTCAGAAGTGGGGATGTTCATCGATGATTGAACATACGAACATACATACAAATAAGGAGCAGTAGGCCTTTTGGCCCCTCGAGCCTGCTCTGCCATTTAATAAGACCATGGCTGATCTGATAGTAACCTCAAATCTGAATTCCGCCTACCCCCGATAACCTAACACCCCCTTGCCAACCAAGAATCTATCCATCTCTGCCTTAAAAGTATTCAAAGACTCTGCTTCCACCGCCTTTTCAGAAAGAGTGTTCCAAATACTCACTACACTCAGACAAAAAATTTCACCTCATCCCCGTTTTAAATGAGCGACCCCTTATTTTATAACAGTGACCCCTAGTTCTAGATTCTCCCACAAGAGGAAACATCCTCTCCACATCTACCCTGTCAAGATCCCTCAGGATCTTAAATGCTTCAATCAAGTTGGCTCTTAATCTTCTAAACTCCAGCGAATACAAGCCTAGCCTCTCCAACTTTTCCTCATAAGACAACCTGCCCATTCCAGGTATTAGTCTGATAAACCTTCTCTGAACTTGGTCCAATGCATTTACATCCTTCCTTTAATAAGGGGACCAATACAGTACACAGTACTTCAAATGTGGTTTCACTAGTGCTCTGTATAACTGAAGCATAGCCTCCCTACGTTTGTATTCAATTCCCCAATTCCCCTCACAACAAATGATAACATTCTATTAGCTTTCCAAATTACTTGCTGTACCTACATACTAGCAGACACCCAAATCCCTCTGCATCTCAGAGCTCTGCAATCTCTCACCATTTAGATAATACGCTTCTTTTATTTTTCCTGTCAAAATGAACAATTTCATATTTTCCCACAATATATTCCATTTGCCAGATCTTTACCCACTCACTTATCCTATCAATATCTTTTTGTAGACTCCTTATGTCCTTTTTACAATTTAATTTCCTACCTATCTTTGTGTCATCAGCAAATTTGGCAGCCATCCCATCCATTCCTTCATCCAAGTCATTTACATAACTTGTAAACAGTTGAGGTCCCAGCACAGATCCCTGTGGCACGCCACTTGTTACATCTTGCCAACGTGAAAAAGACCAGTTTATGCCTACTCTCTACTTCCTGTTAGCCAGCCAATTTCTTATCCATGCCAATATGTTACCCCCTATATCATGAGCTTTTATTTTCCGCAATAACCTTTGATGTGGCACTTATCAAATGCCTTCTGGAAATCGGTTCTCCTTTATCCACAGCAAATATTACTTCCTCAAAGAACTCCAATAAATTGGATAAACATGGTTTCCCTTTCACAAAACCATGTTGACTCTGCCTGATTACCTTGAAGTTATCCAAGTGCCTTGTTATAGCTTCTTTAATAAAAGATCCTAATATTTTCCCTATGACAGGTGTTAAGCCAACTGGCCTCTAGTTTCCCACTTTCTGTCTCCCTCCCTTTCTGAGTAATGGAGTTACATTTTCTATCTTCCTATCTGATGAGGCTTTCCCTGAATCTATAGAGTTTTGGAAAATTAAAACCAATGCATCAACTATCTCACTAGCCACTTCTTTTAAGACCCTAGGATGAAGTCCATTAGGACGTGGGCACTTGACAGTATGCAGCTCCAACAATTTACTCAGTACCACTTCTCTGGTGATTGTAATTTTCTTGAGTTCTTCCCCCATTCCATTTCCTGGTTTATAGCTGCTTCTGGGACATTACTTGTATCTCTATAGTGAAGACTGAAGCAAAATCCCTGTTCAATTCATCTGCCATGTCCTTGTTTTCCATTATCAGTTCCCCAGGCTCACTTTCTATGGGACCAATGCTCACTTTGTTAACTCGTTTCTTTTTAAAATATTTATAGAAGCTCTGTTTTTATATTTCTGGCTAGCTTTCTCTCCCTCAAACTGAATGTAAAATTCAATCACATTACGGCGGCTGCTACCTAGGGGCACCTTCACTATGAGGTCATTAATTAATCCCATCTTGTTGCACAATACCAGGGCCTGAGTTTTACCTTCGGCGGGCACACACAATTGGCGGGCCCAGGAGTGGTTGGGAAATGGGCCCCCAAATGTGATCAGCCTCCAACTGTGATTTCACACTAGCTGGCCAATTACTGGCCAGCCAGTGTGAAACACGCACCGAAAAGCTCAGTGCTGCCGGGGTGGGGGCGAGAAGAGGGCGGGCGATAATGTTTTCGTGGGCGCAGGTGAGCACTGCGAGAAAGATGTCTGAAGGCAGACAGCTGCCTCAGGGAGCTGCAGACCTGAAAATGATCAAATAAAGGTTTAAAAGGCTGCAAAAAAATGTCCATGCATCACGATCAAGCACCTGAAAATATAGCTGATAAAAGTGTTGTCCACAGATATTTACTTTTATTTTATTTCATAACAGAACTTTCGTCCCGCCCTTGGATGAGGTTTGATGAATAATGCAAAGGCCACCTGGCCAATTCGCCCGTCTGCCAACTGTAAGGATGGAAGGGCCACAAAAATCGGAGACAATTGCGCCATTAATGGGCTTAATTGCCCTCTTAATTGTTGGCGGGTGTGCTTCTAACTTTTACGCACGCCTGTTGATTGAAATATTGCACCAGTGCGCGATGATGTTGGGACGCATGCCTGACGTCATCTCGCATGATTTTACACCTGATCGGGCCGGGTGCGCCCACCTGTGGGACGTAAAATTCTGCTGCAGGTCTAGTATAGCCTGCTCTCTGGTTGGCTCCAGAACATGTTGTTCTAAGAAACTAACCTGTAAACATTCTATGAGCTCCTCATCTAGGCTACCGTTGCCCATCTGGCTTTTCCAGTCTATATGTAAATTAAAGTCTCCCATGATTATTGTGTCTTTCTGACAAGCTCCCATTATTTCTTCCTTTATGCTCCATCCTACCATGTGGTTACTATTAGGGGGCCTGTACACGACTCCCACAAGTGACTTCTTGCACTTACCATTTCTCATCTCTACCCAAACTGTTTCCAAATCCCGGTTTCCTGGACTTAATCATCCCGCTCTATTGTGCTAATACCATCATTAACTAACTGAGCCACCCCTCCACCTTTTCCTCACTTCCTGTCCTTCCTAAATGTCTTATACCCTTTAATATTCAGGTCCCAATCCATATCCTCCTGCAGCCATGCCTCTGTAATGGCTCTCAAAATGTACCTATGTATGCGCTCTCAGTTTATCTATTTTGTTTCACATGCTTCATGCTTTCAGATACTGAGGGCAAAATAGTCTGTCCCCACTGGTGTCGGGCGTGTTCAGTGGTGTGAGTGGACAATATGGCGAGAAGGCCAAAATTCAGTTTCACGACATCCTGAAATCAGTTTACTATCGTCTGCTCGGGCTGTTGATGGTGGGCCGCGTTTTCCGCCATCGGACATCAGGGACCTCATTGTAATACATTAGCATATCCTTATAAGGCCAGCCCACCGGACTCATCCCCCCACACTGGATTGTCTGTCGACGTGCTTCACAACAGCATATAAAAGATGTGCACTTGGCGGAATGCACTTTGAGGAGAACTTGGAGGTGAGTATACAGTAACATTGCGGAGCACTCATCAGGGACGCCTGTTGGACTTCAAGGTTGAGGCGCGTTGTGGGGGGCAAAGGCTGCCCTGCGGTTGAAGGTAATGTGCAAGCGCATGCGAGATGGAGGGATTGGGCAGGGGAAGCGGTCATGTATTAGAGACACCTTATATAAAGTGACCACTTCTCTGCAGCTGAGGCAGTTCAAGTGCAGTTACATTGACATGCTTAGAGTCGGGCCTCTAGCTTATTTGCCCACTCAAGCAACGTAGATGCATGAAAGTGCCAAGTACTCCAGAGCTTTTCACCCTTCGGGCACAGACAGCAAACTAATGAACATTTTAGTGGATTCCAGAACAGTTGGAAGACTGGGAACGTTGTACAATTTCCTTGCTAAAGCTGGCCATGGAGAGTCACTGATGGAGGTGCTCACAGCCCCTTGCAATGTGATCACTCAGGTTTGGAAAAGTCTCCCCTATGGTTCAAGCTAACAGTGCAGCCTTGCAGTGCAGGTTAGGAGAATGCCTGCTGCTGAGCTGAAAGCACAGCATGCAGTCCAGTGGGCAAGGCTGCCGCCAATCAATCAGGTGGAGTAAGGTGGAGGAAAGTGGGGTCTCAGGCAGCCATTCAGCGCACTAAACTCTGGCCATCCAAGTGCTGGCCAGCACTCTCCAGGATGCATTAAGGGGCCTTCAGACTTAACCAGGAGAGGTTCTTAGTGCACCCATGCAAACCCACACGTCTCTCTCTTTCATCCTGCAGGAGGAGTACATCAGGTGCATGGAGCCTGGTGAACTAGCTGTGTGCCTCATGGCGTAAAGAGAGCGAATACTACTGAGAAGAGAGCAACTGAGGTGCCTGGCTGCGCAGAGGGAGGAGCAGCACCCTCTGGAAGAAGGGGCAGCTGGGGCTCCAGCAGACACTGCCGAAGAGCAACACTGAGCCACTGCTGGTCGCCCAAGGTCTAGCGATGTCGCCTTTCACTCCTGCTGATGACCGAGAACCAGTGCCGCCAAAGACTGCAGATGTCCAGGGAAGTGATCGGTCATATCTGCCAGCTACTGCAGAATTTGGTGCCATGGGGACATGGAGGACATCCACTGCCAGTGGCCGTGAAAGTGACAGCGGGTGCAATTTCTATGCCAGCAACTCCTTTCAGGGCTCCACAGGTGACCTCTGTGGGATATCACAAGTTTCCACCCACAAACACATCATGAGGTCACGGATGCCATCTTTGCGAGGGCACACAACTTTGTGCATTTCACCCAGGGCCAGAAGAGCCAGGATGCAAGAGCAATTGGATTTGCCCAGGTCCTGGGTTTCTCACAGGTGCAGGTTGCATTCGACTGCAACAAGCAGTCAACTATGTCAACTGCAAGAGATTCCATTCGCTGAATGTGCAGCTGGTGTGCGACCACCACAAACACATCCTGCAGGTCTGCACATGGTTCCCAGGGAGTGTCCATGACTTCTACATTCTCAGTTGGTCACTGATCCCAGAAGTCTTCCAGGGTCCACAGAAGCTGCAGGGATGCCTCCTCAGGGAAAGGGCAACCTGCAGAGGCTGTGGCCGATGACACCCGTGCGATGGCCTCAGACTGCAGCAGAGCAACGGTATAACGAGGCTTACGCTGCAACTAGCAGCTTGGTGGAGCAAACTATCGGGGTGTTGAAAATGAGGTTCCAGTGCCTGGACTGGTCTGGTGGGGCCCTGTAATACAGAGGTTGTCACACATCATCATCATCTGCTGCGCTCTTTACAACCTGGCTCTGCGACAGCTAGAGGAGCTGGCTGAGGAGGAGATGTAGGAGCTGGAGGCCTTCGCCAATGAGGAGGATGCTGATGGGGATGAGGGTGAGGAGGTCCTCGAAGGCAATGATCACGGCGATGAGAACATCACATTGGCCAGATGAGGGAGGCACGCTCGGGAGGCCCTCATAGCTGCTAAATTTGTGGATGATATTGATGATGATGTGCAGTGTGGAGACACCATAAGATCCTCATATTGCATCTATGAATGTTGACTCCAGTCTGGTTTATGGCAGTGCACATTCCCTCTGTGAGAATACTCCTGTCATGGAGATGCAATGGAGGCCCAAATGATTGCTAGATTCCAGGAAGATGATGATGACAAGCAGTGAGGTCATTCCATAGATCTTCACACAGCCTCTGTGAATGTCTAACTCCTGTCTGGCTGAGGGCAGCTCGCTTGTGCTCTGTAATCAGGGTCATATCATAGAGACGCAGGCATGAAACTTTAAAAGCATCTGATCCATTGTCCGCCTTCAGCTCCTGACCCCTTCAGGAGCACAGCGTCACTGGTCACAGATGCTGAAGAGATGGGGGCCAGCCACACCTTAAAGGTGCTGAGAGCCCACAGAGAGAATGACGGAACTCTGTGGCGTTTGCCCATGACATTCTGGCAGCAATGACAAGCACCATCGAGGTGCAGGCATCACTAATGTGTTCAGGGAGTGTGAGGCTGGACCATCACTATGGTCTGAAGGCTGCACAGAGAACAGGGAAGGGGCCCTGGACTGAGACACCTGCCCTTATCTTGTGCAGAAAGGTTTCATATCTAAGTGACAAGATCACTGCTCATCAGAACAAGGGGCCATTGGCAGGGAGGCATTCTTGGGAGTTTATTGACAATAGTGAACGTTATGAACAAGTGATTAACACTCATGCCAAGGCTGTGCAATTACATCTTCTTAACTTTCCTAACCCTGCTGTTATATCTTGGTGCTCCTGGACATCCACAGTGGAAGTGGAGGCAGCCTGCTGAAAGCTACACCCTGTCTGTGATGACCCTGGTGGGGAGGGCCAAGACTGGGAGGGCCCCAGCCTGCTTTCTGTTTCCTGCTGTGTGGCAGTGGCACCCTCATCAGACTGTGGAGCTGGAGCTGCTGAGGACACAGGAAGAGGGGATTCAGATGGGCCAGATACTACCGGAGTCACCTGGATGGATGGCCCCAGGGGGTATACCAGCTGATCCTCCTCCCTACGGGTGCCCAAGGGCCCCTGGCTGACTCCTTCAGAAGAAGGGGTAGCTGGAATGAGATCGACCTGCCCCGCACCCCTCTCGTGTACACACTGTTGGAGGCCAACTATGGCATCAGCGATGGAGTTCAGCCCGCGCAGCAGTGCAGGAGTGATGTCCTGGACCCAGGTCTCCATGGCGGCCGGCATTGTACCAGTGCTGACCTTGGTGTGTTTACATGCCGGCGCTATCACCTCAGCCTGAAGGCGGATGGACTCCTTCATTGTGCCTTGCAATCTGAGGAGTGCAGCGGACATCCCTTCCTGATGTTCCCGACCTTGCCTTTGCAGCTCCAGCAACTGCGACATGACCGAGTCTAGAGGCTTGTCATCTAACTCGGTCTCAGCAAATTTCTGCCCTCCAATTGTCCTCCGAGTGCCAGACACCTGCAAAGTCCTTGCTGCTGTCTGCTGTGAATCAGAAAGTGCGATGTGCTCACCAGATTGTGATCCTGAGGTTATAGAGGTGTGTGTCTCTGCACTGATGGAGGGTGTGGGTGAGCGCTGTGGTGGGACTTCAAGGAGGGAGCCTTCAGATTCCTCTTCAGAGGTTTCTTTGGAGCTTGATTGAAAGCCCTGGGTCATGGACCCAACGGCTGTTTGGCAGATGCGCCTGCGGAAGCAAGGGGAGATAATTAGTGCATGGCAGTGGCCTGTGAAACAGGACACATCACTCACAGCATGGTTGTCTGATGGATGTTGCACTGCTGGATTCTTACTTGATAGAGCACCGCCGAACTCACTGTCAGCTCCGGAACAGTCCAAATCCTCGCCGGCCAGCTGGATGACTCTGTTTTTAAAGTCTGTGGGGACCTTGATTTCAGGCATTCCTCCACCAAGTTCTGTGACCTCTCCCTGCTGTTGTGTGCCAGCTCGTCCTTCATGAATACAGACGGAGAGAGTGTAAGCAGGACGCCTGTCAGACCAGATGATAAGTGTGCCTGGCCTGTGTGGGTGGTGAGTGGTCCCATGGATGGGATGAGGACAATGACGGTGTGTGTGAAAGAGTGAATGATGATGTCACTTGAACTGGCAGCAAGTGAGGTCCCTGTGGATGTGTGATAGGTTTGTGAGTGTGTGAGTTGAGAGTGACGAGAATAGTGACTTACCCTGGTGGAACGGAGGAGATCATTCATCATGAGGCACTGGGTGGCTGTCCTCTTTTGCAGGGCATTGGCACTGACCACCGTTGCCATCTCTTCCCAAGCCGGATTGGTGATATTGCTGCCCATCCTGCAGCCAGACCCAGGGGTACAGGACATCATGATGGGCCTCCACTGCATCCTTAAGGTGCTTGAGGGATGGGTCACTAAACCGAGGGGCTGCAGTCTTCTTGCCTTTCAGGGCCATGCCTTCTCCACAGCGGGCATGAGCTGTAAGCACTGAGAAATGTGCACGCAGCTGCACTTTAAATGCTGTGCCCGGCATGATAAAGCGGCGAGTTGATGACGTGGCGGGTGAATGAGAGCCCATCTGCCATGGAAACTCTGTGTTTTCGGGGAATGCAGAATTAATGCAGCAGGTTTGGGATGATATGGCGTGAAAAGCTGCCATACCCACCCGCTCCCACACTTAGTGCAAATCCGGGATGATGCCGCTCGGAGCCTTTCGTTTTCTCCTTTTATTTCTTTATAACTTCTCGTCTCATCTGTTGATTTACTGTTAGATTTGAACTCTCTATCTTTTCCTGTCACGGTCCGTTTTCATTTCCTGTGATAATACCTTTCTCCTTTGCCTTATCTCTATTCTTTAATTTACCACATCTTCCCATATTTGTGCACTTGCCCCCGCTACTTAGTTTAAAACCTTCTCTACTTCCCTAGTTATGCAACTCGCAAGAACACCAGTCCCAGCATGGTTCAGGTGTGGACCATGCCAACGGTACAGAACCCTTTCCCCAGTATTGGTGCCAGTGCCCCATGAAGCGGAACACATTTCTTTCATACCAGTCTTTGAGCCACGCATTCATCTCCCTAATCTGATTTCTCCTGTGCACATGGCTCAGGTAATAACCCAGGGATTATGATTTTTGAGGTTCCTGCTCCTTAATTTGGTGACAAGCTCTTCATATGGACTATGCAGAACCTCCTTCTCTGTCCTGCGTATGTCATTGGTACCAACATGGATCACAACAACTGGGTCCTCCTCCTTCCACTGCCAGTTCCTCTCCAGCCCCGAGCAGCTGTCCAGAACCTTGGCACCGGGCTGGCAACACAGCCATCTGGACTCACGCTCTTTGCTGCAGAGAATGGTGACAATCCCTCTGACTATACTGTCCCCTATTACCACTACATTCCTTGTAACTCCCCCTGCTCAAATGGCTTCCGTTACCAAAGTGCCATGGCCAGTTAGCTCATCTACCCTGCAGCCCCCACTCTCATCCAAGCATCTGAAAAACCTCAAACCTGTTGGACAATTGCTCAAGGCTTGAGGCTCCTGCACTCCTGCCCTCTGGGTCCCCTTACCTGCCTCACTTGCAGTCACACCCTCCTATCCCTGACCACCGATGAAATCAGAAGACTCTATCCTAAGGGGTGCGACTGCGTCCTGGATAAAGTGTCCAGGTAACTTTCCCCCTCCCTGATATGCCGCAGTGTCTGCAGCTCAGCCTCCAGCTCAATGACTCGGAGCCGAAGTTCCTGCTGCTGCAAACACTTACTGCAGATGTATTTGCCCTGGATCACATCAGTATCCAGAAGCTTCCACATCCTGCAATTGTAGCACATCACCTGCCCTGCCATCTCCATCATGTGTTAATTAATTAATAATTGCTAATTAATTAATTATAATTAATAAAACCTACACCTCCCAATAGATTTTGGTACTGCCAGTAAACTTTCCAATACTGATAAAACAACACAGTGCTTACAATACTAATAAAACTAATAATACCAGTTACTGGTTTACCTACTCCATGTGCTGTACCAAAGTGGAAATAAAATACTGGAGGCTGAAAAAGAGTAGGACAAAAAAGCACCTCCCCCCACCCTTCACCGAACTCCCGCTCAGCACCCTTTACTTCTTACAGTAAACCTTACCTAAAGCACCTCTTTCCCCCAATGCACCAAATTCCCACTTTGAACCAGGTTCCCAAATATACTCACTCGGTCTCTGTCTTACTCAGTCCAAAGGCTCTTCTAACTGATTCTTATTGCACAACGTTCAGCACCATTTGCGACTCCTCAGATACTGAAGCAGTCCATGTCCAAATGCAGCAAGACCTGGACAACATCCAGGCTTGGGTTGACAAGTGGCAAGTAATATTTGTGCCACACAAGTGCCAGGTAATGACCATCTCCAATGAGAGAATCTAACCATCGCCCCTTGACATTCAATGGCATTATCATCCCTGAATCCCCCACTATCAACATCCTGGGGATTACTGTTGACCAGAAACTGAGCTGGACTAGCTATATAAATGTTGTGGCTGCAAGAGCAGGTCAGAGGCTAGCAACCCTGCGGCAAATAACTCACCTACTGACTCCCCAGAGCCTGTCCACCATCTACAAGGCACAAATCAGGCGCATGATGGAACACTCTCCACTTGCCTGGATGAGTGCAGCTCCAGCTATACTCAAGAAGTTCAACACCATCCAGGACAAAGAAGCCCGCTTGATTGGCACCCCATCCACAAACATCCACTCCCTCCACCACCGACACACAGTGGCAGCAGTACATACCATTTACAAGATGCACTGCAGGAATTCACCCAAGGCTCCTTAGGCAGCACCTTCCAAACCCACGACCACTACCATCTAGAAGGACAAGGGCAGCAGACGCATGGGAACAGCATCACCTGGAAGTTCCTCTCCAAGTCACTCACCATCCCGACTTGGAAATATATCGCCGTTCCTTCACTGTCAATGGGTCAAAATCCTGGAACTCCCTCCCGAACAGCATTGTGGGTGTACCTACACCACATGGACTCCAGCCTTCAAGAAGGCAGCTCACCAGCACCTTCTCAAGGGCAACTAGGGATGGGCAATAATTGCTGGCCTAGCCAGCGACACCCAAATCCCATGATTGAAGAAAAAAAATGAGAAACTAAAATGAACAGTCGCTCACAATGATCTTGTAGTCAGTTTCTGAATGAGATCATCAACATTCAAGTCATGTTGAAACAGTGACTGTTAATATTCCCTTGGCGCAGCTAAGTACTTGAGATAATGGTATTTCTATTAAACTATTTTGATGAGTTCATTGGATCACCATATGTTATAATACTGAGCGGCAAGCAAGATCTTCAATCTGATCAGTCATCAATGATAAATTAAAAAAATCTCAGCCACAGTTGTTGACTTGTGGTTTGCACTGGGTGTGCTTATGTGTAGACAGGATTCGGTGGGCTTATCTACGATGGCCCAACTGGCCAAATAGCTTGCTGGTACTCATTAACCAAGCTTGCACATGAAGAATACTTGATAGTTATTACTCCTGAAGCAAAATATCATGGGGTTGATGTTATTACTGGGTGGGGACAGGGTGGGAACAGTTTTGCAGAATGTTAAACAAGGATCAGAAACTCCATTACAGCAATGATAAGATGACTGGGTTTAAATCAAAGAGGAGCTTTCCCTAGAATTTTAAGTTGTGAAACAGATTTTCAATGGGTTGGATTTTATGGAGCGGGTGGGTGCGGGTGATCTGCTTGCCTCCCCCAGTAGGAAAGTCAGCCAGCAGCCGACATGCCAGAAAGAAGGGTGCCCCATAGCCATAGCGCTCTCAGGGTGGGCTAAATGGGATGAGGTTTGCTGGCAGCTCCAACAGTCCGTGGAAGATGACTGGCTGCCAGAACCAGGTAAGTTCCAGGCTTTCAGGGCAGAGTAGGATCCGAGAGGGGGGAGACGGGCATGGGGGGCTGGGCTTGGGAGGGCAGGTGGCTAGGAAGAAAGGGGTATGACACCTTGGGGTTGCCCCGGATGCACAGAGGACAAACCCCAAATGAGCTTTCCCCCCTTCCTCCCCCACTTTTATCATCTAGGCTACAAAAAATGGCCTGCCCACTCCATCCTGCCCATGCCAACTGTATTAATAAACGGGCATTGTATTATCCTGGTCAATAAGCTTGCTAACAAGCCTAATTGACATTTAGTTATTTATTTACATATTGTGATGGGCTGATGATTTCGGCTGCCGCTTAGTGTTTTATGGGGGTTAGCTCAGGGGTGAGGAGGAGGAGTGGTGGGCTAGCCAC
This sequence comes from Cetorhinus maximus, assembly GCF_964194155.1. Classification (NCBI taxonomy): domain Eukaryota; kingdom Metazoa; phylum Chordata; class Chondrichthyes; order Lamniformes; family Cetorhinidae; genus Cetorhinus; species Cetorhinus maximus. The sequence continues at coordinate 48,957,022 of NC_135895.1, read as the reverse complement.
CCAATACATTTTACGTGCCCCCCCACCCCCGCCAAAAAAACACCCGATGGGGGCGCATAAAATCCAGTCCATTATTTCGAAAATGAGTTTAAGGTTAGCTGACATCAGTTATGATTTTATTTGGACTATCACGATTAAGTTGCACAGTGTTGCTCAAACGCAAAGCTCTTCTGCTAACAATTCAACACACACCTCACAAAACAAACCCACGCTGACTTTGCAGCATAGAAAACTTTTGAGTGTAGTGCGGCCAACAGGTCATGCCAAGTTATGTGGTACAAGCTCCACCTGTTACTTTGAACCAGCCACAGGCAGCGGAAAAGCTCAGCCAGAGCGCAAGGCCTGCAACACGCTTGGCTGGGAAGGCAAAATCTGGTGATCGAGTAGTTCTTAAATGGTGTAGCTCACCAAAAAAGAGGAAGTTATTTAATTGTTTACAATGCCATAGCAGAGACGAGATTACTCTCTTTGATGCTGATTAATTGGAGCTCTTACTGCAGGAGGTGCCCCAAAGGAGGGTGGTCCTACTGGCGCTGAATACCTCCTTGCGACTAATGTACAAATGACAGCTGTTAACTGAATCCACATCGTCATATAAATCCTTTGCCACTGGCTGCAAATGAGAAATATATTTGCTAATATTAGGATGGTGGTAAAGGTGACTGCACTCTTCCATTTTGTTCGCAATTTATGTGGCACTCATCATCCCAGGCAAAACCCTAAAATGGCAGCTCCTGGCCCTCTACAAATAGCATTTCAAGCATTTGCATACATTCTTTCATTTTAAGCTGTGGAGCACACTTTCTTGAGGGTGAAGATGACAGGTGAGGATCAGTAAACAAGACACTGAAACATCTGGCTCCTGTGCTATTGGTTACTTGCTCAGTGGGGTTAGCAGTCACAGAGGTATAGCCCTCTCTTTCTAAGTCATATACTTAGATCCTGAACAGTTGATGCAGCCTTCCATAGGTAAAATGATTAAGGGGTTTGCTTACAAATAAGTGTTGCCTTTCTCTGTGGCTTGTGCAAATTGCAATCTATAAAACTGGTTGCTTGAGGTGCAGTTCTCAAAGAACTGACCTACTCCCAGAGTACAAGCATAGTTGGAATGGGGCCTTGTGGCATTTACCCTACAAACCTCAATACACAAGTCTTTGATGACATGGAAAGTGACATTTAAGCTCTAGGTAGAGGGAACATCATATCCTTATGCATAGGGATTGCTTTTATCTTAAAGAACAGGCTGAGCTTCCAATGACACCCAAATGCACTGCCAAAAAATGTAAGCTATGCACAGCATAGTTGATCACAGTTGGACAGGCAGTAGAGAAGCTGTAATCAAACACATGTCCTTTAGGGTAGGGACTGAGAAATAAAATCAGCCAAAATTCCTCTTCTATGAACTCTGTTCAAAAGTGCATGTGTGCTGGCTCACGCATGGTGGGGCTCAGTTGTGGTTCCCCATCCCCAGAATAAAATGGCCAGATAACAATAAATAGACTCAGTAAATTTTCCCTTGGGATAAGTATTAGGAGAAAACCAACAATGAAAGCATATCCGAGCATGAGTCAGCATCTTCAAAAGAGAACAGGGAGTACTCAGAAATCAGGGGCAAAAGGAATGTATTTAAAAAAAGAGTCAGGCTACCCAAAATGCTTTGAAAAGCTAAGTCATCCAAATAGGGTCAAACGTGGATTTCTTTAAAGAACTTTAACGCAGCTCAACTTAAGTCAGTTGGGATTCAGTGAGCAGATCCAACACTCATCACTTTTGTTTGACACAACAGGGCTGAGTAATAAAACTACTGGGCTTACATCCACAGTAAACACACCGAGGCAGCATGCATCAGGAGCTCTTATATTTTAACAGAGACTTACTTCCAAAGGGTCAGTAAACCAATACCAGGCCATTACAAGTATCCAAACTCTTGAGATTCTGGGAAAAGACCAAGTACAACAGAACTCCCTGCCCCCGGCCCCTTTCTTGTAAGTGCACACCTTTGGCACATTATTGAAGTTCAATTTTCTTATTTTAACATACTACAGATGCTTAAATAAAAGCTTGTAAAGGCTTCGATACACTAAAGGTGTCCTGTGTTTTTCCTCCAGCATCAAGAGTTGTCTTTTCTTTGTAGCTACAATCCAGTGCTGCATACTGGCCACATAAAATCCCAAATTTGCATTTGTAGACTCAGATAGTTAATTAATTTAGGGAAGATTTTAGTTTTTGGCAGAAAATTGGCAGTGGATCAGTGGCCTGTTATATTTACTTCAATGGGAAGGAAAATTAGGTGAGGTGCATAACAAGTGGCTGATCTGCTATAACTGTCTGTGGCTGCTGAAACTTAAAATCAGCTCATTCTCTTGTGATAAATTTGACCTTAGGCTTGTTATTGTTTTATGATAACTCGAATCCCCTGATGGAGGTCAGATAGTGATTGCACGGCTAGGTTAGAACCTAATCATAAAGACCAGGAAGGTTTAGGTTCATTCGCAGGTGTGTTGGCTGATCTCAACTGTGATGGAAGCAGGGGTGCTAGAATGAACACTCAGCACCTCTGGGGTAAGGTAGGAAAGAACACAGTTGCTGATTTTATCCACCTTCTCCCATTCAAAAGTGGATGTCAGGTGAGAACAGAACTGGACTCAGCCATTATGGCTTTCACATTTTAACACTACGCTAATATTCACTATCCCTACTCACACAAGAATTAGGTACTTGGGTAATATACAGGACAATAGCTGCTGTTTGTACAATATCAATCATCCTTTAAGGAGGACAAAAGAGAATAGGAAGAAGAAAAGAACACATCAATTTTGCAGTTTTGTATCTCAATTTATTATTTGAAGAACAACTGCTTTCAATATAGAGTAATAGTTACTGATTTGAATGCACTATTAGTGTACATCAGGAAATAATTTGTATCTATATGGTATAAATGGTCAAGGTAAAGTGATGCCACCACCAAACACATCTTCCCTTCACCCCCCCTAGCGGCATTCCGTAGGGATCGTTCCCTCCGGGACACCCTGGTCCACTCCTCCATCACCCCCTACTCCTCAACTCCCACCTATGGCACCTCCCCATGCCCACGCAGAAGATGCAACACCTGCCCCTTCACTTCCTCTCTCCTCACCGTCCAAGGGCCCAAACACTCCTTTCAAGTGAAGCAGCATTTCACTTGCATTTCCCCTAACTTAGTCTACTGCATTCGTTGCTCCCAATGCGGTCTCCTCTACATTGGAGAGACCAAACGCAAACTGGGCGACCGCTTTGCAGAACACCTGCGGTCTGTCCGCAAGAAAGACCCAAACCTCCCTGTCGCTTGCCATTTTAACACTCCACCCTGTTCTCTTGCCCACATGTCTGTCCTTGGCTTGCTGCATTGTTCCAGTGAAGCCCAACGCAAACTGGAGGAACAGCACCTCATCTTCCGACTAGGCACTTTACAGCCTTGCGGGCTGAATATTGAATTCAACAACTTTAGGTCTTAAACTCCCCCTCCCCCCATCCCGACCCCGTTTCTTCCCCCTCCCCCTTTTTTTCAATAATTTATAGAGATTCTTCTTTTCCCACCTTTTTCCATTATTTTTAAATCTACAACTAATACTTTGTTAGTCTGTCCACCCCACCCGCACTAGAGCTGTACCTTGAGTGTCCTGCCATCCATTCTTAATTAGCACTTTTCTTAGATAATATCACCACCTTCAACACCTCTTTGATCCTTTTGTCTGTGATATCTTTTGATTATCTGCTCCTATCACTGCTTGCTTATCCCTATAACAACCCCACCCTCAACTTCTCTCTCCCCCCACCTTAGACCAGCTTATATTTCACCTCTCTCCTAACTATACTTCAGTTCTGCCGAAGGGTCGTGAGGACTCGAAACGTCAACTGTTTTCTTCTCCACCGATGCCGCCAGACCTGCTGAGTTTTTCCAGGTAATTCTGTTTTTGTTTGGACTATTCATGTGTTAAAAATATTTTTTTTAAAAGAGTTTTTCTGTGCTACAAAACAAAAGCAAAATACTTTGGACTCATTCAACTTCAAACTACTCAGAAAGGATATCAGCTTACATAGTTAACACAGTTTTCCTGCCCTTTTCTGTGGGAAGAATACCATCCCCTCAGCTGGTGCTTCTGATGCCCTATGCAAACATTTTTAATGTTTGTAGTCTTAGTAGTTTATCTCACCAATCACTTGCCACTAAAATTATAAGAGCACGTTTAAACAAAAGGTGACCAATTGCATTTATGAATCACACATCACCCAACTACCAATAGAGTTGTTTCTTCATCTGACATGAGGGTCGCTGCTCTCTCCTGGCCCACTATGGCCCCGACCTCAGCAGAAAAATGCAATGGCATGAGAGGCACAGAGGGAAACAGAAATATCCAGGGATGGAAGACAAGTATACAAATTAAATTCTTTTATTTTTGATTATGCACAATGCCACAGAAGATTCTTTAATGCGATATTTATTCTGCAAATATAGCATTTGATGCAAAATGGTTTCGGCTTTGTACCAATGCTAAACTTGTGTAGCACAAATCAGGAGTTATTAACCCAGAACAAAGCCGAGCGAAATCCCTACCTCCTTGGTGTCTGATTTCACTGTGCTCTGATGCTAAGTCAGGCCATGACTCCAGTTTAGCTTCAGCCTACACTATAAGTAATACAAAGCAAATCACTTCTTGATGCTGCAGCTATACTGTAAATTACCTCTAGTATCAGATAGGCAATCATTTAAAATAATTACTTTACTCGTGCTTAATTATTTGCTTGCCCCTGCTTGGCTTCAGTGCCACTTTGAACAACATTTGTGTTTTTAAGTTCTATCTGTAATAATTTTCTTATGAGTACAGTCATCACCTTCTTTCCAAGACTTTTTTCTTTGATAACTTTCTCCACTGTTTTTTAACCTTTCTCATCCAATTGCTGGGAGTAAAATTTCACAGTGGTCACTCACCAGTGCCTCATCCAAGTATTAGAATTACTTACGTGTGAGCCTCTGTAGGCTATTCAACCACAGCTGAGCCCAATCCTGTTCTCAGCCAACATCTACAAAAAGAAAATTAGACTCATAGATTCATAGATGTCTACAGCACAGAAGGAGGCCATTCAGTCCATCTTGTCCACACCGGTCAACAAAGATCGGACTACACTAATCCCATTTTCCAGTGCTTGGCCCATAGTCCTGGAAGAATATCTAAATACTTCTTAAATGTTACGAGAGTTTCTGACTCAATCAACTTTTCAGGCAGTGAGTTCCAGACTCCCACCACCCTCTGGGTGAAAAGCTTTCTCCTTAACTCCCTTCTTAGCCTTCTACCTCTTACCTTAAATCTATGCCCCCTGGTTATTGATCCCTCTACTAATGGAAAAAGTAGATCTATGTCCCTCATAATCTTATACACCTCTATCAGATCCTCTCTCAACCTTTGTTGCTCCAAGGAAAACAACCCCAGCCCATCCAATCTTTCCTCATAGCTCAGACCCTCCAGTCCAGGGAGCATCCTGGTAAATCTCCTCTGTACTCTCTCCAGTGCAATCACATCCTTCCTATAGTGTGGCAACCAGAACTGCAAGCAGCACTCTAGTTGTGGCCTAACTAGTGTTTTATACACTTCCAGCATAACCTCCCGGCTCTTGTATTCTATGCCTTGGCTAATAAAGGCAAGTATCCCACATGCCTTCTTAACCACTTTATCCACCTGCCCTTCTACCTTCAGGGATCTATAGATATGCACACCAAGGTCCTTCTGATCTTCAGTACTTTCCAGGGTCCTACCATTCATAGAGTAATCCCTTGCCTTGTTAACTCTCCCCAAGTGCATTATCTCAAGCTTTTCTGGGTTGAACTCCATTTGCCACTGCTCTGCCCACTTAATCAGTCCATTGATATCCTCCTGCAGTTTACGGCTATCCTCCTCACTATTTACCACCCCACCAATTTTCGTGTCATCTGCCTATATTTAAGTCCCAATCATTTATGTACACCACAAACAGCAAGGGCCCCAGTACCAAGTCCTTCGGAACCCCACTGGAAACAGACTTCCAGTCCCAGAAACATCCGTCTACCATCACTCTCTGCTTCCTGCCTCTCAGCCAATTTTGGATCCAACATACCACTTTGCCTTGGATCCTATGGGCTCTTACTTTCTTGACCAGTCTACCATGAGAGACTTTATCAAAAGCCTTGCTAAAGTCCTTGTAGACCACATCAAATGCATTACCCTCATCAACACTCCTGGTTACCTCCTCAAAAGATTCGATCAAATTTGTCAAACACGACCTTCCCTTAAAAAAATCAATGCTGACTATCCCTGATTAATCCATATCTCTCCAAGTGCAAATATATTCGGTCCCTCAGAATTCTCTGCAGTAATTTCCCCACCATCGAGGTTAGACTGACTGGCCTGTAATTTCCTGGTCTATCCCTTCCTCCCTTTTTTAATAATGGGACAACGTAAGCAGTCCTCCAGTCCTCTGGCACCTCACCTGTGGCCAGAGAGGATTTGAAAATTACTGTCAGGGCCCCTGATATCTCTTCCCTTGCCTTCCTCAACAACCTGGGATACATCTCATCAGGGCCTGTGGATTTATCTACTTTTAAGGTCGCTAAACTCGCTAGTACTTCCTCTCTCTCTTTGTTAATTTCCTCTGATGTTTCACAGACCTCCACCCTGATGTCTATTCTCCATTGTGAATACCGACGCAAAGTATTCATTGAGGACTGTACCCATGTCTTCCGGGTCCACACGCAGATTATCTCTATGGTACCTAATTGGCCCCACTCTTTCCCTAGTTATTCTCTTGCTATTTATATATTTAAAAAACCACTTTGGGTTTTCCTTTATTCAACCCATCAATGCTTTCTCATGCACTCTCTTAGCTTTCCTAATTTCCTTTTTAAACTCCCCTCTGCTCTTTTTATATCCCTCCAAGGACTCTGCCGTATTGAGCCCTCGGTATCTACCATAAACTTCTCTTTATCTTTTAATCCTAACATTTATGTCCCTTGACATCCAGGGTTCCTCAGACATGGTGCCCCCATTTGTCTTTATGGGAACATATTCGCCCTGTACTCTCGCTATTTCCTCCTTAAATCCCTCCCACTGCTCTGACACAGTGTTATCTGCAAATAGCTGCTCCGAATCCACTTTGGCCAAATCGTATCTCATCTTAGTAAAATTAGTCTTTCCCCAGTTCAGAACTTTTATTCCCGGCCCAACCATATCCTTTTCCATAACTATCCTAAATCTAACTGAGTTATGGTCACTATCTCCAAAATGCTCCCTTACTGATACACATTCCAGCTGCCTGGGCTCATTTCCGAATATTAGATACAGAACTGCCCTCTCCCTTATTGGGCTTTCTATGTACTGGCTAAGAAAGTTCCCCAGGATGCAACTTAAGAATTTTGCTCACTCCCTACCTTGCACACTAAAACTATCCCATATAATATTTGGGTAGTTAAAATCCCCTACTATTACTGCCTTATTATTCTTAAACTTCTCTGAAATTTGATTACATATTTGATCCTCTATCTCCCTGACTATTTGGGGGCCTATAGTTCACACCCAACAGCGTGTTTGCCCCTTTTGTGATTTTTAATTCTATCCATATGGCTTCATTTGATGATCCTTCCAGTATATCATCCCTCCTCACTGCTGTAATTGATTCCTTGATCAATATTGCAACCCCCCCTCCTCTTCTATCCCCCTCTCTATTTCATCTGAATACCCTATAACCAGGAACGTTGAGCTACTAATCCTGCCCTTCTTTTAACCAAGTCTCAGTCATTGCTATAATATCATACTCCCATGTATCTATCTGTGCCCTCAGCTCATCTGTCTTACTCCTCAGGCTCCTTGCATTAAAATATATTCCATTTAGCCTTGCTAAACTCACTTCTTTCTTATCTAGCCTATGTTTCATCTGCCTTCCAGACTCATTTACTAGTGTTTTAACTTCTAATTCCATCTCAGCTTCTCTCCCCTCTGAACTACTTTTTAGAATCCCACACCCCTGCCAATTCAGTTTAAATTCACCCCAACAGCATTGGCAAACCTCCCCGAGAGGATGTTGGTGCCGTTCCTGTTCAGATGTTAACCTTCCAACTTGTAGAGGTTCCACCTCCCCCTGAAACGGGCCCAATGCCCCAGGAATCTAAAACCCTCCCTCCTGCACCGTCTCTCTAGCCACGCATTCATCTGCTCTATCATTCTGTTCCTATACCCACTACTGTTTGGCACCGGGAGTAATCCGGAGATTACTACCTTTGAAGTCCTGCTTTTCAATTTCCTACCTCACTCCCTAAAGTCTGCTTGCAGGTCTTCATTTCTCTTTCTTCCTATGTCATTGGTCCCAACGTGGACCGTGACCTCTGGCTGTTCACCCTCCCCCTTTAGAATGCCCTGCAGCCGTTTTGTAACATCCTTGATCCTGGCACCTGGGAGGCAACATACCATCCTGGAGTCATGTCTATGGCCGCAGAAGTGCCTGTCTAATCCCCTCATTAACGAATCCCCTACCACTATTACCCTTCCACACTTCTTCCTCCCGCCCTGAGCAGCTGGACCACTCACAGTGCCATGGCCTTTGCTCTGGTTGGCCTCCACAGAGGAACCATCACTCTCACCATTTTCCAAAGCCAAAAAATGGTTTGCGAGCAAGATGTACTCAGGGGATTCCCTCACTACCTGCCTGGTCCCCTTCTTCTGTCTGGCGGTCACCCATTCCCTCTCTGCTTGCACTTCCTTAAGCTGAAATGTGCTATCCACGAACCTCTCAGCCTCCTGAATGCACCGTAGTTGCCCTAGCTGCCACTCAAGCTCCAAAACCCGGAGCTTGAGTTGCTCCAGTCGGAGGCACCTCCTGCACACATGGTCATCCAGACCGCCAGGCGCGTCTAGGACTTCCCACATAGCACAGGATGTGTAGATCATGGGATTGAGCTCCCCAGACATATCTAAAATTCTAGTGATCAGGAACAGCAAATCAGATGGCTTTTCCTTTCCCAGAGAATCTGAAGCTAATTGAAAAGCTTTTACAATCACCTTCATCGATTGAGCTACATCAGTGCAGACTGAGGACCAAACCTGAGTTTTCCTGGTCTGTATAGCTCAGTTACCCACTGGAAAAACCCAAGGTTGTTTAAAGAAAATAAATCTATACATTCTTAAAATTGAAATTCAAAATGCTATCTTGATTAATAATGTATTTACTGCCATGGTGTTAGACAATTTAGTGAGAAAGAGGTGAGAATGCTGACTACCATAATCAGGCACCTATTTTATATGAGCAGCGAATTAGCTGCTCTTGTTAAGCTAATAAGGAATAAGACCCTAACTGCACTCAGCTGAGTACAGCACCACCCATATGGTTACAAATGTCATTGTTGTCGAGGGCAAATCCTGCAGAATTGACCTCAGTTAAATAGTTTTGCATTAATGCGGATAGCGCATGAGAGATGGGTGGAAGTGTGCAAAATGATACAAGCACTCTGTCATGTAAAGTTCAACAGATGAAATATTACTCCCCAGTAGGAAATGGGCATAGGGCCTGCTCTCCCAATATTGCCATCCTCCTGCTCTCATTAATAATATACTTGGATTTCCAAAAGGCATTCGACAAGGTGCCACACAAAAAGTTAATAAACAAGATAAGGGTCATAAGGGTGATATATTAGCATGGATAGAGGACTGGTTAATGGACAGGAAGCAGTGAATAGGGATAAATGGGGCACTTTCAAGTTGGCAGGCTGGGTCGAGTAGAGTGCCGCAAAGTTCAGTCAGGGGTCTGGACTATTTGCAATCTATATTAATGACTTAGAAGGGGAGGCAGAAAGTAATATGTCTTAAGTTTGCTGATGATACAAAATTCAGTGGGAATGCAAGCTGTGAAGAGGACACAAAGAAGCTGCAAAGAGATATAGACAGATTGAGTGGGCAATAAGATGGCAGATGTAGCATAACGTCAGGAAGTGTGAGGTTACTCACTTTGGTTGTCAGTGCAATATATTATAATAGCTGAACATTTTGGTATACTGTCCCCTCTGCTGTCCTCTCTGTTGGGGAGGTGTAACTAAAGAGAGATCAATAATAGCTGCCGACTGTGAGTCCACATGTTAATCTTTCTCAGTGCAATACACAATAGAAAGCTGGCGACGAGGCTGGGATGGAATTCTTTTTTAAACTTCATTTGGGAAACTAAGGAATGAAGAACATTGTGACACGCGTTTTGGAACCTCTAAAGTTGATTTTGAGGAAATATGAGCGAATTTGAAAGATTGCTCCATGTATACATTGTATTTAGGTACACAGTGAGTCAGCACTGCACACAATTGAAAAAATGGCACTGAAGACATATTTAGGGACAATGGGGGAATTTAACCCTAATAAGGATGATGGTGTAATTACAAAAGAAGGTTAAACATTTGGCTGAAAGTGAATAAAATAGGAGTTGAGGATAAAATAAAAGTTTTCCTCACCATGATGGGACCAGGTGCCTTTGAACTGGTATATAACTAGTGTTGCCTGTGAGACCACAGGACTATGGAATATGCTGAAATTAATGAAATTCTGGACTCTCACTATAGCATGGCTAAGAATTCAATTTTACTGAGAGTTACATTCCACGAAAGGAAGCAGTTGCTAAGTGAAACCATTGCAGATTACATTCTCTAATTAAAGAAACTCTCTTGACACTACGGATATGGCACAAACTTAGAAATCGACCTCAGAGACATGTTTGTAGGAGGCCTAAAGAACAATAAAATCCACGCCAAGCTTTCGAGCAAAGGCAATAAGAGGATGCGGAGGGAGACCTGCCCTGAGGCCACAGCCATGGAAATGGCAGAAATAGTTGTAAATTGCAAGGAGTTCTTTTCCTGAGCCAGCAGCAGGAGATCATCGGACTTAAGCAGGATCCAAGCGATGACAGCCAAGTTCACAGTCTAAGAATCAGAAATTTAGCTGCTCCCATTGCCCTGGTAGCCACCAACTATTTAAATGCCACCATTTTCAGTCAAAGTGCTATGCCTGTGGCAAATTCGGTCATATCCAAACGGCATACAACAGTAGAGGAAATAGTCATGCTCCAGGTTGTGGTAAAGCTCCAGGTCACAGCCATACATCAGACTGAGGTTGTGACAGATCTGATGCTCGTTCAGGAGTCTGGCAATCCTTAAATGCACATATGATGGATATCAAGACAGAAGTTGATGCTATTGAGCAGCAAGATCAAGAATTGTACTCTTCTAAAATGCAAGAAAAACAGCAGATGGAAGATGAGAGTAAAAGGGCTGAGGAATAATTCCAGTGCTCACAGTCAAGATGAAAGTCAGAGATTCACAACTTTCATCGTTGATACAGTTGCAGCAGTTTTGGCATCTCAGAAAGTGAGTACACCACATGGACTGCAGTGGTTCAAGAAGACAACTCACCTTCTCAAGGGCAAATAGGGATGGACAATAAATGCTAGCCTAGCCAGCGATGCCCACATCCCATGAACAAACAAAAAAAACCTCTCTAAGTCACATTCTCTTAAGCAAAACTGGTGTGAAATTGACAAGTTATTCCAATAACAGTTTTCCTGTACTAGGTGAAATTAGTGTTAGAGTGGAATACAATGATGCATAATATTACTTGCCATTGGTAGTAGCAGGAGGGAAGAAAGTCTCCCTGATGGGAAGGAATTTGCTTAAGAAAATAATGTTAAACTAAGCTGAGTTATTTACAGCAGAGATCAGTAAGAATACATCTGATATTGAGGAACAGCTAAGAGAGCACAAAGTGGTTTTTGATCAAGGAGGGCCAAATGATAAAATTGGGCATCACAAAGCCAAGATAAAAGACAATGTACAGCTGACATTTTGCAAAGCTAGGCCAGTGCCTTATGCAGTATGTAAAGAGCTGGCTAGTTTAGAAAAAACAGTCAAACACAAGAAAACTGTGTGAATGAGTACACATCGTTTGTTTTGGTCAGTGGCTATAGCAAGTGGATTAATATTGAGTTCATGCCCAATATCACAAAACTATTGAAGTTTTGAGAAGTTGCTTTGGAATTTATGGGTTGCCAGAGGTGTTGGTGTCAGATAATAGCCCACAGTTTACATAAGAAAGAGCTTGGAATATTTCCAAATAAGAATGGAGTCAAACACACACTAATACCACCATATAACCGGGCGTCAAATGGGGCTGCAGAAAGAGGTGTACAGATTGTGAAGACACCTTTGCAGGAGTATTCACTAGCTGACAAGCTAGGCAGTAATTTCCATCTCTTCAACATGGGCTAGACAATATTCTGTTTTCTTACAGAATAACCCCACAGTCTACAACAGGTAGCTCATCTTACAAGTTAGTGTTTAAATATGCTCCTAGGACAAGGTTGAGTTTGCTTAAGCCTGACCCCAACAGCAAAGTAAGAGAAAAGCAAGACAAAGTGGAGATAAGTCATAAACATAAGAGTTCAGTGCTGGTCAGATGGTCATGGCGAAAAACCACCGAGGTGATAAAGAGAAGTATGTGATTAGATTTGTTGGAAGGAGACTAGGAGCATTCACATATCTAGGGAAGACTGGAGAGGGATTCCATCAGTGTCATGTAGATCAATTTCTTGAAATCTGAAAAGGAGGGAGCATGAGAAACCTCCAAGAATCCAAATTTCTCCTATAGCCAAACTGAAAGTCAGAAAAGAAGCGAAAGTTTTCCAGTATCACAGAGTCCACAAAGGGAGTCAGGGTCTTTGATTAAGACAAATCAACCAATGTTACAGTCCCAACTATTAAGTGAAGTTGGTGGTCGAAGTTACATTTCCCCACTGGACTGAGAAAGGAATTTTGAAATCCAGGACTGACATTCCAGCAGTCAGAAAAGTATAAAACAAGGCCATGGAAACTAAGCCCAGTACTAAACCAGGGTAGTTGTCATTGATTAGGCTTGAAGTAATCTGAAAACTTTTCTTTCATGTATATCCTGCAATTTGTAGTTAATCTCTTAGCTACTGTCAGTTCTTTGCACTTATTCTGGCTGGATCAGAGTAGCTCCAACTCTAAAACAATGAGCTAACATAATGGAAGGAGACAAGTAGCAGTGCCTGGGGTCATAGAACTGCCAGAGTAAGCCAATTTTCATCAACTTTGCAGTAACCATTTTCAAATTGAAAAGAAAATACCTGTGCATATGGTGGTGAAACTCATGCTCAATTCTCAAATACAACCTGTCTCCTAAAGCAAGGGAATATCAGGAGGAGTGATGGCACCAGGCTGCTGCCCTGTATTTCAGAGCAAGGTTAGTACAGGCTTAAGAACAAGTCCTCTTGTCTGTAGGAAAGGCGTGGTTTGAAAAGCCAGAAGTGGATACAAAATGAATAAGAAAATCTCAGGTGTACTATAACCACAAGGAGTTCTCTAGTTAGAGATTCCGATTGTCATGCCAGTATAGGCATGAAGATATTAAAATTTTAAAGCTATATTTTAAAAAAGTGGACAACAAAAGCTGTTTAAGATGGCTGTCGCATATTATGTGACCTGGCTGTATTCAGCTCCAGAAATCCCGAAATTCAAACAAATACCTAATTAAGATATGGACAATCACAGCCACTTGTGAAGTTCACACAGCTCTTTGTTGAGGATGCACCATCAACAGAAATGTCTATAACATACAGCCAATTAATCTTTCTGCTTCACCATGGACAGTAGCGACATCAAAACTCAACGGGTGTTCGACAACTATGAAATGGATCTCATTGAGATTTCATTGTATTGTGATGGCTCCCCATTCCAAACTCAAAGACCTTAGCTCTCTGAAACTCTCAAGGCCTGAAAAGCCACAACTCAGGAAGTTAACATACCACCTTATTTGGAAAAGGGCTGTGGACTTGTAATAAGTCCCATGGGTAAGGCTGCCATGTTTGTTACCTGGTTTTAAAATATAACAGCAGAAGCTGTTCTGAAACGGATATACTATCAGAAACAGCACCTAAGCCAGCAATCCAGCTGCAAGACAACTACGCAGCCAAGGTAGTATACAACTATACCTTGAAAGTGGGAGAAGGACTCTCCTCCCAACCTGCTCCATCTTTAAGTCCATCTGAGAGCCAGCCTCCCGGCAATTCAACTACAAGAAGCCTCACAGCTCACTGAGAATCCTCTGCTTTTATGAGACCTCTACTCCAGCTAAAGCATCAATTCATCTAAGAACTACAGGCCTACTATGAAAGAGACTGAAATAATTCCAGGTTGTGATCATATTATTTTTTCCTTCATATGTATCTAATCTTTGTGTATGTAATCTTTGTGTGTGCAATGGTGTGTGTGAGATGTTGCATTTAAACATCCAGGGCCAGCGTGTGCTAATAAATCGTCTTTATTTTTAAAGTCACAAAATCTTGCTGTTAGAATCATTTAACTTGGGACAAACCACTCTAAGAGTAAGTAAACACACTAACCTCACACATTAAAACACTTTAGTCATGGACAACAATAAAACAAATTCTGTCGGTGACACTGTTATAATAATATACCCATGGTATTAATATTATTGGTGGTAATTTTTGGGAAATTTTTATTGCTATCAGTGCCAAATTAGGAAATCATATAAAATTTCTGAAACATTGAGAGTTAATTGATTTAAAGAAAAACAATGAAACTCAAAGTTATGAGTAATTAAAACATTGGTTGCATGCAGATTCAGTTGCCTCTGCTAATAGCTGTTTCACCCGAAGCAAAATAAATGTTCTGATGAAAGGTCAGCGACCTGAAATGTTAACTCTGTTTCTCTCTCCACAGAAGCTAGCATTCCTGCTCTGTATTTCCAGCATCTTCTGTTTTTATTAAAGCAACTGCTTCCATCATCTCCTTATTTTTTATGCTAAAATATTCCATGTTCCTTCCACCTTTCCGGAAGGTACTGAGTCTTTATTGGAATAAGGTTCCACAAAAGCCAAACCCCCTCTTAAGTTTATGTGTGAGCCTTGATGTCTGCAGACTATTCCACTGCACTGGCATCACAACCCACCCTGATCCTCCCCTCGCCCTGTGTTCACACACACAAACTTTAGAGTGATCAGAAAATTCAGCTCTGGCTTTGACTAATTTTCTCCTCCCCAGCCCAGGGATGTTGAAGCTAATTTCACTCCCCATTGAGATCAGTTAGCACAGTAGAATCAAACATGAATCAAAGCTTATCAGAGAATAAAATGTATTATTTTTTAAACAAAAATGATAATTCAAAGTATCATTAGTGTAGGTGCTGTGGGGAGTTAATTGCTCTTTGAAATATCAGAGATTAAAATATTCTTGCTGCTACAAGCACTTAACAGTTACCAGAAATTGGCAAAATAACATTGACACTGGAATCTGTGAACTTTACAGCATTCAGTCACTTATACCACCCACACAATACATAAAGCATTTCCTTGCTAATTATACATGTATAAAGCGAACTGTTAGGCTTCAAAGTAAATTATATACATATAGCACGGTTTCAAAAGACAGTTTAAATTGTGGTTTGGAACCTCCTTTGCTTAGTTCTGGCATTGAAACTGCAATTTCTCAAGCATGACATTTAATACTCAGATATAAATCACTCTGCAGGCTTGAGTTTCCCAAGAGTGTGGGCAAGAATTTTGCTGCACAGAATTTGATATTCAGTAGAATTTTCAGCGTAAACAATGCTGATAAAAGTGTATTTTTGACCGATAAAGAGGCATCGAAGTATATATTCATCCATATATAACAGGGCTACTTCAATAATTATCCTTAAGTGTCTTAAAATATCACAGATTCCTTCACAACCATTCCCTGCAGACCTGCACAGAACAACGATAAGTGGAATTAGTGCACACTATAAACACAGTTTAATACTGTCCCGACATTTATGACTATTAGTTTGTCTATGCTTGCTTGTGAAAAGTCCAAGGAAGTGGTTGAACTTGATCATAAAACTCCCCAATGTAACATCCTAGGGAAGAAATAAAGTGGCTCAGAAGCTCAATTCACATTAAAGCAATGATTCATTCTCAGCTTATTGATGGTTTGTTTTGGGTTCACAAACTTGGTGCTCATCAAGAAAGGAAATTTTGATACTAGGAATGGAATATTCTTTTTAACATTTTAAAACCAGTATTGGGATTGAGCTCTCTTAAATCAGGCATGACGCGCGATAGCTCCAGAGTAAATGTTCCTCCACACTGTCCCAATCTATTGAAGGACTTCCTTCTAATGTTTCAGCTTTTAATGAGCCCATACTTAAAATCAAGGCAGAATAGACAGTCCACACCTGAAGACTGGATGAAGCCTTGAGTTGCTTCGAAAGCCTTGCTTTCAATGAAAATTAATTTAAACCCTGAGAAACTATTGGGAATCATTTTGTAAAATGGATTATTAATTTGCTATCAGCCTCATTTTCTCTGCTAATGATAGCATAAAACAGGCGATATTTGATCAGCGATCATTATACATCCTCCTCGATTTTCATATCATTGGCTTTACGAGCTGTTATATTTTGGTATCTGAACTTTTAAATTTCTCTGCTCCTTTTAAAATGTTATCATTTAAATCATTTAATATATGTTTTCGCCCCAAACTCTTCATTCCAAAATACATGAACTCAAATTTGTTCATATTAAGTATCATCTACCTTGCATCTGCCCAATCTAGTAACCTGTGTGTCCATCAGGAGATACTTAACTGAAATCTTTCATTCTGCTCTTTTCCCCTTTGGATCATATTGGTCAGCATCAGCAGAGCAAATCAACGAATTGAAGATCCAGTTTACACGTCTGGCTGCACCTTCAAGTTCCTCAACCATGCAGCCGTAGGAATTTAGCCAGTGAATGTCAACATGTGATTCAAGTCAAATGCTGCCCAGAGCTAACATCCAAACACATGGGGCTGAACTTTCGCACACAGAAACGGATGGGTTGGGTTAAAATAGTGAATGTCTGAGCCCCAACTCCAATATGCCCCCAACTTTTCCATTTCTAAGTCTTCTGGAGGTGGGACAAAGAGTGGGGAACCAACGCACTCCCAGAAAGCGAGTTGACAAGTTAAATATTTCAACGAGGTTTGCAACCTCTGAGATAACCTGCTTGGCAGGTCTTACAGTGGTCAGTGAGGTTTCCCAGACCTTGGGAAATTGGACAATAAGTGAGGCAAGGATAGTTTTGGGGAGAAGGTAAGTGCTTTTACAGCACTGTTTATGAGCCAGGAAGAGCAGGAGTGTTTATTCCCAGCCCCCAAGCTCCCTGTCCATCAGAGACCCCCAAGGACAAAGGCCCCCAGGGTCAGAGATCAGACACCAAGGGATTGTACACTACTATCCCCGGGATAGGTATTAGACCCCTCGTAGGGTTACAATCACTACTTCCCTGCTACCATCACACCCCACCACCCCCATCTCACTGGGATCAAAGATCAGACCCATCCATACCCACCACTCAGGTCAGGGATTGGATTCTATCCCTCAACGTCTGGAATCGGACCCCCTCAGGGTTGCGGCTTGTGCTTGATCGTGTACGTGGCCTGCTACAAGCTGCTCCCTGTCCGACTGGAAGCCAAGCCTGCCAATCAGACTGACTTTCAGGTGAGCCAAAAGACACTAGCTGTGAAGTTAAAAACCCACAACATAGGCAGAGACCTAGGGTGAAATTTTACGGCAGTGGGATTTTACGTTCCCACTGAAGCCAATGAAATTTAGAATGTCTTGCTACATTTTATGGCCCTGTCCTTGCTGAAATGGGATCCTAAAATTCTGCCCCTGGACTTCCAAGTTTCCCATCCCTCACCAACATCCCCACCCCAGCCTTCTGTAATCGAGCTCCTGTTAATATCCAGACATGGACTTTCGCCAGGATCCCAGCTGATTTTTCTCCTTTTCACACCATTGATAACTTCCCTATCACTGCCTAGGCTGATACCAACTAACACAAAACAGACTAAAGATCAAACCTGGAACCTTTATGGTTTAAATAGCTCAACTTCACACTGTGGTGATAAATAAACCACCAGGGCAGCTTTCTGATGACTATTATAAATATAAATGTAAACCATTTAAAAACTATAGTTTAAAAGCTGGAATGCCGATCTGATAACCACAAGTGACTGAGCTGCTCTGAGTGGGCAGTGATGAATACAGTCAGCAGAATCTCTTCAGAATGCAGTAATTTCAAACCATTCCAATATTTGTTTTAAAATACCAGTTGAAGAAAAGCCTTTTGTGTTGGGTTTCTGAAGCTTTCAAATCTTAAAGCCTAAATGATATGCTTATCTGCAGTTCCAAAGCTACAATGCTTTCCTTAGAACGTTTATGATGTCTCTGTGTGATATATAATGACGAACTAGATGTTCTGGTGCCAGAAGTGATCAATCTAGTAAGGTACAACAGTGTAATCACTATGAACCCACTACTGACATGGTTAAACAAAAATATGTTCCATTATCTAACTATTGTTATTTTGGGGAAAAATCATACAGTGCTAAAAAAAATTGTTGCATTTATCAACGAACAGATTAAATCAACAATTTTACACTGCAATAGGGAAGCTTAGTTTACAAAATGTACTGGAAGCTGATCAGAATTTTTATCATTGGTCAACAAAGGTATTGAGGAGGGGAGGTGAGGAGCAGCTGTACTGAACCCAAACTGTTCAGCTGAACTTACTTTAGGTCATTGAAGAAAAAGGAAAAGATCCAAATCAGGGTGCAGTATAAGGAAGGGACTCAAGACTGATCACTCGTGCCAGAGGAATGAATTATGAGGATAAGTTGGAAATTTCAGCCTCAATTGGAACTTATGAGAGGAGACCTTACAGAGTTTTACAGGATGATAACTGGAATAGAAAAGGTTCATCCAAAGTATTATTTTCAGTTAAACCAATCATGCAAAGAGTGATTGAAACCTAGAATGGTCTTTCTAGTAGGATAGTGGAGGCAAATGCCCTGGAATCATTCAGTAGCCACCTAGGTGCTGTGATGAGGATTCTATGGCAGATTAAGCTAGATGAGTTGAATAGCATTATCTGTACAAATTTTATGATTTTTGTGTTTCAAAAAATATTGAAGGAAATCTATTTGTGATCCTTTCCCCAGCGATTCTACTTTTTAAGCAGGACCATGTTGTACACATTTCCACTCTTTAACTTGCTGTTCCAGCTCCACAAAATATGGGGCCGTGGAGTTTTGAGGTAAGATGTTCTATGTTATTGTTCTGGACACACGTGAGAAGTGCATACCAAGAAATTGCATATGCACACTTAATGATTTTTCATTCATTAACATTAATAGAATAAGAACCACAGGCTTGGGGTGCATAATGGCCAAAGACATGCACACGGTGATATTCACATGGAAATCTGCCAGCAAGTTCTAGTGACCCTCATGCATGGCTAAATGCATAAATCAGGATGTTGCTGTCCAAGATGCTCTTCTCCTGCAAAACCTGCATGACAATGTTATCTCATTGAGAGGCTTGCCAGTGAAAGGAATGAAAAATGTGAAGTTACTGTATTTGCCTGACAGATAAGCACTAAACTTCGCAGCAAAAGTTAAGGCTTGCCCTTTCTAGTGTAAGTAACCTTTTAATAATATGATAAGTCTCGATTACTATCAAATAAACTTTTTGGCACTGAAACAAGTGTGGAGTCTCATCACTTCAGGTTTTAATTATGGTTGGAGATTTTAAAAAATAAGAAGTGTAAATAATTTTTTGTTTACTTTTTTTGGTCTCTGTTTCTCCTCTTTCCTTAATCCAATCTTTCTTTTGCTCTCCTTGTTTTGCTTTCTGTACCTGATTTGACATTTTGTGCAATGTTTAACTGGCACTTCCTTATTCAGACACTGCGCTGCTTATTAACAATTATCGAAGCTGATTGATTAAGGAAATAACATGCTTGCCCTGTTCACACAGGTCCCAGATACTCTGTGGAGAGTGCTGCAATGCTTTGATAGCTGGCTGCCAGTAACGTCCAGTGCAAAAGCCCATAAAAAGTCTATGGGCAAGTGTAGTGGCCTCTGATTGCAAAATCTGACCACAAGGTTCCTCCCCTCAACCTCCATCTCATGAATACAGAGGTACTTGAGGCATTCCACCCAGTGACTGAACAGAGATCCTGAACACTATATAGCATGCATCCTTTCCTACTGTCAAAAATATGATTGATAACTACAGTTGGGCTAAGAGGTAATAATTGGGGTGAGTGGTATTAATAGAGCTGGATAGAAACTGTACAGTTAATTATTCAGTTGATGCCGATGTAAACTCATCTCAAAATTACTTTGTACTGCTATCCGATGTACTTTGTTTTATGTGTATTAAAGGAGCTTATTTAACTAAAGACAAAATGAAATTGAAAACTAAAGGGAAAATAGCTTTAAATTTTAACTATTCTCAGTTTGTATTGGTCCAAGTGCCAACTTTACCCTAGGGCAATCAGCACTGGATCTTTACAACATGCTACAGGGGAACAAAACTATAAAAATTCCCTGGTCCCCAATGGATTAGGCATTTGCTAACAGACTTTAACTTTCCTATCAGCCATTTGCTGCTTTTTTTTAAAGCAAAATTGAGCCCTCTTAAGATTAGTTTAAATTTGTCAGAAGAAAAGCTGATCTTAAGCAGGATTTTATCTTTTTGGGACCTGTAATTTCCTTATCCTCATGAAAACAAAGAAAAGGCTGGCACAAAGCCTAGCTTCCTTTCTGATATCTGACTTGGTTGGCAGATTTAGAAAATACTGCGTTTGGATGTATCTCAATGGCATTGAAATCATTAGTCAAAACAGACTACTATAACTCATTGATAGGGTCACATTTAGAACATTGCGTATTTAAAAGGACATTGATGTATGACCTAAATTCTTAAGTTATATCGAGGTGTTAGAAGTAAGTTCATTCCCTTTGAAGAAAGGGGTATAATGACAGATTTTGAAATGCTGAGAGGTGTAGGTATTGTAAACGCAATAAAGTTAAACCAAGTGCAGTGCGAGAAGGTGAGAATACCAAAGTAGCATGTTCAAACAAGACTAGGAATTAGAAGTAAAAAAAATTGCCTGCAATGTAGCAGGCAGATGAAATAGGCATGCTGGTCAAAAAAGTTAATGCGACATTAATTAACTCTTTGAAAAAGGAGCTGGACAAATATTTAGCTAAGAATGAAATTGGTTACAAGGAGAATACTTTACGCATTACGTTACTTGGAACCATGGGATTGTTATCTGTAGAATGCAGTTGGTTACCGTTTGCTCATCTTAGTCAAGGCTATGGTGGAAGGAGTCATTTGCCTTGAATTGAGGAGGCGAACAATTAATCAAAGTTCCAGTGAAACCTTTTCAGAGAATAGACTTGTATGAATGTTGGGTGCGTACAGGAGAAGACAAGATTATGATGGCTCTATGATTGAACATTCTGTTGCTATGGAACCACACAAAAATATGGTCAATTTGGCACAGTACTGTATCAGACTAAAGTTAATCCTTCTGTGAGAGATTGGGTAGGCAGAAAACTGTTTAAAAAAGTTTAAAAATCATGTTGACCAGAGTAATTCTTGTCAGGCAGTTATCTTATTGAAGCTTTAGTTCTTCCGTTGACTGTAATGGAGATTCTACTGGAAGAAGAGGAAAAATACCTTACAATGAGAGATTTACAATATAAGAGTTGGTGATTATGGGACTATGCTGTAGAGTAATAAAATCTGTGATAGAGCTAGAAGAGAGCAAAGTCAGGGGGCATCTTGGATCCACAGCCCTTCAGTGCACCATCCCTTAATAACTTCACATTGGAGCTGTAAATCATTGCAGTTACTCTCATCATTCTTGGATGATAAATGAGACTGAAAATCAAAGGAATTTTCTATTGTCAGTGCTCTCAAATCTCCATGTAGCTGTCTATTATGTGTCAGCTCCCAAATCAAGTTCACAGTTCCAGGGGGAAAAAAATGGTTATTTGCTCTCCATTCAAAGCACTACAGTTTCCCTCCCTGCACTTATAGATATTTAGAAAGAGACTGTTTGGATTCCAATGCAAACTGAGATTTTACCCTGCAGTCATAGTGACAAGAGTATGTTTCCCTTTGATAGAAGTCAGAGCATGATTCAGTTGCTAGCAGGGCACAACCTTCAAATTCAGCCAGACAAAGACAACACAAGAACACAAAGAGCCATTTCAAGAGCTTGATCACTTAAATCAAACAAACCTCAAGAATGAAGGGACGACTATGACAGGTCCTAGCTCCATAGCATTGCCATAGTGATAAGCACACACGGTAATGACAAAACATCCATAGTTAACTCTTATATCTCTTTAAAGCAATAGTTAAAATCTTATATGGCATCTATTTATTCTGACAGTCTGAAAATCACTTAGACATGAGTGATACTCCCTTGCTGGTTGATCTGGCTAAGGTAGTTATTAGTTGAACCATAAAAGACAGTTCCCGATCCCAGTCCCTGCTGAGTTAGCTCCGAGCCGGGGTGGTAGTACAGAAAATACAATTAAACTCAATGGCCTCCACTTTATTATTGATTGCTATTTAGTGTACAAGTGTGGCTATTGGAGGAACACAGGATCAAGCTTAGCTATTGAATATCCAGCCAACACTAAAACATAAAGAATGGTCATTGAACAAAATATGACAGAAGCCAGAACCTTTAGGACAATAGGAAAGCAAGTCAGAAAGTTGGCAGAAAAAGGAGCAAAAGCAAACTTGTGTTACTAAAATAATTCAGTCTTGGATCAAGATCAACAGGGCTATTGCTCCTAAGATGTTGTTTACCCCGAATCCTAATGACTTGACCATGTACTATAATGGGAGGCCACTTCATTTAAACATTTTTGTGCGGCTCTTAGTGTGTAATGCATTGCATGCTAGAAGTCCCACTTGAAACAGGAGATCAGGACATCAGGCATCAACAACAAAGTCAAGGCTGTCACAATCCTGCCATTTCTTTTTTCTGATAAAGCAGGTGGGGATCTAATTTACCATACTGGATTTGTCAATTTGAAGGCCAAATTGAATGGGTAGGAAAAGGGGTGAATCGAAATGAAGGGGCAGGTCACCAAGGAGCAAAACCTTCCTTCCCCAATGACCTTCACTAAAGTGCCAGCAGGTGCTTAACATCTGGAATACCACTCAAGTGCCCCAGCTACATTATGGAGAGGCTTTCTAATCAGAAAAGAAATGAATCAAGTGCACAGTTCAGAGGAATTTAATGCCTCACCTGGGAATGGGCTGGGAGGTGGGAAGGAGCAGGGTGGAGAGCCTGTCGCCTTCCTGGCTCCCTCAAATAATTCCAAGGCAGGGAAGGATGTAGTCGGCCTTTCTGCCCCAAAGTCAATTGAGGCCCTTAAGTGTCCAATTAATAGCCACTTAAGGGCTTCATCCCTGAGGTGAGTTCTAGAGTATGCAGTCCTATTTGGTGAGTAACACTGAGGTGAGATGTACCTGTACCAGTTGGGCCCTGGCATTCCTTCCATCCTGATGAGGGCTTAGACTCCTAAACTGGCCACAGCCCCCTCCTTGCGCAGCATTGGTACTTCATTGCTCTGCAACTTCCTCCTCCTCTTCCTCCTCTGCCTCTGATGAACTGTGTCAATCTAGCACCACACCCTCTTCAAAGGCCACTCCGTTTTGAGGGATCAAGTTGAGGAGAGTGCAGCAGACCACAACAAAGCATGAGATACTTTCAGTAGTGTACCACTGGATGCCACTTGATTTGTCCAAGGCCAGAAACCACATCCTCAGAAGCCTGATTGCCTGCTTGATCTTGGTCCTTGTGAGCAGATAGATTTGATTGTAGCACATCTGTGTCTCTGTCTCAGAGTCACATAAAGGGGTGAGCAGTCATCTCTTCAAGGGACAGCCACGAAATTTGGGTATGACATGAAAAGCTGTGGCACTCTGGACTGGCAGAGAATGAAGGCTTCATGACAGCTGTCAGGGTAGCAAGCATACACATGCAGGAAGCTCTTGTTGTGCTCACAGATCAGTTGAATGAATCAGTGACTTGTGAGCTGCAATGGTGTGGTGCCACCAAACTCCGCTGCTGAAGACTGAAATGAGCCAGAGGTGTAGAGCTTCAAGGCTACAGTGACTTTACCAGCTACTGGTAGGGCATGGTGAGCAGTACTTGGAAGTTTGAGGTCTTCCTCACAGGGGCATAAATCTCAGATACCGTTATCTAGACAGAAGCAGTCTCCTGCAGGAGTGATTTGCTGACATTTCCAGCTAGCTTATTCTTCAGCTGTAGATAAGAAGCTGAGATGCCTTCAGTCCATTCCTGTCCCTCGTTCCTCTACAGTGTCCTCCTCATGCCCGGGGCTCTGCATCTCCTCCTGAGGAGGTTGATCTTCATTGCTATTGATTCCTATCTCTGAGCACCTTAACTTAAATGGCCTTTAAAAAGATCTGGCTGAATATTTCAGCAGCAGCAGCCTGGGGAGCAGTAGGTAAGGAGAAAAATGCACGGCTCAGTGAACTGACTGTCAGCTCACTTGACTGGATGTATTATGACAGTTTGTGTGCCACTTTAGAAGAATGTCACACCAGGACTTGCGGAGGGAAACAAAGAATGGAGCAGGGCATGACACAGATTGAGAAGAAAATGTCACAAATCCACTGAGTTTGACCTGCATGTCCTTCTGGATGAAATGGAATGGAGGGGAAATAGTGTGCTGGAAATCTGCCAAAAATGTCACTCATAGAGGAATTTGGAAATGGCACTGATTTTCAACTCTCTCGCCCCCAGGACTGCAGACCAGTGCCTGAAAAAGCTCATTGATCTGACAAGAGCAGGCAAGGGACCCACTCTCTGTTTTCTTGCTTTGGCACCCTGGGCTCCAGCGTACTCTTCACCCTCTAAAAATAACACTTGTATAATCAATTAACTAGGTTTCTGACCCAGGATCTTATAGCAAGGCCACCCATTTTCCTTACAATTATTTATGCACACAATACTAAAACATCTTCCACTTTAACAGGGCAAAAACATCTATGCCTCTTTATTCAGCATTTCCATACCGCTTGGTGCACACTCCTCAATAGCATACTCAATAACATACCTGTTGCGGATAAAATGGTGCACATGCCTGTGACAGGCAGCTGCCTAGAGGGGGCATCACCAACCTGAAACACCTGACAGTCTACAAGGGGCAAGTCATGGAGCTCACGGGGAAAAATGCTGCATTTTGGAGATGGTGAGGATGGGGCCATAATACTAGTGTCAGGTTAGTGTCTGAACAGCAACACGGTTGCCCCTGTAAAGCACCACACAAACACAAACTTCCATTCCTTCCTCAGTCTCCTTAACCCCAAGTCGGATAATGCTCATTCATTTTTATCTTCAGTCCTGCTTTGCTGCAGATCAACCACAGCAATGAGCGGAACAGGAGGAGGAAGATAAATATGGCGAAGAGAAGCATGAAGTACAGGAACACAGGCACAACTATTTCTCTGTAAACTAGCATGATAATAATGATGATGAAGAATGAGGCAAAAGCGAACTCCAGCCCAGCTATGAGTTACTGCAGAGACCTCCCCCTGAACCCTATCCACTTCAACCCACCCACTGCATCACTTAGCTCTTCAGTCCCATTCATCAGATCAGATATTTGCACCCAGAAAGACTTTTGTTAGTAAGGAACCAGCACTGGATGATTCACAGCATATGAGTCAGCCAGAAGAGTGTATGAGGATGTATCATCCAACAGAGGTTGAAGTAAAGGCTTCCCAAGTCTTTGGAGCTGTAGGAGCTGGAACACATGGGGACTTACTTGAACTGAAGGAAGTTTGAGGAGCAGCTCGTATATGTTGCTGTGCAGGCACTGAGGTCAGTTTGAAAGGACCACCAACTGGCAAATGTGGCTCTTGAGATTATAGGTCTCATCTATGGCAACATAGGGAAAGCTTTCACTTCAATGCAGGCCCCAGCAGAGCACGTGGCTGCCTCATTGGAATCTGTTCTCTGACTCCCACCTAAAGAGTGGCCTGGGACCAGTTAATGCCTCCATCCCCATAAGAATATAGATCAAAGCTCTGGTGGCAGAAAACCAGAGTGAATGGTTTGGTTAACTAACAGGATGGATTGGCCAACCAACAGGAGACAGAGAGTTGGGATTAATGGGTAATTTTCAGGTTGGCAAACTATAACAAGTGGAATGCTACAGGGATCAGTGCTGGGGCCTCACTGGGACAGACTTTACAAAGATAAGTAGGAAAGAATGTTGCGAGGAGGATGTAAAGTGTCTGCAAAGGGATCGATAGGTTAAGTGAGTGGGCAAACATTTGGCAGGTGGAGTATAATGTGGAAAAAAATGAGGTTGTCCACTTTGGCAGGAAAGAGAGAAAAGCAGAATATTATTTAAATAGAGAGACTACAGAATGCCGCAGTACAGAGGGACCTGGGTTTCCTTGTACATGAATCACAAAAGGTTAGCACGCAGGTACAGCAAGTAATTAGGAAGGTAAATGGCATGTTGGCCTTTATCACAAGGGCGATGGAGAATACAAGTAGGGAAGCCTTGATGCAGCTGTATAGGGCATTGGTGAGACCACATCTGGAGTGCTGCATATAGTTTTGGTCTTCTTACTTAAGGACGGATATATTTGCAGTTCAGAGAAGGTTCACTAGGCTGATTTCTGGGTTGAAGGATTTGTCTTATGAGGAAAGATTGAGCAGGTTGGGCCTTTACTCATTGGGAGTTTAAAAGAATGAGAGGTGATCTTATTGAAATATATAAAATACTGAGGGGTTTTGACGGGGTAGTTGATAAGAGGATGTTTCCTCTCATGGGAGAATCTAGAACGAGGGGGCAGAGTTTAAAAATAAGGGATCTCCCATTTCAGACAGAGATGAGGAGAAATTTATTTTCTTAGAGGGCTGTTAGTCTTTGGAATTCTCTTCCACAGAGAACAGTGGAGGCTGCGTCATTGAATATATTCAAGGCTGAATTAAATTTTTGATCGACAAGGAGTTAAGGGTTATGTGGGACAGGCAGGGAAGTGGAGTTAAGGCCAAAATTAGATCAACCATGATCTTATTGAATGGCAGAGCAAGCTTGATGGGCTGAATGGCCTACTCCTGCTCCTAATACTTATGAGCTTATGTTTCTGCCCATTTTCTCTACGAAGGAATGGTTTGCACAGGTTAAACACTGAAAGTGGACAGAATTGTACAATAAACTTACAGTTCAAATGGCTGTCCTGCAGGGGTGTGTTCAACTTCATAGCCTGCTTGCCTTAAGACATCAATCACAGTGTTGTTCCCAAGGAAATGACCTGCAACAGAAGACACTGTTTTGTTTATACTGTGCTGCTAGAGTCACCAATACACCTCATCACACAAGAGCAATTTCTGTTCACTGATAACATAAAAAGTTTTCACAGTTTGCATCAATCAGAGATATATTATTAAAACATTATCATTATGTCTGGCAGCATTTCAAAATGCTACTGTAGGAATGATTTGTTTATATTGAGTTACAAGTGTTGAAAGCAATAAGAGACTATATTTCCACATTCAAAGTTAAACAAGTCAATGTGCAGAACCACTTGAATATTAATTGCCGAAGGATTACTGCAATGCTAGGTCATAGGTAGGACTAGTAGAAGCTCTTGGATTGCTGGGAACTCATACATTTCACAGTAGGTGTAGAGATTCTTCTATACTCAGTACTGTGTCTTAAGGATGGCAGGCTGAAGCTTTGTTAAGTGCAATAACTCTAAACTTGTATAGTATCAATTGAATGGTAAAGCTCTGAAACAAAGTGTAGTCAAAAAGTATACTCCAATTTGTTCTGGTGTCTATTCGCACTCTGACATAACTTACGGCACTGGTTTGAAGCAAAACCGAGATGTTATATTTGCAGTGCATGTGTATCCTTAATCAGATTTAAAATTAAGGATTCACAAACAGCAGAACTTCAAAAATTTAGCTATAACACTTACATTGCTACAGTGGTGGGCTGAGAATTTCTTTCAAAACAGTTACACTGCTGCTGCTTGACAAAGTGTTGCACCTACCAGCAGCCATTAGAATGTCCTGGGTCTGCTCATTTACATTCCTGTTGGTGCAGACGTTTTTGTACTGCTGAAGTAGCTAAACTACCTGGAAACTTTGGTACATCCTTTAACAATAGTTAATCTTGCACCTTTAACAGCAGACTGGGGGACCAACAGGAAGAGAGTCTTTCACTTCACTGGATATTTTAGCAATATTTTTATTACAATTGTATAGGATTATGACCACTCACGCACCATTAGGTAGAGCAACAAATCAGAGGTGAAGAATTTAGACCTTTAAAACTTCCTGGAACAAACCTGCATTTATTTAGCAGCTTTCACAACTACAGGATATCCCAAAATGCTTTACAACCTACAGTCATTTTTTGGAGGGTAGTTGCTGTTACAATGTAGGACAACACGGCAGCCATCTCGCACACAGCAAAGTCTCACAAACAGCAAAGTGATAATGACAGGGTAAACTGTTTTAGTGATGTTGGTTGAGAGATAAATATTGGCCAGAAACTCCCCTGTTCTTCTTCAAATAGTGTCATGGAATCTTTTACATCCCCCTGAGTGGACAAACAAGCCTCGCTTTAATGTCTTATCTGAATGGTGGCACCTCTGACAATTCAGCATTCCCTCAGTACTGCTCTAAAATGCCAACCTGGATTATGTGTTCAAGTTTCTGGAGCGTAACTTGAATGAATAACTCTCTGACTCAGAGGCAAGAATGCTATCAACTGATCTACAGCTGACAACTGGAGCCTATTGAAGGCAGGCCAAAAAAATTCCAGGGTATGGGTGCCACCTGGATGGAGGCACTGGGTGCCACTAGGGCAGGCAAGTTAATACACTGCATACTTGTCCTTTCTCCATTTACTTCCTTCCCACCCTAAGCACTAGCTCACTCTTCACCTTCGTAAAGTAACATTTGCATTACTAACACTTCATATTACTCTCTGGTGAATAGTGGCTCCAACTCAGCATCTTGCTCTATTGCCTGCTCAGCTCATCTCATGGAATTACTTACATGCATAACCCTAAAACCCTTCCTCCAGTTTAACAGCCTCATGCCCATACTCCTCTTACTTCCCTTCTCCCCTACCACTTGGCACACTCACCCGCTAACTCCACCCTCATGCAGGACAAAATGACACATAATGCCTGGCACAGGAAGGACGTAGAAGGGAGGGCTTCCCAACCTAATGTACCCCAGCCCCTTCAAGGAGGAAGTATGGAACTCGTAGGCAGGCTTTCAGCTCTTGCTGTAGGAGTTGGCAAGATCAGTGGCATCTTGTTAGTCAACCTACATTGTCCCAACACTGGCATGACTTTCCAGCACCAAGTAACCAAAATCTTCCACTCCCTGCTCTGTCTCCTTAATCCAGATGGGGGTAATGCTTATCCATTCTTAACTTCTTTCCTCCTTTCCTGTGGATCCACCACAGCAACGGTGGCACATGGAAAGGATGATGAATGGAAGCTTATAAATAGGATGATGAGGACCCTGGAACCCAGAAGTCATGGATGTGTGAAAGTGACACATCTCCAGGTAGCAGTATGTGCCACGCTTTCAACTAGCTCCCTTGTATCACCACAACAGTGGAACTAAGGTATATAACAGCAAACTTACATCTTTACACAGGTTGAGCCTTCGCTCGGCACAGTAGAAAGGGATGTCTATTACCATCAACTGAATCTATAACTGAAAATGTAGCATTTATGATAGAGGATTGGATTCAACAGGATTGGACATGTCTGGACTGAAATTTGATTTATTTTTGAGGATCGTGATACTCAATTTCCTATTTTGTGTAAAGGAATCATAAAAACATAATTTAAAGTGTTTGATAAAATACAATTTAATGACATAAACTGCAATGAAATACATTCACTCACTGTTGCCTTCAACCACTTTTTCTTCCTCTACCTTGTTATCTAAATTTGAATGTTGCCTTAATTTCTGCCTCGACCACTAATCTTAGAAGCAACTTCCACAATTTCTATGAAGAAAATGCCCCTGCTTCCTGTTCCAGATCTCCTATATTTAATTTGTATCAACGGTCCTCTGTTCTAGACTCAACTATTGAAAATCAACTTCTATCTACCCTATCTAATCCTTTAATATTGTAAAAATGTATACCAGATTCACTCCATAATCTGCATTGTTCATTCTTTGTAGTTTTATTTCCTCATGCTAGGTAGCATCCTAGTGATACCCGCTCTAAATCCTCAATATCTAACTGGAGCCCAATATTGCACACAATACTCTAAAAGCAGTTTAATACGGGCTCATCATTGCCTCTTAAGTTTTATATTTTATTTCTCTTGAGGTAAAATCTAGATCCTGTTAGCTTCTTCCACAACCTTATCAACTCTTTAATGTTGTGCAAACCTGTACCCCCAAATATCTTTGCTCTTCTACAGTGCTGTGCCAACTTCCATTTAGAGTAATGTTGCAGTTATTTTACTTTAACCCAAGTACATCACCTCACTAGCTGACATTGAATTCTATCCAACATTTTTAGCCATTCCCCCACCTAATAACCCTTTTCAGTTTCCTTTGGTCTTCTAAGAACTATATTTTCTATTTTGGTTTCATTGGAAAGTTTTGGTACCAAGCTCTCTAGGTCTACATCTGACTCAATGAACAGTGGCCCCAGAACCTTGTGGGACACCCTGCGTAGTTTGAGTTCCCTGTCATTTGACCTTTCAATTCTGCCACTCTCACCTCTCTGTCCTTGGCTTGCTACATTGTTCCAGAGAAGCTCAACATAAGATTGAGGAAAAGCACCTCATCTTTCCTATGCATGACTCTGGCTGTAACTTTGGCAATAATGACTTGAAACCTTAACTAAAGCTTCCATTTTCTGTCTGGCAGTCATCTCAGTGTCAATGCAGGATGGATGTTTTGATGTTTTTGGTGATTGTGATTGATACTTGGGAGGGCACCTCCAGTAGGAACACCGGTAATGTGATGATAATCATCCTTGGTGTCAACTTGCTTTCTTTCTTCTTCTTCCACAGACTCTCGGGCCACTAGAGTCCAAAATGTCTTGTCGATATTTCTTCATCTACCCCAGTACCTTTAACTATTTGCACACTCTCTGTTTCTTGTATTATGTTTTTTATTTCTTCAGTTTCTCTAAAATCTCCTTTTGTCTCTGACTAATATACATTTGCCACTTACATCCAAGCACCTCACAGATCATAATTCTTCTTCTGCTGTGCTTGTTAATTTTAATTCCCCTTCCCATCCCCCTTCACTTGTTATGTTCTTTTTTCAGTGCTATTCATCTGTTACATTTCTAAGTCCAGCGGATGGGTTTAAGGCTGAAATGTGGATTATTAGTTTTCCACAGTTGTCCCTGACCTGCTAAGTACTTCCAGCTTTTTCTATTTTTATTTTTCGAAATGGGTGTGCTAACTGATTGCAGAGCATCAGTGTATTGACAACGTCGGTCGGAGTGACCACTGCACAGTCCTCGTGGAGACAAAGTCCCATCTTCATATTGAGGATACCCTCCATCATATTGTCTGGCACTACCACCGTGCTAAATGGGATAGATTTCGAACAGATCCAGCAACTCAAGACTTGGCATCCATGAGGCACTGTGGGCCATCGGCAGCAGCAGAATTGTACACAACCACAAATTGTAACTTCATGGCCTGGCATATCCCCCACTCTACCATTACAGCCAAGCCAGGGGATCAATCCTTGTTCAATGAATAGTGCAGGAAGGTGTGCCAGGAGCAGCACCAGGCATACCTAAAAATGAGGTGTCAACATGGTGCAGCTACAACTCAGGACAATTAAACAACTCACTGGAGGAGGAGGCTCCACAAATACCCCATGCACAATGATGGGGGAGCCATGAACATCAGTGTAAAAGATAAGGCTGAAGTATTTGCTACAATCTTCAGTGAGAAGTGTTGAGTGAATGATCCATCCCAGCCTACTACGGAAGTCCCCAGCATCACAGATGCCAGTTTTCAGCCAAGATGACTCACTCCACATGATATCAAGAAACGGCTGAAGGTATTAGATACTGCAAAGGCTATGGACCCTGACAATTTTCCAGCAATAGTACTGAAGACCTGTGCTCCAGAACTTGTCGCACCCCTAGCCAAGCTGTTCCAGTACAGCTACAACACTGGCATCTACTCAGCAATGTGGAAAATTGCCCAGATATGCCCTGTACACAAAAAGCAGGACAAATCCAACCCAGCCAATTACTGCCCCATCAATCTATGTTCAATCTTCAGTAAAATGATGGAAGGGGTCATCAGCAATGCTATCAAGCGGCAATAACCTGCCCAGTTTGTGTTTCGCCAGAGCACGCAGCTCCTGACCTCATTACAGTCTTGGTTCAAACATGGGCAAAAGTGCTGAACTCAAGAGCTGAGCTCAGAATGACTACCCTTGACATCAAGGCAGCATTTGACCGAGTGTGGCATCAAGGAGGCCTGGCAAAACTGGAGTCAATGGGAATCAGGGGGGAAACTCTTTGCTGGTTGGAGTCATACCTAGCACAAAGAAAGATGGCTGTGGTTGTCGGAGATCAAACATCTCATGTCCAGGACATCACTGCAGGTGTGCCTCAGGGTAGTGTCTTAAGGCCCAACCATCTTCAGCTGCTTCATCAATGACCTTCCTTCCATCACAAGGTTAGAAGCGAGGATGTTCACTGATGATTGCACCATGTTCAGCACCATTCGTGACTCCTCAGATACTGAAGCAGTCCATGTCCAAATGTGGCAAGACCTGCACAATATGCAGGCAAAGGCTGACAAGTGGCAAGTAACATTCACACCACACAAGTGCCAGGCAATGAACATCTCCAACAAGACAGAATCCAACCATCTCCCCCTGAGATTCAATGGCATTACCAATGCTGAGTCTCCACTATCAATATGCTGGGGGTTACCATTGACCAGAAGCTGAACTGGAGTAGCATATAAATACTGTGGCTACAAGAGAGGATCAGAGGCTAGGAATCCTGTGACGAGTAACTCACCTCCTGACTCCTCAAAGCCTGTCCACCACTTACAAGGCACAAGTCAGGAGTGTGATGAAATATTGTCCACTGGATGAGTGCAGCTCCAACAACACTCAAGAAGATTGACACCCGCTTGATTGGCATCCCATCCACAAACATTCACTCCCTCCACCACCAATGCACAGTAGTAGCAGTGTGTACCATCTACAAGATGTGCTGCAGAAACTTACCAAGGCTCCTTAGACAGCACCTTCCAAACCCACAACCACTACCTTCTAGAAGGACAAGGGCAGCAGGCACATGGGAACACCACCACCTACAAGTTCCCCTCCAAGCCATTCACCATCCTGATTTGGAAATATGTTGCCATTCCTTCACTGTCGCGGGATCAAAATCCTGGAACTCCCTCCCTAGCAGCACTGTTGGCATACCTACCACACATGGACTGCAACGGTTCAAGAAGGCAGCTCACAACCACCTTCTCAAGGGCAATTAGGGATGGACAATAAATGCTGGCCTATCCAGTGACACCCACATCCCATGAATGAATAAAAAAAAGCACTGAAGCCAATTGCAGTGCTTCAGTCAATGATCCAATAAGTTTAGCTAATATTCTAATCAGTTAATGCCACCTTAATGCACCATAACAGCTGACTGCCAGTAAATACATTATCATTGTAGTGGGCTTGCAATCTCCATTTATGTTACCAACAAAATATAATTTCAAAAATAGAATCTTGAGATATGATTCAGACTTCTTAATTTATGTTTAATTGTTATTTCTACATTAAAAAAGGTGAGTGATATTTTTCTTGAACAAATGTTCCTTGTGCACAAGAGAAGCTATCCCGAAGCAGGTCAAACTATTGTGTCACTATTACTTCATAAGTATAGAGACCAGAATCTTTAGTATAGGTCAATTTGCTCCCACAAATGCCTATTTGTTCCAAGCATGATAACTCATTCCCAGTGAAGAAGTAAAAGGTATAGGTGTGTCTGAGCATGGTTGCATGCATTTTTGCAGTATCAAAAAAAGAGACAAAAAAAAGAGCGAAAGTGCTCACTCTCAGCTCAGGGAATCCACCCCCCACCGCCGCAACCGTGCTTGCACAGGGAGCACATAGCGCTTCCGTGCGGACGTCACGTTGGCAGGCCTTAATTAGCCCGCCCACGTAATATGGCGGCGCCCCCCCATTTGGGGGCGTCGATTAGAGGCGTGCCTCCACGCGCACGCCCCTAAACTTCCCCCCCAACAGGGGGAAAATTCTGCCCATAGTATGATGGCTAAATTTGCTGATGGCACAAAAATAAGTAAAAAGAAGAGGACACAGGAGGCTACAGAAGGATATGGGTAGTTTATGTGAGTGGACAAAGATCTGGCAAATGGAGCAAAATGTGGGAAAATGTGAGGTTGTCCATTTTGACAGGATGAATAAAAAGAAAGCATATTATCTAAAGAGTGAGATATTGCAGAGCTCTAAGATGCAGAGGGATCTCAATGTCCTAGTGCATGTATCGGAAAAGGCTAGCATGCAGATGCAGCAAGTAATTAGGAAAGCTAATAGAATGTTATTGTTTATTGCAAGGGGAATTGAATAAAAGAGTGGAGACGTTATGCTTCAGTTGTACAGGGCATTGGTGAAACCACATCTGGAGTAATGGTCTCCTTATTTAAAGAAAGATGCAAATGCATTGGAAGCAGTTCAGAGAAGTTTTACCAGACTAATATCTGGAATGGGTGGTTTGTCTTATGAGGAAAGGTTTGACAGACTAGCCTTATATCCACTGGAGTTTAGAAGAATAAGAGGTGACTTGATTGAAACATATAAGATCCTGAGGGGACTTGACAAGGTGGATATGGAAAGGATGTTTTCTCTTGTGGGAGAATCTAGAACTCAGGGTCATTGTTTAAAAACAAGGGATCGCCCATTTAACACACAGATGAGGATTTTTTTTTTCTCTTAGAGGTTGTGGGACTTTGGGATTCTCTTCCTCAAAAGGTGGTTGAGGCAGCCTTTGAATAACTTTAAGGCAGAGGTAGATATATTCTTAATAAGCTTATCAGGGGTAGGCAAGAATGTGGCGTCTAGGTTAAAATTAGATCAGCCATGATTGTATTGAATGGTGGAGCAGGGTCGAGGGGCCGAGTGGCCTACTCCTGGTCCTAATTCATACGCTTGCATGTACCTATATTAGTGGTCTAGCTTGGCTAGACGCACGGCTAGTTCTGGAACACAAATCTTCAATATTATTCGTGGAATATTGTCAGGGACCATAGCCTTTGCATTATCCACTGCCTTAGCTGATTCTTGATATCACATGGAGTGAATCAAATTGGTTGAAGACTGGCACCTGAGATGCTGGGAACCTCAGGAGGAGGCCGAGATGGATCATTCACTCTACACTCTTGGCTGAAGATTGTTGCAAGTGCTTCAGCCTTATCTTTTGCACTGCTGTGCTGGGCTGTCCCATCATTAAGGATGGGGATATTTGTGGAGCCTCCTCCTCCAGTGAGTTGTTTAATTGTCCATTACCATTCATGACTAGATGTGGCAAGACTGCAGAGCTTAGATCTGATCCATTGGTTGTGGGGTTGTTTAGCTCTGTCTATTGCATGCTGCTTCCACTGTTTGGTGCGCAAGTAGTCCTGTGTTGTACCTTCACCAGGTTGTCACTTCATTTTTAGGTATGCCTGGTGCTGCTCCTGGCATGCCCCCCTGCATTCTTCATTGAACCAGGGTTGATCCCCTGGCTTGACGTTAATGGTAGAGTGAGGGATATGCCAGGGCATGAGGTTACAGGTTGTGGTTGATTACAATTCTGCTGTTGCTAATGGCCCACAGTGCTTCATGGTTGCCCAGTTTTTCATTGCTAGATCTGCTCAAAATCTATCCCATTTAGCATTGTTGTGGTTGCGCCACATAACATTATGAAGCATATTCTTAATGTGAAGACGAGACTTCGTTTCCACAAGGGCTGTGTGTTGGTCACTACTACCAATACTGTCATGGATAGATTATTAAGGATGAGAGCAAGCAGGTTTTTTTCCACCTGTTGGCTCCCTTGCCATCTGCTGAAGTCTAGCACCTATGTCCTTTAGGGCTCAGCATCGCTCGGTAGCCCTGGTGCCACCGAACCATTCTCCACCCAGAGTACATTCTTTGCCCTTGCCACACACAATGCCTCTTCCAAGTGGTGTTCAACATGGAGGAGTACTGATTCACCAGCTGAGGGGGGCGCTGATGAATCAATACTTAATTCTGTGACTATGGGCTGTATGTTTTTGTGTTATACCAGGAGCTGACTTTACTCTCCAGTCCATGGGGGTTTCTGGTAAAATGTTAAAGTCCTTTTCCTGTATAATTGTTTTGTAGTTGTTTGTTTTCTGAGAAGAGGCTGCTGGTGACAGTCTAGTTTCATAAAATTGGAAGATACAAAAAAAGGATGTAAAATAGTTGGATAAGGGATGTCTCTATTTTTTAGGGAAGATGATCAATCCTCACTGTCGCACCATCAAAACTAAGTTCTAGATCATATATTGAGACTGTTAATGAAGGTAATTAATTGAAAACAATAGGGGAAAATGAAAACTTTTTGTTCCCTTCAGTAATGAACTCTTATTAGCTCTTTCAGTTCGGTTAGGGTGCTGCTTTGACCAAATTTGTTAAACTGTCATCTCAGATAATAGCCAGATCTCAGATCCCTGGGTTTAAAGTATATGTTAAAATGATCAATAGATTGGGGGGGAAAAAAATTGTTTCAGTTCACTGACCCAAACTAACTGAGAGAAAGATGTCCACATCTGGTCAGGCTTGATCTTAATGTGTGTTTAGAGAAACTTTGATTTTGCAGCCCCCACCCCCCCTTCCAGCCAAGCTCTGTCTTTGTTCCCAATTTAGATTAATCCAGGAACAAATCCAAAACCTATTATATTAATTTATTGTGACGGCTGGTGAAAGCTGTGGCTTAGGAAAGGTCAGTACGACTCCCTGCCTGGGTTTGTCTATACATTTCTGATAAATGAGCACAGAACAACAGGCTGGATAGTACAACGACTTGCGTCACAACTGGCTCTGCCACGTAGGGATGAATCACTCCGCTGGCTCCGGCTTTTATTGTTCTCCAGCCTGGCAGAACACAGCAGGACAAAGGACACTGAAAAATGCTCACATCAAAGGCCATTGCGCACCCCTCTTTGAAGTTGAGCTGAAACTAAGCTAGGCGATTTGGTGAGATACAACTGAAAACTGAACCATGTTTAAAGCCACACTACTTTATGCACAATTAGTCATAAAAAGACAAACATAAACATAGTCAGGAGGTCCCTGGTTTATCGCATTGCTTGCATAATGGATCAAACACATAATGCACTTACTACTAAAGCTGGGTATAGACCTCAGAGCTTGCCACTTTCTTTCCCGGCCCCTCCTATCAGTGCTCATATATGCCAAGAATGTGCATGCAAGGTGCTTTTCTAAAGTCCTGACAAGATTATACAACAGCAGTAGAGTATAAAGAGTTTCCTTTTTTTTTAAATGGAAAGGAAAACTGATAATAGATAGAGGGAAAGAATTACTGGAAGTGAAAAGACTTAAATTGAACAGTCATTTAAGTGTACTGGGAATCTGTTTTTGAAGTTTGAGCCAATGCAATCTTATGGCAGACAATCCAAACTTACTCTCAAAACTCATCAGCAGAAAATATTTGGTTATGCCATTTATCAGATTTGATATCACCCTTTCAAGTGCTTTGGGGTAGGATTTAGATCTCATTGAGCTCATTTCACATGCGAGAGTTGCGTATTTGTGGTATCCATTTTGTACTTGGTCTAAAGAAATATTTAAACCTATGATTGACAGCAAACATGCAGTTTTCTCACTACCTGGAGATAGTAACATTGTTCTGCGGGTCTTAGCTGTTACTGGTGGATTCACTGCCCCACTTCTGCCCTGCAACTTACAGTGCCCGGTAAAAGTATGAATGAGGAGACAGGAAACAAGAGGAATGGTGCAGCATACGCTCCACCACAAAAACATAAAGTCACCTTCGATTTGTGTGAATTGCAGAATATATTAAAATATAACTGTTTAAAATATGCTTAGAAATGAAAAATTGTCTTTCTGTTCCAATTTACATACCTTTACACACACACACAAACACACACTTCTCTCTCTTGATCTCATTCCACACCACTGCAGCTCTGCACTCTTTCATGACTTTAATTCATCCAATCTTGGACCAAGAACAAACCAATTCTTAAGCTCCAACAACTTGCACTAATGTATGTGAATTAACTGAATCGCTACTGCAACTGTAATAACATGTCATCTGTGTCCTGCTGACACTCCTACTGCTACTGAAGAATTATCTTACACAATGCCTTAAAATGAAAAGTAATTGCTTATTTAACATGGTCAATATGTTTTCCCCATCTGCACAATCGAACAATACATAACTCAGCATGTTATAGAGTCATACAGAACCGTACATGACATCCTAGGTTCAACCTCTGGTCAACTAACTTCGCTGTCTGAAACCTGGGAAGGAGAAGAAGATCAGTCAAGGTTCCCATTCCCTGAGTACCCAGCAAACCTGCTGAAATGTTTGCTTAAGTAGGTACCAGGTGCGAATTTTAATGTTTCCTGTGGTTGAATAACCTGCCCACACTCACTTTTCAGGCTAAACATGATGAATAACATCACTTGGTTAAAATACTGTGAGACCTGTGGAACTGTGCCTTCTGTGGAGAGGGCAGGGAAAGGGAACAAAGCTGGATATGAAATATATCGCTGTTCAAAACCAGGACAGCACACACTAAATTTTAACCATGGTGTTTTTTATACTGAGGGAAATTTTGAAGTCAGCACCTCAGTGATTAAAATGCAGGTCATTGAAGACAAGACACATCGGCATCGAAACAGTCAGGGGGAGAGATTTGTGGTAGAGATTTGTGTTCAGGCCTCACCAATATCTGCAACATCACAGCTGCAGGCGTCCTGTGTGATGTCAACGTCATTGGAGTCGCAGGCCTGCTTATTCTAAACTGCTGTTTTGATTTTTCAAAAAAGAGCAAATAATAGGTAACACTGAGCCAGACTGACCTTTCACTTTATATTGAACATGGCAGCTATTGTAAAGTTGTAAAAGAATGAAGTACTCTCCTGCCCTTAGCAGCTGTGGAAGTGATGGGGAATCTGAGATTTTGAATATTTTAAAAATGCTTTGAAATGAACACATTTGTGCAGTCCTTTTGAAATACCTTGACTAACCTTTGTTAGATCAAGTGCTGGATTACGTTCATCTATTTTCAGTAGCATACTTGATTTGTTTTGCTTTTGTTACTTACCGACAGGCTGCTAGCTTTGAAAAGGATCTTCACGTGAAATTCTTCTGAATAATATTACGGACTAGAAAACGAAGGGTGCAATTCTACCGATCATGTAACAACACTTAAAATAAACACAACTCATCTCACAACATGTGGGACCGAGAAACAATCATAAAAGTTAAAGCAAAAAAAAATTAATTCCTTTTATTTTACAAGTTGCTCAGCTTCTCTGATAAAAAGTTCTGCAGTGCCCTGTTACCAAGCAATCAGGAAAATGAAATGGGAGACCAGGTATACAGCCTACTGCCTCATTTGCTTGCTTCTATTTGGCCTTCACCTTTTGCAGATGAAAAGCATTCTCCAGGAAAGTCCTAGAAATCCTAATCGCTGAGCCTGTACCCTTTTAGCCTGGCCTTTACCCTAGGTAACTGTGTGTTCCCTTCGGGCAAAGGTCAGGAAAAAGAGGAGCAACAAATATACTTTCTTTTGGTTGCATC
Organism: Cetorhinus maximus; assembly: GCF_964194155.1. Taxonomy (NCBI): domain Eukaryota; kingdom Metazoa; phylum Chordata; class Chondrichthyes; order Lamniformes; family Cetorhinidae; genus Cetorhinus; species Cetorhinus maximus. Next base: position 48,917,196 of record NC_135895.1, on the reverse strand, counting down.
GATGTTGAATAACAATTCTAAGTAGAAGTAATGCACAAGGCAGTGAGCTAACAAAATGGGAGATCAATGAAAAAATTAAGTGACATTTTTCTAGGTATTTAAGGAAAATAAATGTACAAGTCTAATGTGATGGAGAGATTATTGAAATATGATTTAAATTCAGCACTGACTTAGTTAGTAGACTTTTATACACGCTTTTCCTGAACATGTTGGCTCGTTAAGTCGCTCTTTCTCTTTGTTTCTCTCTCTTCCTTTTAGACGTTTAAAACTTATACCTTTGACCAAGCTTTTAATCACCTATCCTAACATCTCCTTATGTGGCTCAATGTCAAGTTTGTTTGATAACACTTTTGTGAAATACCTTGGGAGGTTTTACTACTTAAAAGACGCTAAATAAAATGCAAGGTGTTTTGGTTATTGTTGCATTATACCCGTGGTGCATGCTTTTCTGTGGTATCTTGCCCAAATCGCCATTCTTCATGGCCTTAACCATGAGTGCCATCAACCTGTTCAACCACAGTGACTGCCAAAGCCAAACCTGATAAGGTCCTCACCAAACGTCCATACACAAACAATTCCACCAGGGGTCAGTGGACAATGATTATAACTGGCTTTTCATCCCTAGGCCAGCTGAAGCCAACTGTGGTGCATCCTTAGCTAAAACCAGCTAATTCAGCAAATAGCAGAGATTAAACCTCTGACCTCTCTGCTCTGTATAGCTTAATTTAGCTACTCAAAGACTAAACTGGCAGAGCCACCGGGGAAGATTATACAGTAGTTCTGACAAAAATTAATTTATACCTTGCTCTCCAGACAACAATGTAAACAGTGCTGGTCTCTGTTGATATTCTGATACATGTGTTGTAGACTGGTCTGTTTCAGTATGTACCAGATAGTAACTGTTGTTGACTATTTACATCTTGCTACAATTATGAGGTTTAGGAGCTTATTGTGCTTTGGGACAGTGTCTTTAAATTTAGGTTCAAATGAAGGGGGTCATGTGACCTGTGCTGATATCTGACAACAGGTCTTTGTGATGGGCCTGCTAAAGATTAAAGGAAGGCTTAGGTGTTTTTACTGGGAAAAGATGCAAGGTATTCACACTTGCAGACAATGTTGAAAGCAGCTATCTTGCTAGTGGACAGACTGTGAGCCTCCAAGTCCCAGGGAAGGTTAAGAATGTCAGGTCGTAAAAGGGTATACTCTGAACCACCCATTTGATTCCAGGATAGGATACAGTTGGGGTCAAAAGAATAGATAATCAGCAGTTCTACCTGGATACAAGGCCCATGGGATTCACATTGCCATGTGGAAGGATACGGAGGAAGCTATTATAACGATCAGGCTACAGGCTTTCTTAAAATATCACTGAATATCACAGACAGTTTAGTCTGTCAGGGCCTGGGAGCGAGAGATAGGCTAGAGGCTGAAAGGAAAAGAACAAAAGTAAATCCTTGGGAGCTAAGAATCACTCTGGACTGATTTTGGAAGAATTGAATTTCTACTTAAAGGACAGTGTAACGTACACCTATGAAGTGCATTTTTTCAGTTGTGATAAATAAAAGAGGGATGTTCTGTTGTGGTTTAAAATATAAGTTGTCTACAAAAATAGTGCTTAGTCAAGAGAGCTTTTAATCTTTCATTACAGTAAATGTCTTTAAACTTGAAAGCTTGTGTCATTTGTTCAGCTATTAACTGGAAGTGCATTCAAGTCTGGTCAGCAGGACAGCACTGCAGTCCGGCAACATGGGTTTTGCTCCTCATTTTAGATTTTTAGTTCTTTAGTTTTCTTTAAAGTTTTGAAAGTTTCGTTTTTAAGTTTTGAAAGTTTCCTTTTTCCTTTTAAGTTTTTTTTTTTCCCTTTCTCTCCTGTTTTTGGTCTGTGGCCTTTTGGGCACCAGAACTAGGTGGAGATGTCAAAGCCAGTAGCAAGGCCAAGTGGAGTAAGTCCAGTGTTAGGTAGGTGCCAAGGGTGAGCGGGCTTTACTGGGAGAGTAGGACTTTTCCAGGGTCGGGGAGTGGGACTGCACAGGAATCAGGGGAATTGGACTGTACCAGGTTGAGGGGAGCAAGGCTTCACCAGGAACAGGAGGTGTGAGGATTCGCCTGGGCTGGGGGAGCAAGGATTCACCAGGGTTGGGGGAATGAGGGTTCACTGGGGCAGGTGGGGAGTAGGGTTTCCTCGGGCTGGAAGGAGCAAGGCTTTACCGGGGCCGGGGGTTGGGAGTGAGGTTTCACCAGGGCCAGGAGGAGCGATGCTTCACCGGGGTTGCAAGAGGGGGAGAGGAGGGGGGTGGGGAGGGTGCCGGAGCAGGGCTTCACCAGGGCTGGGGTGCAGGGGTGTGCTGGTGAGGTTTCACCAGGGCCAGGAGGAGCGAGGCCAGGGAGAGTGGAGAGCTTGGCTGCCGAGTGCAATTGGAAAGAGGGAAGCGAGGCTTGCCAATGAAGGGAATGAATGAAGCCACCTACGGTTACATGGTGTACGACTGACAGGCTCTGCTTGAAGTTGTAGGAACTGCGGCCTTACAAGTTACACCCATAACCTTGCCCGTGTGGGTACCATCAAGAGACGATGCACATTCAGGGTCAAAACAGCCTCCGTTCAGGTGGTGAGGGAAATGAAGAGGTGTAAGACAGTGTGTGAAAAGGAGAATCCAATATTTATCAACAAACAACCGCCCGATTTTGGTGGCAAGGCAGCCTCAATTGAGGTGGAGAGGGGAACGAGTGGGCATGAGACAGTGAGTGAAAAGGAGAGGACAATGTCCAGCACTTCCAGTCATTACTCTTCATAATGTAAGATCAGTGTGAAATAAAAGTGATGAGGTTCAGACCTGCACAAGATTTTTGTTAGAATTAAGGAAGTCGAATGTGCTGTTTCACCGAAACCTGGTAAACTTTGGACATTCCAGACAATGCAATTGATATTGATGGATTTGATCTATTACACTAGGAATGGATCTGCTATTGCTACAAATAAATCCTGAGAAAGGGGTATATGAAAATAGACATTGGTGCCAAAATTTTCAGGTTAAGAAATGTATTTATCTCACTAACATTGAATTACTTTGCATAGCTTTCAAACACTTCTATCTGCCCCGTGAATTTAATAAATTACACATTATTTTGGTATATGGTCCACTGGATGCAAATGTGGAAGAGGCAGCAGGAGTTGTTTACGAAGCAGTTCAAAAAATGGCTACTCCTCCAGATTCACCGAAGATCATCCTTGATGATATTAATACTGTGACTTGGCTTTGAGGAACACGGTCTGTAACTATACTAGGTGTGTTGACAAACCAACTTGTGGAGAGAAGACACTGGATTAATGTTTTTGCTCCATTCTTGACTTTTACAAGTCTTTGATTCGACCAGGGATTGGAGATTTGGATCATAATGTTGTGCATTTCCTTCCTAAATATTGACAAAAACTGAAAACAGTAAGTGGTTTGGGATAATGTTTAAGATCGACAAATTTGCTTTGATAACATGAATTGGAATAGTTTTGTGGAGAATGAGGACATAAATAAGAACACAGATATCATAAGTGGTTATACCATCTTCTGTGAACAGCTTCATGTCCAAACTAAAATAATTAAGATCTATCCTAACGAGAAACCATGGATTACAAAAGACTTCAAAGCAATAACTGAGGAAAGACTAACTGCATTTAATGTTGGGGATCAAGACAAGCTTGACGAACTAAAATTAAAGTGAGAAAGGAAATTCAGAAAGCAGAAGAGGCGCATACCTGTTTTTGGACAAATAATCCCAGGAATACATGGGAGTGTATGCATAAAATGTCAAAACACATTGAAAAAGAGAAATGACCCTCTTTGTCTGTTAATAACCTTTGGGATGTTGCGAAGAATTGAACGGATTTTTAGCCAGTTTGAAAATGATTACTTTAAGGAACACGTAATTCTGCAGCAGGCCTCACCTCGTGAGTTAGAAGGATCTCATGTTACTGTTAACAAATGGAAGGTAGAGAAATAATTCAAGTGAATGAACCCATGGAAAGCAAGTGGTCCAGATCAGATCAACAGAAAACTTCTTAAGGAATGTGCTCATCAGTTGGAAGTTCCTTCCTTTCTGGTCTTTCAGAAATCGTCTGACACTCATACTATTCCTTGTTGTTGGAAATCAGCCATCATTGTCCTGGTTACTAAGAAGTCGCGGCCTGCTGAGCTGAATGATTACCAGCTAGTTGCTCTCACATCGATAGTCATGAAGTGTTTCGAGTGCATTGTGTCGAAGCATCTTTCAGCTCCCCTTTTTCCATATATTGATCAGTTACAGTTTTCTATCAACCTCATAAGTCAGTGAGCAATGCTGTTTTGACCTTGGTCCATTTGATCTAAAAACACACGGATAGATTAGGCAACTATACTCACACTACCTTTGTTGATTTCTCTTCAGCTTTTAATACCATACAATCATTCAAGCTTATTGAGAAATTGAAAACTATTGATGTCAATCCTACTTTCCTACTTTGGATCAGTGATTTCCTTCACAACAGCTCACCACCACCTTCTCAAGGGCAACTAGGGATGGGCAATAAATGCTGGCCCAGCCAGCGAAGCCCACATCCCGTGAATGAATAAAAAAACACAGGACCCAATGGTTGATAGTCTTCCGGATTTCCTCAAGCCCATGTTAATGAATGCTGGAGCTCCTCAGGGTTGTGTACTTTCACCATTACTTTTTATCCCCGATACGAATGATTGTCATTCAGAGTACGACGATCCTGAAGATGATACGGTACTTGTGGGTCTCATAAGGAATAATGCAGTAGACTATAGAAACGTGGTGGAGAAGTTTGTAAAACGGTGTGATAACAGTTTTCTGAGGCTGAATGAAAACAAGATGTAAGAACTAGTTATAGATTTTAGAAAAAAGTCAATTAATGACATTGTTCCTGTGAAGATTCATGATGTGGACATCAAAATAGTTATTAACTACAAGGATCTAGGTGTCAAAGTAGATGATAAGTTGAGTTGGAGGGAACAGTGTACAGATGTGGTGGCAAAGATCTAACTCAGAAAATTAAAATCCTTTCGTGTACAACTCTTCTATGCGGCTGTGGTTGCGAGTGCTGTCCTTTTTGGATGTCTCTCCTGCTACAGTTGTCTTAGGAAGGCAGGGTCTTTAAGAGTACAGAGATTTTTGAACCAGGCAGAGAGTGTATTTGATTAACAGGTTTTCTTGATGAAATCTGCTCTCAAAAAATTTTGACGGAAGTAAAGTGTGTCATAACAATGAGAATCACTCTTGTCTCAGCATCACTTTTGGATGCATTCAGGGAAAAGGCTATAATCCCTCAGATGCAGGATAAATCAGTTCCTGAAGTCATTTGTGTCCTTATCTATATGGACTTCTAACAGGAGTTTGATGTATGGATGAAGATATGCACGTCGGACGGGACTCACTGACTATATTTTAATGCATGGAATATTTCAAATACATATTTAATTCAAGTTAGATGTTCGTAATAGGGTTATTTTCTTTCTTTTATTGTTATTATTCACTTATATATATGTTTTTCTTAACAAATGAGCAATGTACCCAAAACAAATTTCTGTGTGGATAATAATAAAGTGAAAGCAAAATACTGCGGATGCTGGAAATCTGAAATAAAAAGAGAAAATGCTGGAAAAACTCAGCAGGTCTTGCACCACCTGTGGAGGGAGAAACAGAATTAACGTTTCGAGTCCAATATGGCTCTTCTTTGGAACTCCAAATAATAATGAAGTGAATTGAATCAAAAGTTCAAATTTCTTCTTAAAAGTTATCAGTCTCCACGGGGATCATAATAGCCTGGGTTGTTTTGGAAGCTCTCTGTAGATAAGCATCAATGATCCCAGAAAGCCTAATTTGTTGAAAGCAACAAACAACATTTTTTCAACCCTTTCCCTGTGATCCTCGAAACTGAAGGGTGGGTTTTCCTCTCCAATCTGCCTGCAATTGTTTGGCCTAGTGGTGAAAACAGAGCAGAGAGCCACTATCGCACCATCTCACAAGCCAGACATGAATTCCCTTCCTTCTGGCTACTGTTGCTGGGACCACCAGTGACTGCATCTCTCCAAATCCCACACTTGATGGGGCCTGGCTTCTCAATCCATTTGTCTCCTATTCCTCCCTGTCCCTGCAACTCCCAGTAACTTCAGCGTGGAACAGGGTAGTGCCTGTGAATGGCCCAAATACACAAAATGGAAGACGGTCTTGTAGCAGACTGCTCTCACTCTCATCTCTTACCTGAGAAAGACCTTAAGCTTGGCAAAGGCTTTCAGTGGGTGATTAAATCTACCTTTGAAGCTCTGTCTGGGCTCAAACTTTTTTTGTACCAGCGGTCCCACTGCAGCATTGCCTTAGTCTTCTTGCAGGCTGCTGGTAGTCTTCTGCTTGTTAGTTGGAATCCCATGAATACTTAATAACTCTGACCCAGGGTACTGGACCAGAGTTAAAATAATGTTGAGGGTGTGGGAGTGTAGGCCTAGCTCCCACGATGACCCTGTGTGGATATGGTCAGAAAACTCCATCCCCAAATTCCAGCAAGCTATCTGTCTGTGGAGGCCATCATAATTGATCCAGCAGTAGCAGCTAACAGCTATCAGCAGCAGGTACCCTAGTTGATATTTCTCCTCTGTACCTCAGGTGCACTGAGACTAATTGAGCAATCCAGATGAATGCTTTACTGAGATCACAGCTAAATCATCACAGATTTAGATGAAACTTTGGACTTTTTTGGTCCTGAATGACTCAGGACCATGCCAGGATCTGCATTCACCTCAAAACCCACACAGGAGCTTTCTTTGTTAGTCTACAGACACTTCAAATTTCACTCTTTGATTTAAGCTTGTTGCTCACATCTAAGATCACCACTTTGGATTGCATCCTGTCTCCCTAGTTCTGTGAGCATGATTCTGTGCTGACTGGCTGGCTGGCATTTCAGTCTCAATACTGGTGAAACTGATAGTCAAAGCCTCAAGGCTTTGAAGTAGCAAGTGTTTGATGTGCCTGTGCCAATAAAAATATTGTCATTGTTGTAACCATGGGTGACTTCTACTTCTTAAAAATACACAAAGAGAACTGGAAAAGCCACTTGAAACTATAAGATCACAAGGAGGGAAAAAAGAACGGGTCATTCTTCCCAACCAGCTCATTCCAGAATCACATCTGTGCTTCAGATTTCCATTGAGGAGTTTGCAATGGGAACAGAATATAAACTGAGCCAAATGGCCCTCTTCTGTGCTGTCATTTATGTGATTTTGTTTGACTAGTTTTCTTTTTTCTTATCCAAGTCTGCATAAAGCCAATTACCTTGCTAAGCAGAACCTCCTTTTGGGGAAAAAAAACAAAGTTTAACATATTATGTATTGATTTTTTTGGCAGCTTTCCCCCTCTCCCTCCCTTGAAAACATCAACCTCTACTAGGTACTGTTCAGTAAGCATTAGGCCTCCTCTGGTACTTCGATGAAGTGGCCAGTCTTCATTTCTCACTCTCGGCAGTGAGTGTCAGCAAGCTTTTTGTCCATATGGATGGTGGCGGTGGTGGGGGTTGGGGAACGGGAGGGTGTGGTTGGGGTGCTCAGCTCTACCCAAACCTCTCCGCACCTGATGTGCACACATGCACTTCTGGCAGGAGTCACTAGATGCTGACAAAGAGATGAACTTCGAGAGGAAATAAGTCTCGGGTGCTGAGGTTAATTGGAACATCACAACTATTGCCTTGTCAGAAATCAGTTAGCACCAAACAGGAACTGAACCTGGGACCTTCCTGTTTGAATGATTATGGACAGAGCATCAGCATGCTCATCAGCTAAGTCCCTCATATTGAGGGATTCCCAAGCAGTGAACAGGAGTACAACCCCTGGGTCTCTTTCCCCTTCCTACAACTAACTATAGTACCTCTAACAGTGAACTCAGCTGATTTGACACAGGTCAAGAACCAAACTTGCGACGTTCAGATTCCACCTGCCTCAATACCATACCCATGCATTTATTGCTGTCATAAAGCTACTAAAGTATATAATGTTATTGGAAATTATATTTTTAAATAGAAGTTTAGTCTGTGGGGCATCTGTGTGTGTTTTAACTGGATTAAAGCCAGCTAGCCTGAGTGCTTTGATGTATACTGGTTTTGAGATGTAAACAGAGGTAGACATATATTTGCATTTTGTTGAATCGAGCATTCAACAGTGGGAGTGAAATCTTGCACCTAGCTAGGAGACACCAAGCAATATGTTTATATTACTAATAAAATGGTACTATGAAAGGGGTTTTATTGTTAGAAGAGGTGGAGTTCAAAGGGCCTGATGATACAATGAAGATTTACATTCAAAGAGAAGTGCTGGGTATAACCTGAGGGTAGTTTGTGTGTGCAGAGCAGAGGAATGTAACATCAAAGCAGCTGTAAGCCTACAACTGTCTGCAAAGGAACCAAATTGAAAGGAACTTCATTTTGAATTTGAAAGATGAAAATGCTTTGCCTGGTGTCTGCTTAAAGCCTATGGGTTGTTGTTGCCTTAATGAAGATTAGTTTGGGAATTTGTTAAAAAGTTATTATAATAGTAATTTGTAGCCATGTGTATGTGTTAACTACCTTGCTGTAAATTAATAAATGTCTCATTTAGTTTGATACAAATACCTCTCGAGAACTGGTGGTCTTATTCCTGAATTTAGAACTGCCTCTCAAACATAGGGCAGAATTTTCCTGTTGGTGTGCGGGGATGGGCCCTACACGTCAGCATGTAAAATGGTGCGCAGTGATGTTGGCGAATGTCCCGATGTCACCGTGCACCATCGTGATATTTTGCTGGGCGGACACATGATGATGTCCAACGCACGCCCGCCATTAATTAACGAGCCACTTAAGGCCCTTGACTCACCAATCGACGCCAATTTTTCAGCAAACGTGTAACCTTCGGGTCGGCGCACAGGCACCACAGGCAGGCGGGTAGGACACATTTGTATTAACCTCATCCACGGGCGGGATAAGAGGACTCACTGGGGTCGTGAATGTGCACAGTGAAGTATTTATTTATGAAAGTTTTTCAAACTTGCCTGTGTGATCTGCAATACTTCAAAACGCATACCAGCTGCTTTGTCTGGACTATTAACCTTCAGGTCAGCACTCTGCAGTGAGTAATCTTTTCTGGGCCTGCAGGATTCTGGAAGCCTTCCCTTAGCCTGGAAATGGGAGCTGAACTGTACCCTGGAGGCAGCTCCTCTGAGGATGAAGGGAGGGCTAGAAGGGGGAAGAGGCCAGGAGTGCACATTCAGCCTCCAGGGGAGCCACCTTTGGGAGGACAGGCGCAGGCACGGGTAACGCAGGACCAAGAGGTAGTCTAAGGCAGAAGGGGCCGCAGAAGACGCCACTATCCTGCTGCCAGGGTTTACAGGCGGCAAAGCAGCTACCTCAATATGTCTGAGGTACAGTGCTGAAGGAGGCTCTGTCTCTCAAGGGAGACAGTCAACTATATCTGTCAGATGATTGGGCCTGAGATCTCCACTAACTGTGTGGGTGGATACCCCATGCCAGTGGCTCTGAAGGTCACAGCTTCCCTCAAATTCTATGCCTCTGGCTCTTTCCAGAGCTCGGTGGGTGATCTTTGCTGTGTCTCCCAATCAGCTGTCCACACTTGTGTCGAGCAGGTTACAGATGCTCTGATCGGGCGTGCATTGACCTTCATCCACTACCATTGGGACCAGGCAAGCCAGACACAGCAAGCCAAAGGCTTCACGGCCATTGCTGGCTTCCCCTGCATCCAGGGTGCAATAGACTGCACACATGTGGCCATCAAGGCGCCAGCAGGTGAGCCCGGTGCCTTCGTCAACAGGAAGGGCTTCCACTCCATGAACGTGCAGATAGTGTGTGACCACAGGATGCTGATTCTACAAGTCTGTGCAAGGTACCCAGGCAGCTCCCACAACGCCTACATCCTCAGACACTTCCAGGTGCCAGGGCTCTTCAGTGCTCCGGCTCGACTGGATGGATGGCTGCTGGGTGACAGGGGCTATTCCCTCAGAAGGTGGCTCATGACACCTCTCTGCCATCCAAGAACAGAAGCTGAGCAGCGGTACAATAGGAGCCACGCCTACACAAAGGCTGTGGTAGAGAAAACCATTGGTCTTCTCAAGGTGCACTTCCGATGCCTGGACCACTCAGGGGGTGCACTCCAGTAACCCCCAGATCGTGTCTCGGTGATAGTGGTTGCATGCTGCGCTCTCCACAATCTTGTGCTGGAAAGGGGTGATGCAGTGGATGATGAAGAAGTCGACGCAGTGGCTGCGGCTGCACACAATGAGTCCAGCAGTGAGTCCGAGGATGAGCAGGCACAGGGAAATGCTGAGGGGGTAGACGCTGACCCGGGCATATTCCAGGGAGGCAGAGACACCCGGGAGGCTTTAATCCAATGAACTTTCCGTTAGCACACCACAGATGGACCTCCAGGGCAAGCCTGGGCTGTAGGCTCCATACTCGACACCTAAGTGCAAAATCTGCCAGGTTAGGAACAGTAACCAAGGGCCTTGTTAATAAAGCTGAATGTCCCACAAAGCACTCATTACAGTTTTGGAAACCGTTCACATGCAGAAGAAAAGAGGCACCCTCAGCCATGGTGACATATCTGAATTTAATATGTTAAGAAAAACAACTTATTCCAAAAAAAAGACAATGGTATTACAAGTCAAAACAAATCATAAGGACCTCATCTTGGGCCAACACAAAGGAACCAGTGAAAAACCCGTGGTGTGCCTAAGGTGCCTTATGTCTACGTTTCCAGG